>NC_090271.1:15997500-16321666 GCF_040414725.1 Anabrus simplex | reverse complement strand
AAGTATGAAGTATAGTTTTCGTTGGCGCTAAAACAACATTTAAACGTAGTAATTAATTTAAATATCCATTTTTGTGTATTTATCGATGACTGCATAAGACCACGAAAATAAGAAGATCTGAGTCGCACGGATAATTTAAAGGAGCCACTAACACCGTTCATGGAAGGAAGCTCCATTGCTTTGAACAGACTATGAAGAATGAGAGATGCATCCCCGATATAGTGGGTTCGAATCCCATCGTTCCCATAAAACTTATCTGTGTCGGTGCGACGTAAAGCCCCTAACAAAGAAAAGGGAGAAAATGAAAGAAAGTACCAAATTGTCGTCCAAGACAAGACCTTCTGGAAGATAGTTATCTCCTGTCTAGAAGTGTGAAGATAGTGGGGGTGAGTATTGTTTTAAGAGCAAGTATAACTAGTGGACCACTCTTGATATAATAATAATAATCAGAGCAAATTATGGAAAGGATTCGACACTTCGAAAAATAAAGATATCAGCAAAGGAAAACAAGGGCTACGAAGGGCGTGAAAATGAAGGATTCCCTAGGTTTCGACACCTAATACCGTCGGTTCGGAGAGAACAAGAGTCGGCGAAGGGAGATCGGATGGGGTAGATGAAAGTGAGGAGCCTGACACAAGTAAGTGGAAGTAATGCCAAGAGCCCGGTGGTTGCCCGCCCACACTTCCAAGTTAAGGGACTATGGAGCTACTTTTCATCGCCTTTTAGGGCAGGCAGGGGACACCGTGGGTATTACTCCACCGCCTCTACCCACAGCGGTCCTGGTTAAAAGACCCGAGAGACTGGCCTTCAGCAGAGCTGTTCCTAAACACCAACAACTCTGAAATAGCCCACATCTCGGAAGGGTAGGACACTGCAACATTACAAACATTAAAGGCCGCTCCCTCTGTGGAGCTGAGTTTTACATTCGCGGGTTTAAACCAGCCACAAGTGTCAGATTTTAGATCGTGCTAAAATTTCATTCGACACTCCATGTCGTTCGATATCGGCATGTTAAAGATCTCCGATGATATATATAGTACTTACCCGATAAAATTAATTGAAACTCAGCCATGAACGCCCAAGAGATTTGGTTTATCCTGCCAGCTGGTAGTGTAAAATGGAACTGCGAAATGTACATGCAGGCAGCCAACATGTCTCGCGTATGGTAGCTTAGACCAACACTCATTTGCAACACAATTATACTTCTTCTAAGTGTTTAACTATGGACCCTAGGCTGTCCTATGCAGGGTAGGCATTAGCTCGATCCTTAGCGAAAGGGAACGAATATAAACCTACGTCGCGTTGGATCGGGTCTATTCGTGACGTGGCCGGGGACTAGAACAGTTCTGGCAGTCTCTTTGCTACTTCAGATATCGCTTCGTATCACTATCTACACTTTTTCACTTTTGTAGACATGCGTATTGTCAATGGAACCGCCACCGTGAACTCCTGGGCTGCAGAAATTGTTTTACGTTAGTAGACAGTTTCTTAACGTTTCTGTCTCTGTATTCAGTCCTTCTGATTGGTAAAATGTAAAACAATTCTGCTTTATAAGTTCTTCATCAGTAGAAGTATGAGTTACAACGGTAATTACCAAACATTGTAGTTACACGCTTTTTCTTAAGATGAATTTATTCTCTCAGTCACACGAGAGTCCTTACTCTATGCCAGAGGTGCGTAAGTGTCAAAGCTGGGCAAGATGCAGTTATCTGAACAACGGTATTTTTCCAAATGGTTCTTTCATTAGGACAGGGTGAATTAATTTTGTATCAGTCGGTACCGTGATCACATTAACCAGGGATCCAATACACATTACGCCCTGTAAAACTGAACCCCATTGTAGCTTCGTCTGTGGATATTTGAACTGAGCGCTGGAGTTAGTTGCGGTCGGTGCGACACCTTTCGGCTGCTATTACACTGTGTTCGACAGGCTGCCAACCTCCCCGGGAGGCCTGTCATTGCCACTGAGAAAATCAATCCAGGACATTATTCCTCATAATACAAATTAATTTTACCTATTGTTTAAGTTAAATTGTAGTCTATTTTAGCTCTCAATTGCTTCTTTAAAAATTAGATATCTCACTGACAGGACATACAGTATACGTTGAAACTACGTATGCTATCAGGGCCCAATATGAAAATACAAACACCAACTGTGAGACAGCAATGTCCGAAATATCACCTTGCTTGGCAACATGCAGTGTAAAGTAGAAACGTGAATTTCAGATCGTAATAATACTGTATATGTAGATTCCCATAGGGAATCTGAAATATTTGTCCCGAATGAGTAAATTTATAATACCAATATAAATAGTCCGTTATTGGACATTATAAATATGCAAAATAAAAGATATTAAATACAAAAATAATTACCTTCAGACAAATTCTACGTCAGTGCGCTCATTGTCAAGCTCACAGCTGAGCGAACCTAACCGCAACTCGGTTGGCAAAATTTAGTTTTCCAACTTCTGTGTTTTATGCTCTTGATGGACTATGATGGAAAATTTATAATGTCCAATAACGGACCATTTATACTGGTATTATAAATTTACTCATTCGGGACATATATTTCAGATTCCCTATGGGAATCTACATCTATATCATCTGATAGCCAAGCAGGCATCAATTTTTGGTAAGGAGACAAAATCTCTAGTGCATTAGCACTGTCGATGGCTCCAAGTAGCCTACGCAGTGGCCTCCACGGTATGCACTAGCCAGCATATTGGTAGGTGTGCTAGGTACCAACTGATGAGCCCACCTAGCACACGAGGGCGAAACGCTGGCAACCAAGAATGAGTTAGCTGGAAAATTTATAATGTCCAATAACGGACCATTTATATTGGTATTATAGGTAATAATACTGACATATTTAAGAAGACGGCGGTTGAAAGGTCAGTTATTTACGAGGTAGTGTGTTGAAGAAGACAAGACATTTTTAAGGCCCTTTTCATAATTCCGTAACAAATTGTAATTAAGGTTTTCCATTTTTACATAATGTCGAGAAAAATTATTTTCGTCGACTCATTGGCTGAATCGACAGTGTTGAGGCCTTCGTTCAGAGGGTCCCGGGTTCGATTCCCGGCCGGGTTGGGGGATTTTAATCACCTATGATTAATTCTTATGGCTCGAGGTCTGGGTGTTTGCGTTTGTCCCAACACTTTCCTCTTCATATTCACACAACACAATCACTGCCAACCACCACAGGAACAAGCAATAGTAATTATATCCCTCCAGGTAGGGTTGGCGTCAGGAAGGGCATGCGGCCATAAAACAGGGCCAAGTCCACATGTGCGACACAGGTGTGGGAAAAGCGGTAGAAAAAGAAGAAGAAGTTGGGGAATATTATTTTTGCGTGATATGCAAAATAAAAGATATTAAATACAAAAATAATTACCTTCAGACAAATTCTACGTTAGCGCGATGTTAGCACCGCATAGCCGGACGAAGATGTCGCTCCAAAAATCGACAATAGTAGTTTGTCCTTCACTCACAGCATGCGTGAGAATAACATCCTCCTAGTCGTAAGCGTCACCGGACTGGTGTCGAAATGTCTGTGGACAATGCGAACCTGGACGACTCTTTAGTTTAGGCTCGTAGGCTCGAGTCCACGTCTCATCAATGGCGACAATACACTGCTTTGTTGCGGTATCTGTCCAGGTGGATGCCAGCCGGTATATATCGGTGACTTGATGTGGAACCAAACGGAATGTAATTTTGCTCATGTTAAGACATTTCATCAGTATGTGCACCACCGATAGACCAGCTTGTACCGAAATTTCTGGACAGTTCATCGATGATAATGAATTCTCGCAGCAGGCTTCACGTCTTATTCTTATTCTTTTCTAGCCTATTTCGGTCCACTACTGGATGTAGGCCTATTCCATATGCTTCTATCGTCTTCGGTCTTGAGCCACTTAGAACCACTGTATTCCAGCCAATAGCATTATGTCATCGAGCCATCTATTTTGGGGTCTTTCAATGCCTCTCTTGTGTTCCTATGGTCTCCTGGAGGTCCATTTTTGTAGTCTTGCAGGGCTATGGGTCCTACCCATTGCCATTTCAGTCTTGCTACTCTCTCCTGGATGCCTGTTACATTCGTCCTTCTCCTGATGTCCTCTGAACGGGTCTTATTCCTAAGGCTCCTCCCTAGCATCCATCGCTACATGGCTCGTTGTGTTCGCTGAACCTTGGGAGCATTTGCCTTAGTCAGAGTCATCGTTTCCAGAACGTAAGTAGTAACTGACAGCACGCACGTATTATAAACCTTGGTCTTCACATTAATTGGAACATCCTTGTTGGTCAAGATGAATCTTAGTTTTCGGAATGCCTTCCAACTTTTACCCATTCTGCGAGGAATTTCCGCACGTTGTTTGTCTTTTCCAAGTTTTATCTTGTGTACAAGATAGATCTACTCATCTGCAGCTTATATATACTGGTTTCCCATTATACGTGGTTCACTCTCTGGGGTTAGTATTTTCGTTTTACCAACGTTCATTTCCAAACCAATCTTCGCGCAATCCTCATAATATTCAATGCATTTTTCCACTGGCAACCACGATTTTAATCCACTAACGCTGATCACCTATTGAAAAGACGCTTTAGAGGGATTAAATTGACACTCTTCACTTCAACGCCACACAGCAACAAAAGTGCCAACCGGATGCCCGTCAAATGCCTGACCGCTCCCATATCCTATTTGCGCATGCGCGATCTCTTGCGAATATCTGGATTACGTTATTTACAGCCTTCATATTCTGTTTTAAATGTTAATACTGTTCTATTGGATAAAAATTCTCTCCAATTTCATATTTGACCTTGGCAATGTCAGGCGCCGCAGTGTAAGTGTTGCCAGCTCCTGAATGGATTGGTGTTGCTTGTATCGCAGTATTTCATCACTTTACACCAGAAATTAGAGCTTCCATGGCTTGAGACCATTTTACAAAGGACCTGGATTTTCAACCGATAAATTCATCTCTGATATGGCGTAAAAGTTACATGATGCAAGAAGAGGAACCAATGACTCTACAGCAACCTTAAGTGCATTTGACACTTTAAGAAGCGACTGTTTACTATGAAAGAAAGACTGGCTTCCTTATGTTGAAGGGAATGCGCTACATCTAAGCTCCGCCTAGAGTTCACGTCTTCTCCGCCCCGCTTTTTGATGGCATCACGACTGTAAAAGTAAACAACTTAACTCTTTCTTTTTTTTTTTTTTTTTTTTGTTGCTAATGGCTTTATGTCGCACCGACACAGATAGATCTTATGGCGACGATGGGATAGAAAAGGGCTAGGAGTTGAAAGGAAGTGGCCGTGGCTTTAATTAAGGTACAGCCCCAGCATTTGCCTGGTGGGAAAACGGGAAACCACGTAAAACGTAAAAACTCTTACTCTTTCCCATGTTGTACAAAACTTGAATTAAAAAACACCAAAATATCTACTGACATAAAGAGGAAAAGGACTAGTTTTTCCATGCCAAACATGAGTTTGAATTTGCGCAGTAAGGAAGAATAAACCAACCTGGATTATGTATCCTACGTAAACCACCGTATTGGCAACACTGGCTGCAACTGTACAATAAGCGACTCGTCAGTGACATGTTCAATACGTTCAAAACTATAGTGGTTCCAGCTTCTTTACATGTGGACGTCGTATTGATTTCCTTATCAAATATACAGACAACTGCTCGGGTTGAGAAATAGGTTCCATTTTTATTGAATAACAAGATTCAATCAGCAATGATCCCCTAATAGAATATGCAAGCTCATACTTCAGACACAGCTGCTATATGCACAGCGCATCTTATTTTAAAGAAGCCTCGGCTCATAATGCTTTACTCTCAACTACAGATACTGTTATTGTTGTATGATTCTTCAGGATAGAAATATTGACGTAGCGTGGCATGGATTTCCTTGCTGGGGACAGCCCATCAAAGCTCTCGAGCGAGGTAATTTATGTACCGTCGAAAGCCGTAGTGAATTCAGTGTTAATACTACTACTTAAGTCCGGCTCCATGGCTAAATGGTTAGCGTGCTGGCCTTTGGTCACAGGGGTCCCGGCTTCGATTCCCGGCAGGATCGGAAATTTTAACCATAATTGGTTAATTTCTCTGGCACGGGGCTGGGTGTATGTGTCGTCTTCATCATCATTTCATTCTCACACTACGTGCAGGTCGCCTACGGGCGTAAAATCAAAAGACCTGCCTCTGGCGAGCCGAATTTGTCCTCGGACACTTCCGGCACTAAAATGCACGTGCCATTTCATTTTCTTACTACTACTAAATATTTTCATTCCTCCCCTGAAGAGGGAAGGGGGTCTCTTAGACGGTGACACCGTTTCTCAGGCCAGGAGACCTGTATCGGAGAAGGAGAGAGGGTTCGCGGCCGTAGCCTATACTAGGAATTGCCCCGCCATTCGGCTTAGTGCGGGAGTATGAAAAACCACGGAAAACCGTAACTCAGTGTTAACATTTTTGAAAAAGTAACCTACAACTCAAAAAATATCGTACCTAAAATCAAATGTTATTGATAATTACGGTGCTCGAGAAATTTGTTGAGGTTGAATAACATCTGCCGAATGCGAAAAGAATAATTATTTTCCACATAATGTGGAATATTATCGTCTGTGAAGAAACTATAGCCTATACCTCGTATGTTACAATGCTATTTTTATCCGTTATTTCCCTTAACACTGGTCACGCCTTCCAGCCACATACGAACACGCAGTCTATCAGTACAAAGCTCGTAGTGGTCATTTTCCTACGCGCAAGTGTAAAGGAAAATTATTCTTAAATGCAATATCATCATCGTCATCATAATCATCATCATCATCATCATCTACCAAAGGCAAAGCTTTGTCACTGTAGCCACATCTGGCGACCTCCTGCTAGCCTCTTCATGTTTCTATATGAGCCGCATGCCAGTTCCTGATGTTTGACATCCCTGATAGTCCCCTGCGCCCCTTTCGCAGTACTCTGGAGAAGAGGGGTATGTCTCCGAACGTTCCAAGGAACTTTCTCTTCCTCTTCCTTATCGTATTTAATGAACATGGATTCTTTTTTTACGTTCTCTAAAACAAGGTCATTTGTTTTTATCCATCCAACTGGATTTTTTGTAATTCTTCTCCACAACCATATTTCTGCAGTCTGAAGTTGTGTTTCTTCCTGTTTCCCCTAGTGTCCAGGTTTCGCATCCATCTTTAATTCGAGTTGGCAGTTTAATGTAGAAGTGCGTAAACACAGTGGGGTTCGATTTCCTTTATACAATTGCAACGTAAATGGTTCTGATGGACTGCATACCCATAAGTGGCTGGCAGAAGTGACCAGTCCCAAGGGAAGAACATTGTACATACGAAGTTTTCTCTCTTCAACGACAATATACCTAGAAATAGACTAACCGGTACTAGGCCGCTTAATGGAAGACATTTACACCATCAGAATATTGGCCGACAAGGCTAATCGCTAGATTGCAGGCCAAAAATATAGATCCAAATGGAAACTTCTCCACAGTGATCATGTAGAGTGAGGGTATATGAGGCTGCTCCTGGTGATTCGTACGTCAGATGGAGACGTTAAGCGGATCCATTCATGTTATTTGACAGGATTTATGCGGACACCGGGTTTCACCCTCTCCCTACATTATCGTTATCTGTCACCCAGAGAAGCAGGTCACCTACGGGTGTCAAGTAGAAAGACGTGTGCCAGGCGAGCCCAACATGTCCCCGGACACTTCCAGCACTAAAACTCATGCGCTGGAACAATTTCTCAACTCTAAATTTAAAGTGTTTCATGTGTTGTGTGCTCGGCTGTAGGTAAAATTATGGTAACAGCGAGGAGTCGAGTGGAACTGTTCCCTGAAACAGAGGTAAGAAGACAGAAAGTGGCCTACGCCTTTTCATGACAAGAGAGGAATCCAGCACAATACATAGGTCGTCCATGTGAAGCATATGTGAATCAGAAACTACCAGATTATGTATGCTCTTTAGATTTCCTAAATTGACTTAAAATGCAGTGCTCTCCGAGTTCCTGAATTTATCCTGTACAAGATCCCGAACCGCGGAGAGAGGGTATTTGGCGATGTGAATAAGAAGTGGAACCCCATGTGCAAGATTTTAAAACTAATGTAGATACCTTAGAACATAATAGTGGCACGAAAACACTTCGTGAAAAGTTTTGTACGGATTGTTCCAAGCTATGGGTGATAAACATGGAACCTGCGAAAAGTCGAGGCCTTTGAGGTGTGGTGTTGGCGTTAATAATACCTTGGATGGTACAGTCACAAACGAGAACGTTCGCAAAATAGCAAATGGACACGTAGCTTAAACAACAGAAGAACTATCGTCTTTATTCACTTGGTTCGCCATTCTGATTGAAGGGAAACTAGAAGGTAGGAGGACCAAAGGTAGACCCAGTGTGCAATTTATATACAACATGAAAGACAAGCACACCTACTTCCACATGAAACTGCTGGACAAAGAAAGGAAATGCTTGGTAGGTATGCGTGTTACCACCAACCTTACAGCTGAGGAGATGAGAAGTAGAAGTGCATTACAATTTCCTCTGCTAAATGACGTCTTTCTCATTTATGCGTCGAACATCAAGCACCAAAGAAAGATAAAATGCAGATGCTGGAATAATAAGGTAAGTTGCAGTAAATACTATTTGTCTGTATATGTATTCTGGAAGAAAAATATAGCAAGGTCCAAATGATCATGTGTCTGTATAGCATGAGCTTCCCGTTTGAAAGCTGGGCAATGCCGCTGCATAATAATAAACACGGCTTGAGTTATGAAGGGCGTTGTTAAATTGGTTGATCTTCCTCTCCTTCAATGCCTTTTAAAGATGGCTTTGTTTTTTGAATTTCAAGGTGCGCCACTTTGTCGCTTTCGCTAGCAGTCAGTGATGAAGTATCGGATGGGTAAAAGTAAGTGTACTCTATAATTCTCTTGTCTTATAAGACACGGCTGTGGGGGCAGGTCGCCAGACGCTGATCACACTGAGTGTATTAATCCTGTCCGTTATATCTTTACACTGGAAAGCAAATACGTTGCACGTATTGACGAAGGAGATTGAAGGCCATTTATATGGCATCCTCCCGCCGAGTTCTCCCTGCTGAAGCAAAGTGGATTGGATTTCCATTTCCGTCTATGGTCTATACCAGATATGACTCAGCTCAATGGGAAAACAGTAACAGATAATGTACTTTATTGATCAATAGAGCCTGGAGTTTCTGTTTGAGATAAGGAGGATTGAGCAGGCGTGTGTCTTAGGAGGAGTTTCATGTTTGTGGGTCGATACATGCTGACCAATACCGCCGTGTGAACTATCACTCGGGATGGGAATTATAAGTGACTAGCAAAACCCGACATTGTCCTGCCTCTGTATATTTATTTACCTCTGCGTATATAAAATGGATAATCTAGACTATATGTAATCCAGAATCTGTAATTCGTTGAAGAAAAATGTGGAGAAGTGAAAGATAGCTCACAGTGATAAGATACCATTATGTTTATTGATAGAAATTCATATATATACCTATATACAGTTTTCAATGAATAATTCACGTGAATAAACAATAAGGAGAGCAAGGTGTGTGGCGAATTACAACGATGTGGATAGCCTAAAGACGTTCTCCACGAAAAACTACAAATATAATGTGCCGACTTTCATGGCGATTCTTCTTACGGTGCTAATTCTACATTCAATTGCTCACACACATCGACATTCTTCAAAGGAGTGCAAGATGTGCACTAACCATGGCCTTCTAGCCCGTTCGGTCACCATGTACATTATAATGCACATCGATATTACGGTATCCGTTTAGGAAATATTTGATGCAGTGCGACCGTTGAGTCACAATGTGCATTGAGATGTACATCCTCCGTGTCACTACAGTGACTCTATATGTACAGTGTGGCCAACGAGTGCTTCATTCTGATTGGCTCCGCCATGTTTTTGCCAAATGTCCCGTCAGCTGATTTAAACGTGCTTTCAGCACAGGGTAAGATCACTCTTTATGCAATTTCAGCGAAGTGCAGGCTACCTGTTTTAACCTTAATACACCGAAAATATGTTCTTATTAAACACGGAAGATTATTTAGTATTATTAGTTAAGAAATGCGTGTGAATTTACGTATTTCTGAGGTCTGAGTTTTGAATAAAATTACGCCAGGCTGTTATGCTTATGGTTGCAGAAACAGATCAGGAAAGGTTTTAAAAATGAAATTAGGCCATTGCTTATTTTCAGCACGTTATAAGACGCTCCCAACAACGAGTAGAGTTGTTTCATGCATTATAATGGTAACAATAATAACAAAATGGGTTAGTAATTTTATAGAGTCCAGGATAGTAAATGTCAGATTTCTCCGTTAATATTCGCCGTATCGAAAACCTGTACATAATGAAAGTTGTTTAGCATATAATTTCCAACATTTTACGTTTTGTGCGATTTTACCGTGTAAGGAAAATAACAGAGATTTTCACGATTATATTATTTTTCACTAATGTTCAAGTATCCCCGAAAATATCTGTTTTATCTGAAACCTGTACTTAACAAAACTTAAGGAAAGACCACTCCCGATCATTCAAACTTTTATGGCTATTCATCTGTTGAAGGAAGTGGTTGGTTATAAGTGCCGCCTAGCATCAAGTTGAGTTTTCCCATGCATTATAATGATAACAATAATAGTCTGACTCCGTGGTTGAATGGTCAGGACACTGCCCTTCGGTTCAGTGTGTCCCGGGTTCGATTGCCAGCCGGGTGGGGCATTTTAATAGCTCGAGCTTGGGGACTGGGTGTTTGCGTTTGTCCCAACACTCTCCTCTTCATACTCAGACAACATACCACACTACAAATCACCACAGAAACACGCAATAGTGATTACATCACTCCATATACGATTTGTGTCAGGAATAGCATCCGGCTGTTAAACGGGACCAAAGCTACATGACACAGTTCCCACCCACAACCCCATAGTTGTGGAAAGAGCGGTAAAAAAAGAAGAAGGTATTGATAAGTGATAGCAATGCATTAGCAAAACCTATAGTAGTAAACAGAATGTTTAAAATACAGCGGACCGGGGCACAGAATTAGTCGCACATCACTGAAATCGAACAGCGGGTGGTCGATAATTGAGTCCTGAATACAAGTACACCGGGATCAGGAAAACTGCTTGTTTTCACCGAGCAACACGTAGTATTTTCTCAAACGATAGGCCTGTTGTATAGTGATACTAACATTTAATTCCTCGTTACGTGGATCAAACCGTAGCGATCATTAAAAGAGCACTATACATAACCCGGGGACCATGGCAGTTGCTTGTTTTCGCCACTAAAGAGTAGCAGGTTTTCTCTATTATTACTATTAGTACGACGAGTAAAATGGTACATTATATTATGCTAACTTATATTACGTTAACATAAATATGGAGGTAGGTAATACAATTTTGTCTACCCATCGGTTAACTAGTCATATTATTTTCTATCTTCTGCGTGTGTTCAGATTATATGCATACCGATAAGTCATATATAAAAAGTACATTTTTACGTATAGTTTTATGATACTGCGTTGTACATTCTGATATGTAAAACCATGTAACCTGATGTATGGTAATGTTACTTTTTTACATTTAAATGACCGGGCGAGTTGGCCGTACGGTTAGGGGCGCGCAGATGTGAGCTTGCATCCGGAAGATAGTGGGTTCGAACCTCACTGTCGGCAGCCCTGAAGATGGTTTCCGTGGTTTCCCATTTTCAAACCAGGCAAAATGCTGGGGCTGTACCTTAAATAAGGCCACGGCCGCTTCCTTCGTATTCTTAGGCCTTTCCTGTCCCATCGTCGCCATACGATCTACCTGAAATAGAAATAGAAAAAAAATGTAGGCTAACTTTACAGTCATCACATACATTATTCAAGACAATGATTATACTATTTTATGCCACATGTATTATAATATAAATGTTATAATAGGCCTAGCTACCAACACAGAATTTCTAACCTCTTCAATAATAATTAAAACTTGTAGGTCTATACCACGTATTACTCTAAATTTTGAAGTCTTACGTCAAGTAGTCAGACTCTGAATATAACAAATACTGATAGGCCTATATACATACAGCATAAGCAAAATAAATAACATCTTAAAACATCGACCTAGTCTATTCTTTACTGAAGTAATAATAATATCACTCTACTTCATCTATCAGCTGATTGAGTACTTGGGTAAAACATGGCGGCTGGACTGGCCTTGGCCACACTGTACATATAGAGTCACTGTACTACTGAGTAACTTGGCCCGACATCTGGCGGCTTTACCGGCAAAATACCAGGAGTTGCTTCGCTGCGTAGTTGCTGTTTATGACGTCAGCAAACAGTTTATTATCTGAAGGCAAATTTCTGCTGTAATACGTGAGGATTGAAGTTCATACAATATTAGATTCTAAAGAAAATAGATTAATATGCTAGGAAATGTGAAATAAACTGCAGATAATTAGTTTATTTCACCTTGAGATTTTTATAAAGTGGGATGTACATTCTAATGTACATTATACCTCAGAGGTTGGCTTGTACCAACAGCTGGTTGGAATATAAAAGGGATGCCAAAGTACCACATCCAAGAGCCAATACAGATTGTGATGTACCAGAAGTGAAGAGAGACAAACAAGCTGAGCAGCATCCAGTCAACGAAGTATGTTTGGATCGAACTAACCACATGCCAGGGTTCTATGGCAAAAAAATTGCATCAAGATGCAAGGCTTCAGAATGCAACAACACAACGCACTTGCAGTCTACCTAAAATGTCAAGTTCATCTTTGCATAAAGAGGGAACGCAATTGCTTCCAGGATTATCATACTCCATAAATCTGTAGAGGAAGAACGTTTTTCATTCTTCAGGCACTGTTTCTGTGCTATAAACTAGTGTCCCCAGTAAACTAGAAGGCAATCCTAGGCGCTGAATTGCCAATACCAAACTTTTAGGTTACTTCTTGGCCATTTTCCAGAAATTTTCTTTCTTTTTTCTTTTGTGGCAGATTTTTAGTAATATTATTTTGGTATATTCTTATTCAGAATTTTGGTATATTGTTTTGGAAATTATTTTATGATTAATTTACATACTATTTACTTGGATAGATTGAATAAAACTGTATAAATAATATTAACTGTGTCTTGTACTCTGCAACCTTCGAGTGTCAATGTACGTTACAATGCACATTAAAAATCCCGAAAACTGCTCGACCTAGGCGTTGCAAGCTCAGATATAATTAATCACAAGGTTTCATATAGCAAGTGTACCAAATTTTAGAATTTTTGGCCAATTAGAAAAAATGCGTGACTGAAAGGGCTAGGAATACAGCTGATTACTCGTGAGTAGGATAGCTGATTTTGGAGCCATTTTTGCAGTCACATTATCAATGGACCATCTCCCTCCTGGCGATACAACGGCGAGTCATCCGTTCGGCCTGTATGATCACAATACTATTTATTATTATCGAGGACTGAGATGTCGATATGAATTTTGCGATCGATTGGACGGTATAGCAGTTGATTTCCTACAGTGCCATCTAGTAGCGAGTAACAACAAAGTGGATAGTGTTCGGTCAGTTTGGACATTTTATTCCTCCGGGCTTCTTACCCCCATGCCGATGGAGGCCGAACTTTTTACTTGAACGACATCCAGAAGGTCACTATTCTTCTCAGCAACCCCCAAAACTACACAATGGACACCAATATCGGTCGTTTTTGTAATTTTTGTATGGCACTCGCTTAGCTAAAATCTTGCCCACACGGTCATTTTCCCAGATACTGCGTCATATGTGTATCAAGTTTGGTTCGGAGTTATGCTGGAACATACACACATTCTTCCGTAATCTCGGCGATTTTGTATATTTTCTCTTTCACTCCTTCTAAAAGGGAATAAAAGGGTCCTAGGGCTCTTAAATTTCGAGCGGGGATTGGCGACCATGGGACCCTTAGCTGAGTCCTGGAATTGCTTCAGCTTACTTGTGTCAGGCTCCTCACTTTCATCTCTCCTGTCCGATCTCACTTGATCGACTCTTGTTCGTGTTGTTTTCTTTATTTTGCCGATACATGAATTTTTCGAAGTGTCGGATCTCTTCCATTTCCCCTCTGATTAGTGAATAGAGAATTGTAGCCTCTTAAACCAGTAATCACCACCACCACCACCACCCCACCATCTCTCACCCTCATGCCGGTGGGGCTGAACTTCGACTTAAAACGACAACTGGAGTGCACTTATTCATCTCAGCGATCCCGAAAACTATGGATCCTATATTAATATTGGTCATTTTATATTATTTTTATATTTCACCCCTCTCAACCCCCACGGCTAGGGGTGCTATTGGGGATGAACTTTGAGTTAAACGGCATCTTTAGTGCCAGAACACCCTCAAGGTCATCAGTACAAACAGTACAAACCCTGCTGTCCATCCCCACTCATCACAGTAGTACGTATAACAAGTCATTTGTACCGGGGACCATACGTTCCTGGAATTCTCTCCCGGCTGAAATTAGAGACATAAGCAACCTCAAGCTATTCAGAAGAATGTGCTGGAAATTTTACCTACACTCAGATTGATTTACTCTTAGAAGTACCCTTAAATTTTAGATTATTAAGTTAAATGAATAAAATGTCAATGTAAGGTTAGAAACATTATAGTTTATATTTTTCGAGATGTAGCTTTAATAATAGTAAATATTATAAATTAATTTTAAAATGTTAAAATGATTTTTATGATGCTTTACATTTCATACAAATTACATTTCACATTAACTTTAAATTATAATTAACTTATTTTTAAGTAGTTATAATATTCAGTATATTATGTTTATGCAGGTGCATAATTATATGGTTTGGCATAATAGCAGGCTTCATAGCCTGAGCCCCGCCATGTACAGAAAGATATTAATAAATAAATAAATAATAGTTCATCTCAGTGACCACGAAGAGAATGGATACGACACTAATATCGATCGTTTTCGATTACTTTCACATTTCACCCCCTCCCTTAGGGGTGGTAAGAGTGTCTTCACGCCACACTATTTATTCCACTTAGTAAGTCATATCTGTACCAAGTTTGGATCGTAAACATGGCGGCGTGTTCCCATCCTCCTATATACAGCAGTTCTTACCGTACGCCCATCTGTCCATCAAGTTCGATGAAATCTTGGTGCGGCTTTGTAATTATGTACTTATTTAGCTTATCGTACAAGTTATTAAGCCGCGCAAAAATTGAGTAACTGTAAAAACAACAAATAATTTACAAAACAAAATAAATTAAAAAGTCAAGATAAAACATGAAGTAGAAATTGAAAGAAATATTGTACAAGAAGTTTACAGACAAATGGAAAGAAAAAATACAAAGAAGCACAGAAATGGTGTAAAATAGAAATAAATAGATAAATTAACAAATTAAAAATGAAAACAAAACTAGGATGTCCAGTTTTTGTGACCACTGAATAGCCGCTTTTGAAGCTGTCAAAATGTCGTCGACAGTTCCGCGGAAGTCTCTATGTGGGCTTTGTAATTAAATACATTACACAAAATTACTCATTATAATAAAACTAGCTATCCGAATTCGTTCAGACCAGTTCCTAAACACTCTCAGAAGTAACAAGAACAAATTGTGAAATTTCCAGCTAAATCTGTCTGTTTTCTCAAACATACCAACATCCACTTATATGTATAGATGAAGGGTATTGGGAATCAACCCGAGAGGAGTCCGTGTGACTCTGGTCGAACGAGAGTGAAATGCGCAATATGCTGGATTCAGCAAGAGAATCCAGCTAGCCTCTTTCACTGAAACTCCAACACCTAACCTACAAGAGGTGTTTTCTGTTAAGCCGAGCAACCCAATGGGAGGTTGGGTAACCAATCCCACTGGGAAACTGGGTCGGTGAGCCGATCAGTGTTGGTGGACTCCAAGGTGGTCACCAGCTTCAACGGCGGATTAGGATTGCGAATCCTAACGGCAGAAATGGTCGAGGAACTACGTTGGGAATACAAATCCAGGTCAGGGTCGGCTGGTTAGATACGCTCCAGATATTATCAATTTGGATCTAATTGCGGTGGGACCTTTGGGTTCAACCCCCATGTGAATAATTTCACACAAGCTACCACGGTGGGAAAAAGAAAATTAGAAACATTCTGGGGCCAGAAAGAGTCTGGTCTAAACATGGAATCGGATTCCGGGCGCCCTGCACCATCATGCTGGGATCAGTCGGAGGATCCCTCACCCCGCAAGCTGTGAACGAAGAAGAAACACTCCTTTGGAACCTTCAATGTCTACACCCTCCTTAGGATAGGGAAAAAATGGACTGGTGAAATTACTAGAAGAGTATCAAATTAAGCTCCTGAAACAAGGTTTATCTCAGATGAATTGGCCATGATGAGCAATTACAGAATATTGAAAGGATCACCAACAATCAGGGAAAAGAAGCCAGGTAAGAGGAGAATGTCTCCGACTATCTTGGGAACAGCTTTCTTTGTTCACAAATCAATAGCGGATGCATTATCGAATTTAAGTCATTATCTCCTAGACTCTCAGTCTTCACCTTGAGAAGTGGGAACAAATGCTATGTGATATTCAATGCCCATGCCCCTATCAACGAAGACAACAAGAAAAACCCAGATAAAGGAGAGGAATTTTGGTCCCTTTTCGGAAGGGGACTGATGCTAGTGCCGGATCACCAAGTAACAATCTTAATGGGTGACATTAACGCACAGACTGTAAGAGAAGGAAATTCAAGGGAATGGAGAAATGGAGAAAGACGGATTGAAGCCTGCAATTCGTCCAACTTGAAACTAATGTTCACACGATTCAATAAGGAACCCAAGAAAATGATGACATGGCGATCCTCAAACTCGAAATTAGGAGAATTTCAAATCGACCATGTGGCAACTTCCATCCCTCTGGAAATAACGATTGTCAGAGTCCAGAGAGGAGCTAATGTAGACTCTGATCACTACTTGACCAGAGTTAATATCAGGTTTATCCCCCGCAACACAAAGTGAACTTCATACAAAATCAAAAAGTTCAAGATAGATGAACTCAGAATCAATCAAGAAATCGTAGAAAAGTATTAGAAAGAGGTTGAAGGCATGGAATCGTATGAATGAAATGGCTGGAAAATGACAAGAAGCAGTTGAACAAGCATTATCCTTGGCAATAAAAGAAAAATCACCCTGGTGGAATGACGGGTGCGAAGAAGCACTGCAGGAGAGATGCAAGCATGGAACAGATGGCGCTCTAACCGTAAGGATTTTGAGGAATTTAAAGAGAAAATGCACAGCCAGAATCCTCAGGAATACTAAACGAAAATACAAGAAGGAACAACTGAACTATATTGAGGAGAATTTTCAGAAGAATAACCCTAGAGAATTCCATGGAGTGTTCAAGAACATAATTAAAGTTTCACCCATAAAAATTTATGTTTCACGAATGACCAGGGACAATTCATCATGAGCAACTAGAAAAACTGTGAACATTTGGTTCAGTACGTCCAAAACGTTTGATCTGTGATCCCCCTGAGGAAGGAATATGCTTTGAAACACCTAGAGAAAATGTCCAGAACTCCAGTTGCCCTGATAGAAAGGAAATAATAACTGTAATTAAGGGACAGAAAAAAACCCAGGCACCTGAGGAAGACTTCGTCACGTCAGAATTATTTAAATATAATGATGGAAACATGGTGAGACACTTGGAAAGAACCTTTAGGCATATTTGGGAAACAGAACAGATTCCAAAGGAGTGCATTCACCCTGTACACAAGAAAGGGGATAAAAAGAACGTTAATAATTACAGAAGATTCTCAATTCTCACCGTCCCATATAAGATATTTTCAAAAGCACTCCAGCATAGAGGGGAGCCTCATCTGGACAAGCAGCTAGGTGAATACCAAACAGGATTTCGAAAAGGACGCTCGTGTGCAGAACCAATTTTCATCTCGAAATCACTGATAAAATAAGGGCGATGAGACGAAAGAGGTTGGTCATGACCTTTGTAGATTTCATGAAAGAATACGATCCTGTAGACCGTACAGCACTTATCAATATTCTCAAGGAATTCGGATTAGATGATTAATCCGTAGCTTTGATACAGCAGGCTCTCAAGGGCACCTACTCCCCAGTAAAATTTTGGGGGTAGCTCTCAGAAAAGTTTGAGATCAAAACAGGGCTCAGGACTCTCCCCACTACTCTGCAAGTGCGAGCTGGATAAAGTCGTCGGAGAATGGAGGAAGGAATTGGCTGAGAGACTGTCAAAACGGAGTGAGAATTGGTTGTAAAGCTACCGGTATTTCAGTTGATTGCTTGCTCTTTGCTGATGATATTGTGCTCATTGCAGACGATCATCAAACGGCAGCAAAGCAGGAAGAAGTGCTCCAAGAAGTAGCTGCTAAGACTGGTTTAAAGATCTCATTCGAGAAAACTAAATACATGGACTCCCAGAAGTTTGATCTCCCCGTAAGATAGTGACACCATACGGAGATGTCGAGAGAACTATAAAATTCAAATATCTCGGTGAACTTCTAACCCCCAATGGTACTGAGAATGAAGCACTGAAGGAAAGATCTAGGAAGAGTGAATTGGCTTTTAAGCTGAGTCAAG
The DNA here is from genome assembly GCF_040414725.1 of Anabrus simplex. Taxonomy (NCBI): domain Eukaryota; kingdom Metazoa; phylum Arthropoda; class Insecta; order Orthoptera; family Tettigoniidae; genus Anabrus; species Anabrus simplex. The sequence goes on along the minus strand of NC_090271.1, from coordinate 16,303,048 downwards.
ATACTTACAAATCCAAATCCCTCTCTTTCGAGGCAAAATTGAGTCACTACAGCACAGTAGTTACAAGAGCATGTCTCTATGCAGCGGAGGCACTTTCTAAGATAGAAGACCCCTTAATGGAGAGAAAAGGAAGAAAGTTCGTCAGGAAGATCTTAGGACCAAAGAAAGTCGCTGGAGAATTTACCTTCCATCTGAGGTCCAACAAGGAAGTGTATGAGAAGATTGAGAAAATAACCATCAAAATGAGGAGGATGAGATTGACGTTTGAAGAGAATGAGCCCAGGCAGACTGGCATATAAATTAATTATTCTTCAGGAAAAATGGAAAACTTATCCACGCTGGTTGAACGAAGTGAGTAAAGATCTCAACGAAGGAGGTATCACGCCCATAGAAATTCAAAATAGGAATATCTTCTGACAGAAAGTTGCGGAACTGGAGGATAATTCAGAGAAACGGCCTGCTAAACCACAGAACATCTCGGTCGAAGAACAGTAAAGGAGGAGCCAAAGGTTAAATAACCTTTGGAGATAATTTAAAGAGAAGGGAATTAGCTTTAGAAACAAACGTGGCGGGTAGCTGGTGTATTTGTAGCCCAAGGTTGGCTGTATGGAAAGGAAGAAAGAAAGAAAGAAAGAAGATAAAGAGTGGGAATCAAGTCACGAATGTTAACGAATGACTCTCAAATCAGGAGATCATTTTATATGAACATTAATTCTGAACTGCTTTTTGTTTTTAACAGCAAATGCAATGTATCTTTCTCTAATTAATGGCTGCCCAGTAGAAGAAGCTTAAGGATAAATACTATCTGCGCATGGGGAGAGCTGGGTTCCACTCCCGTCTGTCTCCCTGCAGAGCGGCCAACCAATTGAGAATGGAACCAACAGAAACAGTGTTCGTCATACTTACATGTGAGATTCAAAACATATTGTACATAAATTCCCATTTGTGTCGTTAGTACCAATTATAGTAGTGTGCACGGAATATTTTAAGACGGGGGCCAATTGCAGTCTAGGGAGGAATAAGCTTATAAGTCGTATTTTCTCACGTGTTGATAATATTTTATTCATGGCCGATCACACAATAATATTGAATACAGTGGCGAGTACAAATTATGATTAGAAACTGAAGTTCTACGGTTAGTTCTGTTCTACGCGGTCATCGCGTCAAACGATACACATTTTTATAGCGCTCACAAAAATTGCCTTTTATTATTATTATTATCAGTAGTGGAACCCTGTTGCTCCACAGCATTCCTTATCAACAGGTCAGATGAGTCGTCTTCATATGCGTGTCGCAGTCATATCGTTTTGCTTGCCCTTTTCAAACTTTATGGACATTTAACACCAGTAATGTAGAAGCGTCCAGGATAGGTGACGTAAAAATATCGAAGCAGATCTCAGAATACATCCTTTCAATCTCCATTAATATTTGAACATGGGATCCAGACAACGCTGATACGCTAAATAATTATATCTCTTACCAGGATTGATGGACGACTTCATCTGACGTATCATTAAATTGCAAGAGATGTGATAATTCAATAGCTTAAATCTCAGCTGATCTTCATTATAATAAAAAACTACAAACAACACGTCATATAAATCTTAACAATAAACATTTTTAAATAAATAATTACGTAGATAAAAAATAAAGTGTGAAATTAAGTTTGTAAATTAATTGATATTTTGTTCCTCTGGAATGTACTCATCATCTAGGCTCAGATTAATTTCATTGATCATGTTCATATCGCAATTGAAATGAGTTACTTTTATGTTTAATTGCATTCTTAAAGAAAATGGTAATATGCATTTCTAGCATGGGAAGTTATTGTTAAAATTGATCTGGAAAATCATTCTATATTTCACTTCTTGTTCACATTTGATTAAGACAAGCATTTCAAGATAAGCTTTCGGAAAATGATAATTTTCTTAATCAACAGCACAAATCTGTTTCTATTCAAATGAAATCGTTGTATTAACCGTCCTTATATTTGATATTAATTCATCTTTAAAAACAAATCATCATTGGACGTATAACAAGGTAAGAATATTCTGAAATGTGACTAAGTATATCAATAAATGATCTAATGTGCGAGTTATACTGAGAAGTTTTGCCTAGAGAAAATCATCCTTGGCACTATGTAATATCTACTCTCAATTACATTCGTTATACAATATAGTAATCATTATTTTGGGAAAATGTGATTTCAGAATAGAAATATCAACTTAAAATATCCACGTGAGTAACTAATCAATCTTATACGGATTACTTTTGATGACCTTAATCTATAATAACATTTCATGTATGTGTTACCATGTCACCATTGACATATGATATGGATGCTTGTACAATACAGTATCATTGCATAATGAACATATATGATCCCAATGTGCGTCAATATTTCTTCCCTAACATTTCAAATACATCATTTACATCTCATATTTCGTCGTAGCATTACTTATTCCTTCAATATATTCTCCATTTTCTTCATATAACATCAAAATATCTTCATCATAATACATTTTATCTCATATCTCTTCGTATTATTTCATACGTTTCACAAATATACCTTATTTGACGCTTAAATAACCTTATTTTCAATTATTCGTCGTATCGTATAATTATCTCCTCAAACAACATACACAAGTCTTCAGTCTGACATCATACTTATATCTAACATATATCCTAAGTTATTTTGGTAATATATAGCCTCCACTTATCATAATATCGCTTGGTATTGCGTATCGAAGATCCCAAAATTATTCCTCTTATACACTTCACCTATTATACGGTATAGCATGGCTAATTCGGATTCATTTTCTCATTGAAACATTACTATCACTTTATGGCATCGCCTAACTTATATCATCGGCACATATAAATCACTCGTGAGAATCTAACATTATTTAAGTCATTCCGAAGACACTAAACACATAGCTATTACTGTGGGCTCTAACCACAAAATTACTAAACTTGTTATTTCATATTGAAGTATATATCTTATATACATATTTTCGTCGCTTTCCGGAATGAATATCTGTCATTTGGTCATCCTCCGCAGCTCTGGATTCTAGTCATTCTGCTTGGCCAGTCATCGCGATGTCTTTGGGCATCAGGGGTCATCTCTGTCATGTCGGTTCAGCTCGGAATTATCCAGAGAGTCGATCTCAAATCTCCTTAGAGAACCATGATCTCCTTCAAATGCTCGATTGAAAATACAAAATACATTGATGAAATCAGCTGTGGAATGTTATCATTTTCAAAGCCTTCTGACATAATTTAACTACTTGCCTCGTATAGTTTTAATTTCTACTAGATCTCCAATACGTCTGCTAATATTTCAAGTTCATCTCGTATAGGATGGTTTTTCTAGTTACTGATCGTTTATGCAACGCTGTATTGAATATATGCTTTTATAATCACGGCCTTGTCCTCGTAGTTTTTCAGTGCCACTGCTAATCAATTTATACGTCTCGTTTTTCAATATTTTACGCGTATTATTTAATCCTTTTATATATACTTCTATAATATTCTTGTTTAGACGTTATGTATATCTTTCTTTTCTTGAATTCTTCTCTCGTTGTTAATATCTTGTAAGATTTATGCAGCTTCTTACTTCGAACACGTCCAGTCTCTTGAGGTAGCTTTCCATTTGTGATTTGTAAACAGTGTTGGTCTTAACAATTCGAATATCTATTTTGTCTCGATCACTGCCATAACGATCTTATTCATTTCGACTTTGCGTTAGTCTCAGCTTCCTTGACATTTTATATAATTTATTCTCTGTGTGTAAATTCATTACTAGTAATCCCGTTCGTCTTAATTCGATTGATCTTAATTTATAGATAGTGAAATGGTGCATTTCTCCTCCTACTCCGATGAAATATATTGCTTGCGATATACTTATATGAATTGCTTCTTCTCGAGTGGGACCTTACACAATTCAGACTGATACCTTTACGTTCTGTTATTCCGCGTAGCTTTTAATTGTATAATATTTTATGAAGTTAATTCACTCAAGTGTTTCTTCGTGTCTGAATCGTGATGTTTATATTAACGCGTGCCTTTGCTAACATTTGCTTAACCTGATTCATTATTACTATCAGTCTCATATTCAAGATCAGAATAATTTACGTCCTTTTCTTCACATATTTCGAGCGTGTTATTCTCTATCTGGTTTTGGTCCTCTTTATAATATAATTTCAGGTTAGCGGATTTATATATACCTCTATTTGTGCCGTTCACATTCTCAATTTCATAAGCATTATTCCCGAATACTCTTTTTAAAATGTAAGGTCCGTTATATACTGTATATGTACAAATTTGATAAGTACTTTTGCGTATACGTTGGAACTTGCGGAATTTCTTATCATTAATAGGCGTTCTCTTTCAGTGGTGGATGAAATCGTTTATGCTCCATTCTCTTCATTCTTCTTCTGGATTGTTTTTCCATCCTTTCTCTGACCATTTTATTTATCTCTTCTGCTTCTGGTATTTTCTCATCTAATTCTCCGAGAATTGTATCCCATGGTATCAGTATCCTTCTGAATTTTATTTTTACCTAAGCATCCTTCCATGTTATTGTAAAATTATTGTCCTTCTATTCTCATGTGCTCATTTTTTTCTGTTTCCATATAAGCTATTTCTTTACATTACTTCCTTGCCATTAGTTTTCCTTATAGGAAATTGGATCTCTTGTCTTTCCATGTCGATTGTCATCCCTGTGTTTATCATAAAATCAATACCTAGTATAATAGTGTACTTGATTTTATTCATCACCATGAATGGATGTTCAAAATTTATGTTTCCGATTCCAATTCTTAAATACGTCTGTATCATATATTCTACCGACTTATCCGGTATGATATCTCTTGTTTTGATTCTTGACACTGGTATCGTTGGTAACTTAATTTTCCCTTCGATCTTGTGAAAGAGAGTTTGAAAAATGACGCTGACGCTTGCCCCAGAATCTACAAAGCAATGTTTCATTCCATTTATCTTGACTTCGATTATAGGTAAATTCAATTGTTGTTTCTTTTTAGGAACTGTTACATCCTCCATTAATTCATCTGATCCTACTTCCTATGATTCTATCTGCGCTACTTTTCAACTTGAAATTTTGAGATTGCCGTTATTATTATAGTCCTCTATCATATTATCTATTCCAAATTTGACGTTGTTTTTCTTCCCAGAAGTTTCTGAGTTGCTATTAAATGACTTAGAGCTAGTATTTAATTTATGTTCTTCGCGCTCCTTTCGTTTATGTATTTGGAACACAAGGCTTTCCGCGCCTGCTATGTCACCATTCACATCTTGATCCTTGATTGCTCGTTCCCATTGTTCTTCATTTTGTCTTGCTTCTCTAAGATCTTTTATGCATTTTCTATTCGTATATTCTATTTCTTTATAATCTCTTTCTTGTCTGTCTTCGCATGTTGGTCTTCTTCTGTAATTGAATCTACATCTATTTGCTCTGAATCTATAACTAGGTCTGTAATATGGTACAAATCTATAATTTCCGTTGTATCCTTCATTTGGTTGGTTACCTCTTCTGCATTGGCACCTGATTTCATCTGTTTTCCTTTCTTCACGTTCGTTCCATTCCTTCCGTCCATAATTCCTTGAATTGTTCCTCTGCTAAATTCGTGTGTTCCTACCAGAGTTTTCTTGCTTTAATACGTTTATTGCTTGGTTACGTATTCTTCTGCCTGTAGAATGTACTGTTGTCATATCTAGCTGTCTTAGTGTGTTTCCTATATCAATCGCGGTTTCTACATTTGCAGCTACTAGCAATATTTGTAAGTCTGGTGGAAACGGCTATTGCATTGTTTTTGTCGCATCTAATTCACTGGGTGCTGCGACTAAATTTTGGAATATGGAAATTATATGAAAAATAATCACTAAATAATGTCTGGCTTTTAGACGCGTACTTCATTGCGTACAATTCAAGTAACAGATATTGTTGAACTTCAGAACTCCAGAATCTTCTTAGGAAAGCGATTTTGAATTCCTCGTAATCATGAACTCTACATTTGAAAGCTTGGTACCATAAATTAGGATTCGAGTCCAGGTGTTTTTCTATTACTCGTAACTTCTTATCTTCTGGAGTCCTATTTTCTCTAAAATATTCTTCCATTTCTCCCTGAAATCTTTTTGGTGATATACTTGCTGTATTATTAAAATATTTCGGTCTGTCGTCGTATGACTTAATAATATTTATTGTCGCTGGATTTCCGTTAACATTTCCCAATATTAATCCTTGTTCTGGTTCGATTCAGTTGTAACAGTAGGTGTTGTTCCTCTTTCATTTACTTGCATTTCTAGTATCCCCGATCTTTCATTGTAGTTTGATATGACCGACTTCGTTGCCGGATTTTCATTTCTTATCTCGTGAATTTCCTTTTGTATATGTTTCAGGCCCTCACCTGTCTTAGCAATTCTCTCGTTTGCCTCATTTTTATTTCTTTCCATATCTTCTTTCATAACATCTAATTAATCACGAATTTGGTCTCGAGCTACTTTACAATATGCTTGCATTGACCTATTTCTGATCCCTACTCCCTCGTTTATCTCCTTTATTCTTTCTTGACATGTGACGGAATTAAAGTGAAAAACCCCTCTTGTATTATCTCCTTCGACTTGGTACTTCTAACCGAGAAATTTGTGAAATTGAAACTTTCACAAAGGCATTGACAAAATTTATTTAATCAGCGTTTCCAGAAACATGTACTACTTATACCTGTACTCTGGAAGAACTTCTACTAGTTTGGGCTTGTTTATATTCTCAGCATTATTGCCGCCGGATCTCTTATTCTAGGCGCGGTGTGCGCGCGCATCTTTCCTGGCGGGCCAGACGATTTAAGTGTAGCTTGGTGAGAGGAGTTGAGTTGTTCGCCGACTGTGGAAAATGGAGGGTCACTTCGCTTGTTGCTGGCTGTACGCCATGAGATTCAGTGCTGATATGCATAACGACTAATTGCAAATGCACGGGCTATTGGCCTGAAATTTTAGGTTTGGATTTACGTTTTTTCCTAGCAAGCGATTCAACCTCCAAAGTTTATTTTAAATGGATTCAGTTACGTAACTCATAAGCCTCGTGGTTGTAAGTATTGCAATGGTGTTAGAAAACCTCGACCAAGCAACAAAATTGTAAGTTCTGCATGATATTATAATTATTAGTGTTTCATCCCACTGGATATCTCGCCTCTTTATCTACGTTGTGCTGGCTTAATGTGGAAGAATTTGTGTTCGGCATACAATCCGTTTCAAAACAGTGTTTTTAATTTCTTTAAAAACTGACTTTCGCTTAAGTTTTAATAGTTACCGAAATTCTTAGAACTACGAAAAGAGGTATCTGTTCAAGTTTAGATTTTGGCATCAAACTAATAATTTTACTGTTCAGCTTCAGTAATGTGAATTACTGTGTATTTCTCTTGTGTTATTTGGATTTTGCATCTTTCATTTGGTAAAACTTTAACTGTCCGAGGCAAGGTAATTTAGTGAGGAAGTTCCCACAAGAACTTAAGTAACTGCAATATTTTCGGGTTCTTTTGGTTGATTAATTTAGTTATTTTTACCAACTTTGAGTTACTACATCCTTTACATCTTTTGTTTCTCATTTAGTTTCATTGTTGCGCTCGTGTTCTGTGATTGGATAATCCGTGTATTATGGCGTCACCCCTCTTTGTTGGTGATGTTTATTGTTTGGGGGTGATTGTTTGTTTTGGCGGTGTCACCTGATATGGGTTCCTTTCGGTTAATTCTCGCCTATTTTATTATGCTGTTGTGAGTCTCCTGATTTTTAAATTTGCCCTTCGGGTATGATGTAATTACTTTCTTGTGAGAAACTCCTCGAACTTTGGGTTTTCAAACTGATTACATTTATTTAATTTTTAAATAAGGAAAGGTAGTATGATGTTTAAAATTATTGAAATTGTAAACTCCATTTAATGAAGACATTTCGAAATGTATGTACATGACCGAGGAAGGTGAAGTTACGTACAGTTTACTAATGTAGTTGTAAGTTTTACTGTAAATATCCTTGGGGTATCGGCCGATTACGTCATTCGATTGGGTATGATTTTCTTTGAGATTTATTATTCTTCTGGGGATGTTCAGTGGCTTTAAAATTAATTGCATATTTTACATGAATTCATTTTATCAGTTGAATGGTCTGGTGTTTGTTCTTTGAGTAGTTAAGCCTGTTTTAGTACAGTAATCACGTTCCACGGTTTGGTCATCACCTGCACTGTTTATGGCAAGTTCTCATTTATTTTATATTACTTGTTGTTGTGCTGTTATGGTGATATGTGCTTCCACATTTGTTTTATTTATTTGCTGACCGGTCTGGGCGATTTGGGGAGATCGTGGGACTGGCTCAGACATTCCTCCCATTCCTCTTGAGAATTTATCTTCAACGCTTCCATATTGTCAAATAGTTTCTTAATTTCTTCTTCTTTCAGACTTTGTATATAATTCCTATTTTGTGATCATTCTTCCCTAATTTTATTGACTTCTTCATCAATTTCTTTATCCTTATTCTCCATTATTTCTGTCTCCTCGCTTCGTAGATTTATGATATCTGTTTTAATCTCTGTGATTTCTCACCTGATTTTCCCTAATTCTGTTCTCACGGTCTCTTTATGACTTTCTTCCACATTTCTTATCATTTCCTATTGCTTCTGCTGAAACTCAATATTTCCTTCCTTCTGCTGAAACACTTCCTGCATTCGCTGGAATTCTTCCTGCTTTTGGTGGAATTCTTCCTGCTTTCGCTGGAATACTTTATTCCCTTCCATCATTTTCACTTGTCCTTGCACATCTTCTCGCTTTTCTTTTCTCATTTCCTCGACTATCTTCTCTTGTTTTTGTCCTGTTTCTTCATCGTTTCTTGTACTGTAGTTTCACATCCTGTTTCATTATCATTTCTTCTTGTTTCTCATCCTGTTTCTTTATCATTGTTTCAGAATTTCAAACATTCCTCTCTGTTCTTCCTTTGTCTTTTCTATTTCTTCTTGGTTATTCCTTATTGCTCCGTCCCAAATTCGTTGCTTCTCTTAGTGATCTTTCTGACACTATTAAAATTGTACCCTCATTTCACTTAAATTCGCCATCTCTATTTTTTATAATCTCTACTTTTTTTACAATTCTCTTTATTTGCTTTTACTATACATGTATATATATCTCATAAAATATTATTTATAGATCTGAATATCTCAAATAACTGAGTCGACCATCCGGAATCCTCCTTACTGGACGACATCTACAATTCCGTTCCTTATAAGAAACTTATCCTCATTTTTATCAAAATTTATCTCATTTCAATGTGACCGTTACAAACTTTTTAACTCACATTTCTATCACATTCGTCTAAAATTTTTCAATGATTGTATACTGTTGTTACAAATAATCTTTCTCTTCTTGTGTAAGTATGACATCTGTTTTGTTTTCTGCTTTAAAATGCTTTCTACTTTTGCTGTAGGGCGTTAATTGTTCTTTATATCTTCATGTTGTCTTTCTCTTCACCGAAGGTCGTTAATTTTTATTTATGTTTTCACGTTGTTTTTGCTTCACCGCTTGGTGTCGAATTTTCCTAATATCTTCGTTATCTTTCTCGTTGTTTACACGTTGTGAGCCAAATTTTCTTTATATCTTAATCCTGCCCCTCACATTGTTCTTTGCCCCACGTTGGGCGCCAAATTATCCTTCTACACCTTTCCCGCGCCCAGGAAAATTGACGTAAAGAAATGCCGATGAGATCTCACGGTTTATTCTTTCAATCCTCATTAATATTTGTAACGTGGAATTCAGACAACGCTGATACGCTAAATATTTCTATCTCTTATCGGGATTGATGTATAATTCCATCTGACGAATCATTAATTTGATTGATGTTAAGATAATTGTAAATAGAGAGACGGTAAATATAATTCAGATTATTTATTTGAAGTAATCAATCTGTTTGACTGGAAGTCATAAGAAGTGATAATTCAATAGCTTAAATCTAAATAACCTTCGTTATAACAGAAACTTCAAATTAATCATCATATAAATCTTAACTATTAACATTTATTCAAAAATTAATTACGTAGGTCAAAAATATAAATTGTGTTTGAACGGGGTATGGTGGTCGGTGCCCGACGGATGGGAAGTGCGATTTCGGAAGTGGTGCGGGAATTCGGCTTCACACGATCAACCGTGTCCAGGGTGTATCGTGAATGGTTGAATGCGGGTGTCACGGTCCACAACAGACGAACGACTGGCCACCCAGCCACTCTCGATGATCGTGACCGGCGATATATGAGACGGATTGTCAGTAGTGACAGACCGGCAACCGTGCAGCAAATCACAGTTCAATTCAACACAGGCCGTGCTAGACACGTCTCCCAGTGGACAATCCGTAGGAACATGAGTTCTCTGGGGTATGGGAGCAGGCGCCGCACACGGGTGCCACTGTTACCCGAACGTCATCGGGCACAACGACGCACATTTGTCGCCCGTCACCAGAGATGGACACTGGAACAATGGCGTAACGTGATATGGTCAGACGAATCACGATTTCAACTGCACGATGCCGATGGGAGGCACCGTGTATGGCGCAGACCACATGAAGCGATGTATCCCGCCTGCCTCTAAGGTGTGGTCCAGGGCGCTGGTGTCTCTGTTATGATCTGGGGTGCATTTTTCTGGTATGGAATGGGCCCCCTAGTTGTTCTGGAAGAGACTTTGAATGTTACGCGGTATGTTGGGCTGCTCGGAGGCCATCTCCACCCATATTTGGCCTTCCAGCGGCCAGGCGGTTCTGCGGTGTTTCAAGATGATTACTCGCCGCCACATCGCTCCCACGTCGCCCGGGAATGGTTCCAGGAACATGAAGCGGATGTCCAACGACTGCCAAGACCACCCAGAAGCCCCGATATGAACCCTATCGAGCATATCTGGGATGTCCTGGAACGCACGCTCCGTGACATGGATCCTGCACCCACGAACAGACCAGCAATGGCGGTCGCTCTGCAAATGATTTGGTGTCAGCTGCGTCCAGAGGACTACCAGGGACTTGTCGACTCACATTCACGGCGTCTCACTGCAGTTCGCAGGGCCAAAGGAGGCCCCACGCCCTATTAGGTGACTGTCCCATGACTTTTGCTAAGTCAGTGTAGTGGAGAATTCCGTAGCGAAGCACGGGTTCATCAGCTAGTTTTCTCTACGTAGCGGACTAATAGTGGTAAAGACTCCACAACACGAGAGTATATGAAACTCTCACCTAAGTGAAATATTCAAAATATCTTCCACCAACCCGGCGTGGCACTGAGTCTCGTGCCTGGAGTACGTGGTTCTATGCTATCGGAGGGCATTCAGTGTAAGAAAGAGTTGCCTGTGGTGTGCTGGTGTACATAAATGAATGGAAAAGGATAATTGTAACTCTCTGTAATGTTAATCACGTGCCCTTCAAAAGTATAAAAATTTATATTGGTTTTATTTAATTCCCGACTTCATACGAGTGTTAAAACTTTTAAAAGGATTTTTCTCTGAATGATCAAAATGTTACATATACCGTTATGGCTTTTGTCCATTCATATAATCTACACAAGTCCGATTGATGACAAGTGTGTATCTCTGAAACTGGAGCCTATATTTAGACTGGCAGATACTTTCCCTCTCTTCTTAGTTCCTATTACGACTAACGCACTCTCTGAGTTCTCCTTCCCCAGCCCCAGATACCTAACCGCTCGAGATTTCTTGGGACGTTGCCCATCCAGGATGATGGTCGAGGATCTTCTTTGTAGCTCGGTCCTATACGAACTAGCGATGTGCCCGATGTGTCGCAGTCTCCTCTTCATACACTCCACAACAAGCTTGAGGTCACCGTTCGGGGCGTAGACTGAGAAACCACTCCCCTCGTTCATGAACCACGTCGAAGATATTCCTCGATATCTTTTTCCCTCAACATGAATTGGGCGTTCATATGAAAACTCCCAGTTACAACAAAAGAGTTCTTATTCTACGGCCCACAGCATGATAAGAAAATTCGAATCTATCAAAATGTTTGTCGAAACGTTTGGCACCTTGAAAAGAATTCAAAAGTCCAGCTACATATCTGAATTGTAGTATAGTGGCATTCTCTTCAGAATGACCAGTATTTGATCCCAGCCAGGCCGGATATTTAACAACATTTTGTTAACTCCTCTAGCTCGGAGACGCGGTGTTTGTGGCCCTCTGAATGCATAACTCTTTATAGACACAAAGCGCACCATACCATCAACCACAAGAGAGGCAAGTTCCCTCCGCGGATCAGAGGCGTAGTAGCGGCCTCTATCGTTCTAATATTGAAAGAAGCTTTCCGACAGCTCGGACCTGCTTGAATGGAGAAGAGGGAGTGGAGGTATTGTTTCCATGGAAACGTGGGCAGACCTACTGCAGTTGCCGTTGAGACGTGCCTGCTGTCCGCCTGGAGTTGCCAAACTTTTCACTTCTCAGTTAGATCATGTCGCACGCTAAACAGAGTACAGCGAACACGAGATCGAGAAGGAATGTGACAACATCCCGCCCTTCCTAAGGTGCAAGCTGTCATAACGCTTCTTCTAATATTAGGACTCTAGAGTTAGAGATTGCGGGCTGAAATCCGCCAGAGGTAGTCGGATTTTTGAAGGGCGGGAGAGTCCATTCCCTACTCCATGTCGTACTATATTGGGATGTAAGAGATTTCTGATGATACATTCCGTGTTTACTCGATAATAATGTATTATGTAACGACCTATAACGATATTTATTCGTACGAGTATCTTAATCACTTTTGGGCTATAGTCATGCTAGTGTTTGTGTAATACGGATCTAAGGTTTGATTATTTACCTTGTTACTTGATTGTGTAATGGGACGCTCACCACCGAACTTGTTCTCGCCTATTGCGACAGGTGACAGACATGATATAAAAGTATTGATCATGAGTGCTCCCAACTAGTTCAACAAAAGGTATGCTCGAAGCAGAAGTATGGTTTAGAGTGTATACATTAAAACACAGGAAATTTTTCTCCAGCATATGATCTACGCATGTAATTTTTGATACATCTAACTTGATGTTAACGGCAATAAATTGATAGTAACATCCAACGCACCTGCCACAATTCAGTCGGCGTTGGTGATTCGATATCAGTATCGCTTTCAAAACTCGCTCTTGTCATTTTGGATTGCTGCGATTGCTGATTTCAAGGTCTGAGGAACGTCCCACGAACGATATTAATTTATATCCGTTACGGTTACTTTGATATCGAGAGCTGGAATGATAACAGTACATGAATGTGTGTTATTAAGATACAGTGACGTCACAAATAATTAGCTTGTTGTAGTAAGCTCATTAAAGCTCAGCTTAAACAGATTACCCAATAGATATAAGATTTACTCTGCCATCACATTTATGAAAAAGTACCAAGTGGATTTTAGTTTTTCTTCCACGTGCTTAAGGACTCGCTTTCAAATCTCTCCAGGAACCATTTACAGTATATGATCTTTTGCCCTGGTGTGAAGAACGCTGGTAACTATTTAAAAAAAGGATAACGGGGAAACTTATGTCGAATCCTTTGAAGTTTAATAGTTATGTTAGTGGCTTTACGTGCCACTACCTACGTTTGCGGTTTTCGGAGACGCGGAGGTGGCGGAATTTAGTCCCGCAGGTGTTCTTTTACGTGCCAATAAATCTACTGACACGAGGCTGACGTATTTGAGCACCGTCAAATACTACCGTACTGAGCCAGGATCGAACCTGGCAAGTTGAGATCAGAAGAGCAGCTCCTCAACCCTCTGAAGTACTCAGCCCGGGTTTACTTACACGTGATGATATAGAATAAACCCACAAACAAAGATTTCTAACGTTACCATGGCCCGTACTTCCAGACATGCCGTGTCAAGGTGAAACTCTACGTTCTCCGCGTCTTCAGAAGAAAGTCTCGACTGTTCGCGAGGAACAGTTCTCCAAGAATGAAAGTTTGCACTGAGAAGTGTAAGCGGCACGTTCATTCGTCACCACGTGGCCAGTACTGGCTATCAATTAAGTAATACATAGTTACAAGCCATTAACGACTTACGTAGGTAGTTCCCTTGCCTGTCCCTTCACTATTGTTATTTCGTTTCGATCTTTTCCAAATTCGTGCGTTCCTCATCACCAGATGTTTCGTTCCAGGCTTCTGTCAGCGTCATACTTTCATATGTGTGTACACCTGTTATGAGACCCCTTCCAGACTGATTCTGATGGTGCCGACAGCTTCCGCTTGGAATGCTAGCGCTGTACCGCGTACGGTATGCCATCTGGTGATACGTCGGGAATGCTTTTTATGAGAAAACATTTTCCTTAAAACTCATTGAATACATACGTACAGCGAAGCGCACGGCAGTAAACGTGTGAAAGTGACACGCCTATCATAAACACGTTCCGTATTATGAAGATTAGTGCAGGTGTGCCAAACCTATCTACACCATGCCATAGACTGAGCAAGAGCGTTCGTGTAGTGACATCAGATTCAAAGCCAAGCTCAGCGTAATGGTAGTGGCAAAGCTTCATTATCAAAAGAAGTAGTGTTTTATTTCACACGTAAAAAAAACTTGCAAATAAATGCATAATGTCATTAGTTAAATAAAGGTCCTATACTGGCAGAACATGCGACAATACTGTTCAAAGATCAAAGCTTAGCGGTTGAACATTCATGGTCTCAAGTAGATTCATTTGAAGCAAAAGGAAATAAATTCTATCTGTATGTCTGTGAAACTAGGTCACTCGTACGGTTTTGTGCTTTGAGAATCATTTGATTCGTTTTGCAAAGATGAAATATTATTGTCGGGAATTAGCCGCCCCTTTGTGCCATTTCCAACATAATAAATGTGGGGGATGTTGAGTTAATGATGTCGACAAAGAGGAAGGTGGAGTTGGGCAAGGGTCAGCTTGGAGAGAGGGTCAAATTGCCCCCACTGGTCACAATTTTGGAAATCAGTTAAAATAAGTTTTAAATGTGGCGTATAGTCCGTATTAAAAACTAGGTTAGGTTAGGTTTAGTGATTAAGTAATGATTTCATCATAAATTCATTTGTTTACCTTATTTCATGTTTGTTAAAAGGACGTTTTCATTAAGATGTTATTATGGCAATCATTAAATGGTGATGTAATAATTTCAATGACTGTCTTGAATTGATATTAAATGTGATTCTGATACTTGTTAATATTATGATGGATATTAAAATAAAAACGGGCTGTTGAACATTAACAAATGAAGAAACAGGGGTCAACTAGATCTCGACCCTTTGAGGATTGACGGTAATCCGAATGGGAACTATTTTGACTGTGGGCCCAATGAGCATGTAGTTCTTCACAATGTGTGTTTGAGACAACGTTGCGTGAATTCTCATCAAATGTAAACTAATGCGCCTTCTAGTAAAGGTCTTCTCACACAGATTACAGTTAATATGATTTCGTGTATCAGCTATCATTAAAAAGTGTGAAAGAATTGTAATGTAGTGCATTGCATTCCTTCTTTTGGCCACTGTCATGTCTGGCAAACGAGCCTTCAGTTCTGGAAAGTAAATGTCGCCTAATTTCAATACGATGTTATGAGCTTGATCTACTATCTGGTATCAGAGAAGTGACAAGGAACTTAGAATAAACCTTATTATCTACTTTCCTCTTCGGTAGGTAACGAGTAAGGTCAAACACAGCGTCCTGTTCGAATGAAGGGCGATCCAATATATCCATATTGACGGCAAAGGTTGGACTACGGGAACGTTGAAGATGTCTGTTTACATGACAGTGGTGGATGGCACTTTGACAGCTAAAGCGGGAACACTGTTCAATAGTATGATTAATTGAGAAGTGGAGCCACGTGTTTTGATGTAGGGAGATCGATGACTGTCCTGTGTGTTCCCAAAATTTATGTCGCGTATTCTGTGTGGTGCTTGTTGGAAGTCAGTCTGTCTTTGTTACCAATGGTTGGTGTATTCTTCATTAGTACATCTGTTAATTGTCCTCAGCGCATGGCTCACACGGAAACTAAACAAGAGTAGTGAAATAACTGTTGCGTGCCGAAACTCACAAGGTTCATAAATCGAACAAAAATGTTTATAGCCATTAATTTTACACCCTAGTGGCTAGAAAATGCAAATAAACCATATTTTAACATTTCCCTTGCAATTCGTTTAATTATCAATGAGATACATGAGTGAAAATGAAGGTCCTCTCGTCACAAACCAGAGGAATGGTGTAAATGTCACTAGAACTTTCAGGAAAGAGTGAAAGTCCACCTCACTTTTTGAAAGGGTAGAAACGCAGGGCAGTTTAACATATATTTGTTTCAATTAAACATTTGCCCTCATTTAAAACAGGAATATCATGTCATATAATGTCTTCTTTATTTTATAAGTGTTGAGTGGACGGTCTCTACATACTCACGTACAAGATCTACCGAAAGAACAAAAGTCTATACTTAATTCAATGCTAGTAATTGTATTATTTTCGTTTAGGCCGACCATGCTTCCCGCTTTGATCAGCGCCCTCTCTTCCCTCATTATTTCACTCTGCATCCTTCGACTTTCTTCCGTCTATAATGATTGAGTCCTGGATCGAACTCCCTGATGGCAGCGTACTGTCTTGGTCTCAAAGAACCTCGGTATCTGGTTACTTGGTGCATTCTGTAGCCGCGTTCAAAGCATATGGCTCACTTTTTCGGGACAGCGTATGAGATCTAGAGATAAAATTCTTGGCTGCGTATTTTTGAGCTGCATTGGAGACTAGCGGTGCTACTCATAGTCGTGTTCAGTCCTGACTAAAGCCGTACCATCTATGAGCTAAGAGCAGACGAACGTTTTTCTTCTTCATAGATTTCTTTTCCAGTTAGTCCGAGGATGATCCGGCTTTAGTCCGGAATAACTTCAGTCCCGGTCTAGAGGTAGTTTGAGCGAGGACTAACTTCAATAACCTGGAGGTCGTACGTGAAGTCGCGATTACTCCGCGAAATGAGGGAGGCGATAATACATGAAAAGCTATGAAATACGACTGATCACTTCCTAAAGTACGACGATATCAGTTTTATGAATAGATATGGTTGCCTATTTCTATAGACAAGAGAATTCTCATTGTCCTGCGAGATGAAATCCAAGACGATAACGCAGACTTGCACGGAATTACTCAGCTCACGGTCAGCCGAATTGTTTGCTATGTCTCTGTTGTCATCTTATCTCACTTCGGACAATGTAGTTAGCCGGTTCAAGTCCCGCTGGTCGAAAATATTTGCACTTTCAGAATTTTGGCTGGCAGGATAGGGGAGGTGGTGGTATGTAATATCTTATAACCTGGTTGCATGTCAATAGTTTGGATTAAATTCCAAACATTTCTGCATTGCTCATATGGAGTGAGGGCATTTGACGCTGGTTCATCCGTCGAATGGGGACGTAAAGGATTGAGCAGATCCCTTCGTGCTATTGGACAGAAGTAGAATATGTGCCGGCACTGGGTTTCACCTAATGAGTCGTAACCATCATTATAAATTGGTTCTAGGTCATTGGAAGCATTGATAGAACACACATTCGGAGAGAAAGACGCACTAATTAATATTAACAGACAAGGATGGCTTTCTTCAAATGTTCTAGTCATAAAATTATTAAACCAGACCAAGCCCCATGGCACAACATCCCCTACCAAGAGACACTGGATAAAAAGTGGTCGATTTAGATTTAACAATTGACTTCATTATGGTCCATGAAATCGTCTTACTTTTCTGGCTGTCACATGCACATTTGCAATATCAGCATGTGATGTGTTATATAGAACACTGTCTGGGGACGGGATGACAACTTTTACTCTACCAGTCATGATATTATCCAATGGTATTAAGGTTATATGCTATAAACGTGTAAAAATCATCAGTAACTGGGAAGATAATATTAGCGTAGTTATGTTTACACGAAATAAAATAAATTAAGTTATTTTCGAATTTGCGGATGAAGATTTCATTTTCCATCATTGGTAATCTCTTCTCCACACATGAAAACAGGAATATTTTTTCCTCTCAGCTCCATTTGGTTTCCCGTATCTTCTTTTTGCATTCTATTATCAGAGTGTGAAAAGGAAATGAACGCGAGTTTTACTGACGTGTCGGAGCACGGTCAACTGGATGTACACTGCGATAGCTAGAAAGATGCGGTGCTCTGCTTTGAGCATGCGTACAAGTAACGCTAGACAGCAATGTGCAAGGATGATCTCTAGAATAACTTAGTACACGGGTATTCCAGGTTTATGAATAAAATGTTGATGGTCCGTAGTTATTCCCGTCTAACTTTAGTCCGGACTGAAGCAGTACTAGTGAATGTTTACTTTTAGGGTTTGTATTGCCTATTCATTATGTTTGAAGTAAATTTTTGTATTTTTCTTTATTCTGACGCTGATTCATGTTTTACGAACGGATTTGTAGTTTAATTTCAAGTTTCATTTTCGATTACTTTGTTTCACATTAATTAAACTTTGGCCTTGCGGCAGTTAGGATTGTCTGGGAAGTACATGATCCTTTCATATAAATAATTAAAGAAATGATGACTGTATGCATTTAGGCGCCGCGCCGCGCCGTGCATGTTATGATCTCTACGATTCCATCTGTCACTGGGACTGTCGCCAATCAGTCTAGGGACCCCCAAGACTCTGGATTAAACACTAATCTCGGTCAGTTTGGACATATTCTTCTTCACAAGTTTTCAACACCCTCCCCCAACTCACATGTATACACACAATAGCTTTTATACGAGTACATGCATTTATTTTAAGAGGATCGTTAATTTTTTGAGACTTCGAGTTACAACTGAATTTACGTGATCGGCATTTCTTCATTAGAATTCACTCTGTGGAATACAATCCGTTAAGTCTATGCTAATGCTTGGCAAAGTGAAAATTATAACATGGACATTCGCACGTCATCGTTTGAAAGCATAATTAATTTGGACTTTGATACTGGACTGCTTGAATGTGAAAGTGAATTTCAATGTAAACATGTGGCTTTAGTGAGATGTGCATATTGTTATCTCCCATTTTCCTTTAACCACTTCACTGAAATCCCACATCTGCAGTTTGAAGACTAATAGCAGCACTATCAGATCGTTAGAAGAAATGTGCTTTAATTATCGTAATTACTTAAGTAGATAGATTTTGACTCTTTGGATGGAAAATGGAGCAATATACTCACGACAATGAATTCTGCGTGTTTTCTGCATGTTATATTAATTTCATTTCTCCTTGCCTTACTGATGTTCCCCTCTTAGGACTTGATAGATGATAATTCAGATATATCGTGAGGTATACTGTAAAGGTTTTCGTGGGAATGACTCACAGCACTGTTATTGTGATGAATGATCTGTATTCTAAGTATGCTTTTGTGCGGTTCAGAGCGTTGGAGGTCAGTGCTGTCCCTTGTAAGTAGAACTAACTAGATACTAAGAAATATTTTAAAGTTACATTTTCTCTGAAAAATCTACCGGAAAAGTGGTAAGCTTCTAAGTGTGTAACAAATACGGATATAGAATTGGGTTTCTTATACGTTTCTACGATACTAAAAATCAATGATCTTTAGTGTCGAGACGTAGATTCTGTAAACGTCAACATATTACTTCGTTGATGTATTTTAGATCAGTAAGAGATGTTTTGAAGAAAACTTCTGAAAGCGTTCCTTTTGTTGTTGGCTGGTAGCATCATGAAGACCACTTAACAGTAAATAACTGAAATTGCAAAAGCTGGAAATGGGAACCATATTTATTTTATGTATTAATAAAAACTGCAACCATTCGGTCACTTTTGGTTTTCAGGTGTATTTTTTAAGTAACGAGCTTTATCGCTTGCTCAATATAAAATACATTATCCGACCAAGAATGTGGCAGATAAACTCACCGGACAAAAAAGTTACTCAGCCCTGGAGAATTCATTATAAGCAACATTTAACACCACCACCTCTGGACTTGATAACCGACTGGATTCGGTTAGGAAGTGAGTCCACAAGGGTGTGCAGGTTAAGCCACGCGCTGAGAATTTGATTTGTCAAAACCACCAAATTGCGGGGATGGTGATGTCGGCGTTTTACCTGCTGTTGCAACATGTTCCACCGAATTTCAATGGCGTTCAAGTCAAGTGATTTCGCAGGCAAATCGAGATGTAATGCGGTGGAGGAGTGTTCATAGAACCAGTCGCATATACATCCAGCCCAATGAGCTTTGATTTTGTCATCTCGAAAAATCGGGGTTCCAAGAGCATACTCATCGATCAGATGGTGTCCGACTCGTTGGCTGAACGGTCAGCGTACTGGCCTTCGGTTCAGAGGGTCCCGGGTTCAATTTCCGGCCGGGTCGGGGATTTTAACCTTAACTGGTTGATTCCATTGGCACGAGGGCTGGGTATATGTGTTGTCTTCATCATCATTTTATCCTCATTATGACGCGCAGGTCGCCTACGGGAGTCAAATAGAAAGACCTGCACCTGGCGAGCCGAACCCGTCCTGGGATATTCCGGCACTCAAAGCCATCATCTGATTGATGGTGACTGATTTAAGCATGGTGGTTGATGATAGTGGTCACATCAGTGAGCTGGCCCAATATATGATACTAAAAACACTCCCAAAACATCAAAGATCCACCTCTGGCTTGAACTTGACCTTGCACACACCAGGATGAAATGATTCATTTGGCCTTTGCGTCATTGGAATACGGGCAAAAATGTGATTCGTCAGAGCACAATATGTTCCGCCACTCACCTACTGTCCACGTTTGATCATTTCTAGCCCAATGAAGACGCGCAGATTTGTGTGCTTGTATGAGCAATGGCCTCCTCCGAGATGACCGACTACAGATGATGATGGCATGTAGCTGGCACCGCAATGTCAGGTTGCGGTGGACCTTCATTCACTGACTGCAGCAATTTCTGAGGGATTTGATAGCGATTATATTTTACAAGCAGCGAAACGTGTGTCCGGTCCCTCTCAGTCGGGATCTGTTACCGACCAAAATTCTGACGTGCGTAGTACACCACTGCTTGTAGATGCTTTGGGTGGTCAACTGCAATACACCAACAAATCCAGCACATTCACGCACCGTATGACCATCGGCACGGCCAAACACGATTGCCCCTTTTAGCCACTCTGTCACATCCTTACATATACCCTTGTTGACGTACACTGTCCGCTTGAAACATCAATGTCTCACTGATCGCTACTGCCTTATACTCACGTAGTGGCAGAACCCGAGCGGTTGAGCAGCACGGGACTCGTTCACTGCGCCATCTCTAAGCCTTAACGATCCATCTGTGCGTGTGCACTGGGGTGACTATTTTCTTCCGGTGTGGTTATTACCATTGTCTGATTGATCAGAACCCGGACTTTTCAAATCTGTCTTTAAACATTGAGAATGTGATGGCGGTCCAATGTAAGTTTTACCTGTTTCGAATCTCTGTCAGAACGGGGAATTAGGGCGTGAGAAATTAATTCTTGTGGCTTGGCAATTGGAAGTTTCTGTACATAACACAGCACGCCACAACCACTCCAAAAGTATGGAAAGGAACGCAGGTCCCTCTACGTATGTTTGGTATCTGGAAGGCCAATCGCCCTCAAAACTGGACAAACACACATGCACTGCCGACCCCCAATTATTTGGTGAATGATCAGAAAAGAAAAGAAGAAGCAGAATTAAATTGAGGGGTACACAGCCACACTGAACCCAGCTCAAATATTAAACTAGTAGTTGTAGGTCTGTTAGGCTATCAGGCTGGATAGCGATAAAATTATCAAATAGCACTACCGACACTTATGGGTTGATGAGCATCCACGAAAACCGACGTCAGTGACAATTGAGAAGTAGTAAGAAAGTGAGATAGTTTGGCATTGCTTTCTTGTCTGGGCAAGAAAAAGGTATTGCAGCACAACTGACCCTATGACTAACACCTTTCGTAACACGGATGGGGACTGGTTGTGTTCCCATTGTCAATACTCAGTGTACCGGGCGGTACACCTCTACACCGTTTATTTAAAAGTTGCGCCAGTTGAAACTCCTCTTCTGGAGGAAGGTTGAACTTTATCTATTCTATTAATTCTCTACTTTCTCAGAAGATGTCACCACGTGGAAAATTTTGAGTTTTTGAACTGTGTCACTTTTGATGTGTTTTTGTTTCGCTTGAAGTAAGAAGTGTGAACTTTCTCTTCTAGAGGACACTACTGAAGAATTACAATAGTGCAACCTAGTGCGAAATCAAAGAACTATTTTGTTGGAGAAATTTTTATTTCAAGAGTTTGTTCTTTGTTAAATTTCTTTCTGTCATGGTTTAAGTTGGCTGTATACCCCTCTTTTTCCCCTTATTTTGGATCTAGCCAATCCCGAATTTCTTTAATTAATTTTCCACCAATAATGTGTTTCTTCTTCCTCTATGTAGGGGTTTCTTTTCCCTAGCCAATAAAAACTTTGAGGGAGGGTGTTTTATTTCCCCTAACGCCTAGAATCTTCCGCGAGAGGATATAAACTGCTGATTTTGGGGTCTCCGGGCCACTTCTGTTCCATCTTTCAGTGTATTAAGTACATAGCAGGAGGCGGGAAGCGCCTCTTTCTTCTTCAGCCGTTCAACACCAGGTAATGGCCTATTAATAACTTCTTTTCTTGCTAGGTCGGCAGTTTAACACTCGCGGCGGGTTCGAAGCATTTCCATCATGTAATCTTTTCCTAAAATGTAATTACTCTTTTCATCTTTTTCTTGTAAAGCTACATATTGGGATAGAGAGTGCTAACCCTCTCGAGCTCCCACTCACATTTGTTTTGAGGTGAACTTATTTTCTCAAACTATTCGTCGTTTATGTAATGTAAAGTGTTCTTCTCTAAGTCACCTCTGTAGTATGGGATTAGCCCTTGCGTTAGCGGCCCAGAGCCAGATTAGGTTTTAAAAAACAAAGTGTATTAGGAGTGCAAGATCGCCTCCTCTCAAATTGTTATTTTAGAGGTCATGTAATCAACCTTCTTTTCATGTAATAGACCTCTGTAGGTTGGGTATTTTACCCCTGTGAATACGTCCTTAGAGGACAGCTTGAAGGTAGAGTTTGGTGTGGCCTTTGAGAGGCTTAAATTTTAAGAGCGGATCGCTCTTTTGAAAATGGAGTGTCATATGCCTCGTGGAGGCTTTTCTGTGTAATTCGGAGCCAGGGGCTCCTAGGGATGAATGGGGTTTTCTGCCCCTCTGTTAAAACTTGTGTTTGTGGTAAAACTGAGCTGATCGCTGAAGTCAGGGCGTGAAGCCCAAAACCTGTAAATATTGTATCTCCCCTTGTTTTGCTACATTGTACCTGCCATGTCTGTTATTGCTTGGTTTTTGAAAAGAAAATATAACCTAGTTAAATTTTAAATTAATTTTACATTAACTTTGATTCCGTAGTTTGAAACCCATTCACGCCCGCACCTTCTTACGCCTCTACCTACCGCTAAAACACGGTAACAAGTGGTAGCAGAGCGTGGTTGAATGGGTCTCAATTTAGCCCCTTTTGACGGCTAAACATTGCTTTGATTCGGACTCTAACAATTGTCTCAGTTGCTGGAATTTTTTGAGTTTTTCAAAATCGTTCTGTCATCATGCCCGGCCCTCGCGATGTTCTCCTCCTTAACTATTTGCGCAAAGAGGAGTTGATATACGAGTTAACTATCAGAAATGTGCAATCTGGAGGCACGGTTGCAATCGACACCAACAAGCTTAGAGAGTCCCTTGATTTGCCCATTTCCATCCCCAATTTGGGAGAGAAAGAAATTGATGACTCTCTTTCCACGATCGTCGAGAATATTACTGGGCTAGCATCTGTAGTCAGCTTTTTTGATGAAAACGATCCGTCTCCTAATCAAATTAAGCGTGTGCAAGGCAGGCTGTATCACTTTGCAAATAGAGTTAATGATCTGTTGTCTCTAAAGGTGAATGACGTTCAGAGGAAGGACGCTAATACGCTCCTTGAAACTATTTCTGAATTGTCTACTAAGGTCACTCAATTGCTAACCGGCGAAGTTCCTCCCAAAACTGATCAACCCGCCACAGTGAACGTAGGTAGTGATGAAGAGCCTCCTCAGGGAGAAGTCAATAGGATAACCGTTGCTGCTCAAACTATCTCTCCCCCATCGAACAACGAATCTGAACGCCGTGCGTCATTGGGTAACATCCGCTCTGAATTAACTTCTTTGCCATTGAAACCTTTAACGACTATGTCACCTGGGTTCAGTAGCTTGCCTCATCCATTGGCAATGTTGCTTAGAGGTATCTCTAAGTTTTCCGTCAACACCACCAGTGATGTAATTTCATTTTTAAGATTTCTAGTGGAATTTCAGGATCATGCTCTGGTTTTTTCTCTTTCGCCATGTCAAATTTTGCAAATTATCTATCCGTATGCAATTGGTATTCTCTCTGATAAAATCGTAAGAGCCATTGCCGAGCAATCATCTATTGAGGATTTCCATGCCCATTTGCTAGCTAACTTCATCCCGGCTAGGGCCAGGTCCTCCCTGATTCAGAAGTACTATTACCGTGTACAGCGCTTGGATGAAAACTTGGCTGATTTCATTCAAGATATCAAATTCTACACTAGGGTGTTTGCTCTGCACTTTCCTGAAGATCAGATTGTGCAGGCTATTGTAGAAGGTATTTCGCCATCCTACAGGTCATATTTGTGTTTCGCGGCGTGTCCGCAAACCTTCTCTGAACTTGAAGCATTGGCCGTCTCAGCGGAAGGAGTTAGATACGCCGATTCTTTGCGTGTCGCGAAAGAACCCCCGCCTTCATTTTGTAACACTCGGCCTCCACCTCGCCGACCAGTCAATCCCCGTAAATGTTATGCTTGCGGGTCGCCTGAACATCTGCGGAATAAGTGTCCTCTGATCAAGTCAAGTGGGACAAGGAATGGAGCAGGGTCATCACAAGGCTGTTTTAAGTGTGAGGCCTTCTCACATATCGCCAAGAATTGCCCAAACTCAAATAGCACCCCCTCCTGCTCAACTTCTGGTGCAAATTCCAGCTATTCCAATAATAAAAAGTGACTAGTGGCGTCGGCTGAGCCGACTAATCCATCTTCCCGAGACTTAGCCCCTAGTAAACAGGTTGTAAATGCAGAGAACGACCAGCCTTCAAATTCATCTTTTGAATGCCCTAAAGAGTGTCTTAGGATTGCGGCGGATACCCCCGCACCTGTTCCTTTTCTTAAGATTGAGTTAAATAACGAGCCTATAACAGCTCTCTTAGATTCAGGCAGTGTTTGTTCCATTATTTCGGCTGATTTGTATTCTAAATTGAAATCTGTTTGTAAACTCCCTGACTATGACTCATCTCCTGTTAAATATGTTTCGGCTAATTCATCTCCATTAGAAATTCTAGGTTCCTTACATGTCAAAATTCGGGTTTTTAAATTTACATGGAAGATCAAATTGTTTGTGGCCAAGCGTTTGTCTTGCCCCATCATATTGGGAGCGGACTTCATTTCTCACACTGGTCTTGTGCTCGATCTCCAGAGTAGGTCGTGCACATTCAAATTTGCGTCCAATTGTAGAATTCCCTTGTTAAAGTGTAATTCTGTATCATGTTCATCTATTTCGCCTACCCAGGATGAGATGTTGTTAGACCTTAGACATCTACCTGAGGAGCAGGCTGATAGTATTCGGAAACTGTGTCAGTCGTTTCCCGAGGTGTTCTCTGATACTCTTGTTGTTACTGACCTTATTGAATACAAAATTGAGGTCACGGATTCGATTCCTGTCCGTTTTCCACCGTATAGGCTATCTCCACCTAAAATGAAGGCTCTGAAAGAAATCATCGATCAGATGTTGAAGGATGGTATTATTAGGCCCTCTAAGTCAGCGTATTCTTCGCCTATTTTTCTAGTCCCGAAACCCCAAGGAGGCTTCAGGCCTGTCATTGATTACAGGGCTCTCAATCGGAAGGTGGTGTTGCAATCTGTGCCCCTTCCCGACCTTCATTCTTGCTTTTCATGGTTTCGTAAGGCCAAGTTCTTCACCATCTTGGACTTGAATCATGCCTATAATCAAATTCCCCTTGCCGAAGAGTCTAAACATCTTACAGCGTTTGCCACGGACTGGAATTTATATGAATACAACCGCGTGCCTTTCGGGCTCCCCACGGGGGCAGCTGTGCTCACTAGGCTACTAGATAGGGTCTTTTCCGACATCAAATTTGAGTACTTATATCACTACTTGGATGATGTCGTCGTATTTTCCGAAACCTTTGAAGAACATCTAGATCATTTGCGAGAAGTTCTCAACCGCCTTCGTAAGGCTGGGTTAACTGTTAAGTTGTCCAAGGTTGCCTTTGCTAAGCCCTCTATGTCATTCCTAGGGCATATTGTGTCACCTGATGGTGTAGCAGTCGATCATTCTAGAACACAGGCCATCCGTGATTTTAAACCTCCCAAGGACATTAAAGGTATCGCCAGGTTCATTGGCATGGTGAATTTCTTCAGGAAGTTCATTCCTAATTTTGCTAATAGAGCGGCGCCCTTAAACCTTCTTCGTAGGAAAGGCATCAAATTCGAGTGGGGACCTTCTCAACAAGCCGCTTTTGAAGATCTGAAATTAGCTCTCTGTAATGCCCCTGTACTTGCTATGCCTGATTTCTCGAAGAAATTCATCGTCCAAACCGACGCATCGTCGTCAGCAGTAGCTGCAGTTCTTCTTCAAGAGACTGAACTAGGGAGGCGACCCATCGCCTATGCGTCTAGGACATTGTCAGCTCAAGAAGCAAAGTACTCCATATATGAGCTTGAAGGTTTGGCAGTCTTATTCGCCTTAGAAAAGTTCCGTCTCTATCTGGAACACGTCAAATTCGATTTGGAGACAGATAATCAAGCCTTAAGCTGGGTCTTAGGTAGGCCGCGTCGTACTGGTCGTATAGCCCGTTGGGCCATCCGTATTTCTGCCTTCCAATTCGATGTACGACATATCAGAGGTACTGAAAATGTTGTTGCTGATGGACTCAGCCGTATGTTTTCTAACGACGTCGAGACGCATGAACCTGTCGACAGTTCATCACCTTCCGAGTCCATACTATCTGAGGTTAATGCCATCCTAACAGATGCTCCCATGCTTTTTAGGGATATTGAGAAATACCAACGTGAAGATCCGACGCTGGCTCCGATAATGGAAACCCTTTCTTCTGGGGAACATGCTGTCCCTTATGTTCTAAGGAATGGTGTTCTATGTTGCCCTTCGAGGCATGATAAATTGATGAAAGTTGTTGTTCCAGCGGTTCTTGTACCTATGATCTTCAAATACTATCATGAGACCCCATTGGGGGGGCATCTTGGAATCTTTAAAACTCGTGAAAAGATTCGTGAAATGTTCATATGGAAAGGTATGGACGGTGAAATTCGGGAACTTGTAAAAGCTTGTAAATCTTGTTTGATCAGTAAACCCACCATGTCCACTAAAGTAGGCCTTTTGTCTTCTCATCAAGCGTCGCGCCCCATGGAACGCCTGTATATCGATTATGTGGGACCCTTCCCCCAGTCAAAGGGTAATGCCAACAAGTTCATCTTTGTGTGTGTAGATGGTTTTACAAGATTTTCCTGGTTATTTCCGACTAAGCTGGCTACCGCTCAGTCCACCATTACTTGCCTAAATTCTATTTTTGCTTCTTTTGGTCCGTGCCAATACATTGTATCTGATAATGCTAAAGCTTTTACATCAAATCTGTTTCGTAAATTCTGTTTTGACTTGTCCATCTCTCATGTAACTACATCTGCTTATTACCCTCAACCATCTCTGGCTGAACGGGTTAACCGCAATCTTAGGTCCGCACTTATTGCCTATCATCATGAAGATCATTCTAGGTGGGACACGTCCCTGCATTGGTTAGCTTTTGCTTTGAATTCGGCGGTTCATGAATCTCACAAATTTACTCCAGCTTCTTTGATGTTTAAGTTCGTTCCCAACACGCCGCTCTCTAACCTCTGGTCTCTGAATGACATTCTGCCCGAGACAATAGATCCGGACAACATTAAAGATCTTTGGAAGAAGGCTAAAGCTAATCTTAAAGTATCTCATGAAAAGGTTAGGGAAAGGTATGATCGTGGACGGAGACCCACCACCTTGAAGGTAGGTGACCAGGTTATGGTCAAAAATTTTGTTCCCGCGGGCAAGCTTGCCCCCAGATTTCATGGGCCTTGTATCATTCTCGATTTTCTTACGCCGGTTACCTTATTGCTAAGTAATCCAGCCACCGAGAGGATATTTAGAGTTCACCTGTCCCAGGTGAAACCGGTGTAATTTCTGTGTTAACTTGCTTCATATTATTTTGAAAGGATATGAAGGTTATATTTTTTTTTTTGAGTTTCACTTTAAGGCATTCTGCCCCTTCTGTAATATTTTGGTTTTAGATGTAAGCCTTGTGTAAAACCTGCCCCGACCCGTTAAACTGCCATCCTGTTCTTGCCACGGCCATTACCACGCTCCCGTCTCCTGCTCCAACTTACACTGTGGCTTCATAATAGTAAATGCCATGGATATCTACACGCCGCTGGCCCCTCAACCTCTCCACAAGCCTGTACCCTCAAAGAAAATGATTGTCCAACACAATTCTGCCGCCTAGCTTTAATGTTTCAGCGCCCCCGCAGCCGCGCAGCGCCGTGCAGCGACTGGGGAGGGGGATGGGCCCCCTCCTCTCCAGCGAGGACGACATGTGCACGGCGAGCCGGAGCTCTCCTCCCGGCCAAGGCTGATGTGCGGCGCACGACCTGCTACATGCCCGCAGCCTGTATCTGTTCACCGCGGGCGCGGCGTACTTCAACACCTCTGCTCCCCTCATAGTGCGGGCGAGCGGTATCTCAGGGTACTTGAGGGGTCCGAGCGGCCTCCGTTGGACGCAAGCTGCAACGGCCGGTCCGGCCATTCGACTCAATCTACATCAACTACATGGACAGTCACCATAAGCAATAACTACACTTGGGAATTCAACTACAATATTTGGTGGACATTGCAAAATTTTTCTTCACCTTTAAGTATTAAAAGTTTATCTTCAGAAATTCAAATTCTACAAACATAAAGACTTTCATTCACCTGCAACAACAACATTTTGAAACTGAATTAAGAAATCTTGTAAATGCTTCTGCTATCTATCTTCGTATCAACATCATTACTTGGACTTTGTTTCAAACTGATTTCATGTGTCACCCCTGGAGGAACTTTTGGGGGGGGAGGTCTGTACCGGGCGGTACACCTCTACACCGTTTATTTAAAAGTTGCGCCAGTTGAAACTCCTCTTCTGGAGGAAGGTTGAACTTTATCTATTCTATTAATTCTCTACTTTCTCAGAAGATGTCACCACGTGGAAAATTTTGAGTTTTTGAACTGTGTCACTTTTGATGTGTTTTTGTTTCGCTTGAAGTAAGAAGTGTGAACTTTCTCTTCTAGAGGACACTACTGAAGAATTACAATAGTGCAACCTAGTGCGAAATCAAAGAACTATTTTGTTGGAGAAATTTTTATTTCAAGAGTTTGTTCTTTGTTAAATTTCTTTCTGTCATGGTTTAAGTTGGCTGTATACCCCTCTTTTTCCCCTTATTTTGGATCTAGCCAATCCCGAATTTCTTTAATTAATTTTCCACCAATAATGTGTTTCTTCTTCCTCTATGTAGGGGTTTCTTTTCCCTAGCCAATAAAAACTTTGAGGGAGGGTGTTTTATTTCCCCTAACGCCTAGAATCTTCCGCGAGAGGATATAAACTGCTGATTTTGGGGTCTCCGGGCCACTTCTGTTCCATCTTTCAGTGTATTAAGTACATAGCAGGAGGCGGGAAGCGCCTCTTTCTTCTTCAGCCGTTCAACACCAGGTAATGGCCTATTAATAACTTCTTTTCTTGCTAGGTCGGCAGTTTAACACTCGCGGCGGGTTCGAAGCATTTCCATCATGTAATCTTTTCCTAAAATGTAATTACTCTTTTCATCTTTTTCTTGTAAAGCTACATATTGGGATAGAGAGTGCTAACCCTCTCGAGCTCCCACTCACATTTGTTTTGAGGTGAACTTATTTTCTCAAACTATTCGTCGTTTATGTAATGTAAAGTGTTCTTCTCTAAGTCACCTCTGTAGTATGGGATTAACCCTTGCGTTAGCGGCCCAGAGCCAGATTAGGTTTTAAAAAACAAAGTGTATTAGGAGTGCAAGATCGCCTCCTCTCAAATTGTTATTTTAGAGGTCATGTAATCAACCTTCTTTTCATGTAATAGACCTCTGTAGGTTGGGTATTTTACCCCTGTGAATACGTCCTTAGAGGACAGCTTGAAGGTAGAGTTTGGTGTGGCCTTTGAGAGGCTTAAATTTTAAGAGCGGATCGCTCTTTTGAAAATGGAGTGTCATATGCCTCGTGGAGGCTTTTCTGTGTAATTCGGAGCCAGGAGCTCCTAGGGATGAATGGGGTTTTCTGCCCCTCTGTTAAAACTTGTGTTTGTGGTAAAACTGAGCTGATCGCTGAAGTCAGGGCGTGAAGCCCAAAACCTGTAAATATTGTATCTCCCCTTGTTTTGCTACATTGTACCTGCCATGTCTGTTATTGCTTGGTTTTTGAAAAGAAAATATAACCTAGTTAAATTTTAAATTAATTTTACATTAACTTTGATTCCGTAGTTTGAAACCCATTCACGCCCGCACCTTCTTACGCCTCTACCTACCGCTAAAACACGGTAACACTCAGCACCACGTATATCTCAGCCACAGCCATATATAAGAATAGGACCTAAGTTGAAGGTATACTTTACTGTGACCTGTGGCGAGACTCAGATGAAAATTAATACAGCACTCGTGAATAAATAGCAGTAGGTTACCCATTTTCGTTAACTATTTGATTCTTTCTACAATTACAGCAAATTCTCGATTATCCGAGTCATCACGGACAATCGAAAAACACGGATAATCCAAAATACACGTGTTCTTACCGGAAACTGCGTTTTCACTGCATTTGCAAAACATGCTAAATGTAACATTTAAAAGCCCACTGTATTAGCACGTGTAACTCGCGGGAATCTGAAAACTTATTTACAAAATGACATTTAAAAGCACACATTTTTTCGAATTACTTTCTTTCAGTACACTTTCTGGAAATAGTCGCCCAAATTTCTCTCTTTCTCTTTTTCATTCACAACAAGAATGTGACACAGGTTTTCATTGTCAATTATTCATTTTAGAGGCTATTGTTGAGATCTGTCAGTGGCGGCTAGAAGAGTACGAACAACATTGTATGCTTTCTGGCGATCTTTAAGAGCATTAATAGAGCTGTGTCTCAGGAAACTTCATACTCTCTTACCTTGTGTTATTGCTGTACAGTCTCAGTGCCCTTATGTCAGGAAACTGAATTCACCTTGAATAAACAGTACAGTGTGGGATTGTGCGGCAGCGAACAAATTTGTGATGGACAAATTTGGTACATCATTTTGTACTGGCTCATCACAGTGCTAATTTTCGAATTATGCCAACCCTGGGAAAAGAGTGTTTTGTACATTTCATGTTGCACATATGCCGAAGCAGACTCACAATTTAATTACATATAAAAATGTTCTTCTGTCAAGTAGGAAATTGTGAGGAAGAAATTAAGTGGGACTAATTCTGTACATTAGTTTCTATGCTAGAGGAAATGTTTACATTCAGTTATTAAATTAATAGGATGCAATATACAACGGCAAACTCAAAAGTTGAAATATTATCATGCTGCAGAAACTTTACCCAATTCCACTCCAAAGGCATTCGAATTCTATTTATATTTAGGAGCAGAAGAATTCCATGCTTGTGAAGCGACTGTAGAGTTTGCAAAAGGTATGGACTTAATATGTAATATTATGAACTCATGCCACCGAACACGGAAAGGGATGAAAAAGTAACGACCCACTTGTGCGACTGGTAGGTCTGTGAATCAGTTAGCTGAAGAGATTGAAACTTCCTGTGCTAAAGACAAACAGAAGGGATTATTTTTGCTTTCATTCCCCTCCCTGAAGGGGAGGGGCGGGTCACCTTGAAGGTAATGCCTTCACCCTGGCCAGGAGTTTCGGCTGGTTAGGGATGGAGTGCTAGGTTATGGAAGAAGATAATTGGAAGTAATGAATGAGGACGTGTGCGCGGATATTATTTAAATACAGGGGAAGTGTGTAAGGAGTGAAAATTCAGAGAAGAGTACTAGGGTGGAAATTAAAGGTTAGGAGGTGTAAGGTTGTGGAGACATTGTGCAATGAGGTGATGAGGAGTCGGATGAGATCGAGAGGCGGAGATGGTTCAAGGAAGTAGCTAGTTGGGGGAAGGGGTGGACTGACCGGTTGATGAGGTGGAAATAGAGGAGGGGACGAGGACGTGTGTTGTTGGGGGGATGTCTAGTAGAAGGGAACGAGATGGCTCCACGTTGTGAAGGTGGCGGTATATGTAGGTTCCGCGTTGGATAAGGCGCTCTACATCATCTGCGGCGGGGAGATGTAGGCGGACGAGATTGGTTGGACAGAAGAAATTCACTATGTGGCTTTATTATTCACCTGTATTAATTAGCAGAGACAGATCAAGAAAGAGGCAGCCGATCCTTAAAACTAGAAGGTAAGGTGCAAAGAAGAGGACCGCTCATTAACGCGAGGTAAACACCATGAAGGATGGCAGTAATATATCAGCAAGCAACACAACAGTTTGACTAAAATATTAAGTGAAAGAAAAGTGAGAGGAATAATTTTGTGGCTGACGTCAGTACAAAAATTAAAACCATGTTAAGGAACATCAATCGATTTTACTGAAAACTACAAAAAAACAAGAAAAATGAGAGCAAAGACAATGCCGGAAAGAAAGCATGTATCATCCACTAGGACAAGGTCATTTTATTCACAAGCAATATGACGGGTAGTTCATCATTGCATGAGTATATGATTACAAATTCTGACCAAATAAAACACACATGTTACAGTAAAGGGTGACCAAATAGTCACATAAATACACAGCGTGCCACCCTCTGGCAGCAATCCAGGCGTGCATTCACGCGTGCAAACAAACGATCATAAAGGCATCCTACGATAGATTGTCCCAAGCATCTTGTACCTTTTGATGCAATTCGGCAATGGTTCTTGCAGGCTCTGGAGAACACGTAAGTTTCTGGTTCATTATGTCCCACATATGTTCATTTGACGAGATATCCGGTGATCTTGGTGGCCAAGGCGGTTTTTGTACACCATGCAAATCACGTTGCGTTGCAGCAGCAGCTGGACGTGGACGTGCTGAAAAAGAAACACATCACCTTCATATCTAATAAATGACAGTAGCAGGGGATAAAAATCTGTGCAATATAGAAGGCACTGGTTACGTTACTCTCCAACTGTGACCACAAGTTGTAGCTGATGGCCTCTACACCATGAAGGCTGGTTGTTGTAGCCGAATGCACTATGGAGTAGGCCGCTCATCACGTACATGTGTACGTCCATCACTTGCATACGGACAGGATCTATCTCGTCACTGAAGACAACGGAGCGCCATTCCCCTCTCCAGTCGACCCTTTGCCGATACCAGAACAGCCATGCTTGCCGCCGGGGTGGTGTCAGTGGTGACCTGGCCAGAGGCATGCGGGATCGTAATCTTGCTGCAAGCAGACGGTTCCCAATGGTCCTTGGTGAGACAGCAGGTGCAACATGGGACCGGGTTTCATTCCTGGACGATGTTCAGTTGGCCACCGATGCTCGCACAATGCGTCGAACTTGACGTGCGTCTGTAATACGTGGACGCCCGTAGCCTGGTCTCCGGGCGTCAGAATGTTCCACACCAATGTTGAAAGCAGCGACACGCGACCGAAGCACTGTGTCCAACATGTGCAACAATCCGTCGATACGTCCATCCAGCTTCCTGCATGCCCACAATGCGACCCCGTTCAAATGGGTGCAGTTCAACAGTAGCACTACTAGTCGGCGTGGCATGGTTATACCCTAGAATTAATGTTGCCAACGCTGTTCACCTCTAACCTCAGCACAGTTACTGCCTGCAGGGTGCACACGGACAGGCCTTCTGAGCGCCATCTGATCGCCGAAGTCCGTAACAAAGGAATCATTAATACGACAACACGTCAGCACGCACATATTATGCCACGGTGCCACTAAACACAGTCCTTGAGAATGTTGCAAGTTTCATTTACTCCGGCAGTGTATGTACATCGGAAAGAGATAGGCAAATCTGAAATACTTTTAGCGGAAAGGAACGAAGACTAAAAATTATTTAAAAAACATTATGTCACTTTCAGTGTGATTTACCATTGCCTATTTCCAGCAAAAAGGTGATGCTTGTTGTTTTAAGGGGCCTAACATCGAAGGTCATCGGCCCCCAGCAAAAAGGAACCACTCCTAAATGTGTACTCATAGAACATTTTCCCATATGAAATGCAGTGTTCTAGGAGAAATGAAACAGCTACTTTCAGCTTTATAGAATGTGGACATTTTAATTTCAACCACTAGTCAGTGTTTCCTTTGTATGAACTACATTCATGCAGTTTTCTCCCAATTTACTCCTGTCTCATTAATGCTGTTCTGTAAAAAAATAAAATGAACATGCATTAATTTTTTAAAGACTAGCAAATATGCCCGTGCTTCGCTACGGTATTCTACACTGTATACGGATATTTCTTACAATGACAGGCTCCCTTTCTTACTCCCAGACAAATTATAATTGAGGAGATTTTAATATAATGGCAAGCACCTTCCCTACTGCCAATGAAAATTGAGTTCTGCTGTTATAATGACAGGCCCTTTTCTTAATGTTAGTCACACCGAGTTGGTGAGTTTTCATTATAATAGCAGGCCACTATGCCTCATGCCAGTCACATTTGAGATGGGTAGTTTTGTTTATATTGGCAGGCACACTTGCCTACGCCCAAACATAACCGGTAAGGGGAGTTTTGAACAAATTGTATGCACTCGTGACTTCTGCCGGTCAAATCGATAAAGGAATTGTTAATTACAATGGTAGTCCCTCCTTACTAATGCCACTTACACAGGAGTTGCGGGAGGATCCCATTCCTACCGCCAGTCAAAGTCGATGTGGAGAGTAAGGATTAGAATGGAGGACGCCCTCCTGCTGAGGTTCACTATCGATGTAAAATATTAAGTATAATGGCAAACGCATCCTTTCTTTATCGTTATAAATCGACATCAATGAATATATAGATCGATACACGAATTATATACATGTTTCCAAATTTCAAAATTCATTTTCAGAATACCTGCTGATAAATGATACGTCGTATCAACAAACGAATTGTACTGTAAGACGCCTCATTTAGACTAAATGGCTGGTCTTATGATATTTTCTTCTATCGCATCTATTTGTGGGTAATATTGAGTTTAAAACGTTGAATATGGTAAATTTAGGTGAGGTTTTCTCACAGTGCATAACTTTTGGATACTTATGTGACAACTGCAAACTTAGAATTTTGTTCACGTATTGATATTGGGTGGATCAACGTTTTTGTAGAATTAGATTATATTTTATCCTTAGCATAAGTTATTCAAACTATGAATTATACGAGTACAAATTGCAATATGTACGAACAATCGAGAAATAGAGTTAAATCTAACCTATAAGGAATGGAGGTACGGCAAAGTTATAGTACCAAGTTACTGATCATTCCAAATTGAATGGAGATTGTGCCATCCGTTTTGTGATAGGACTTACCGTTCAGCCACGAAATACGTCAAAATGAAGGTCTGCACCGACATGAAAATTGCCTCAATATTTCGATATATTTCTGAGATAAAATGTGAAATTTTTAAAGATCTTGGAAGGTTTCCGTCGGTTAGATGCTAAGACATAAAATTTTACCAAATTTCAATATTCTAGCTCTTCTGGCAGATTGTGCCGCAATCTTGATTTAGTGGGAGGTTCGGTGGGGGATAAAATGAGGACTTTCTGGACACTAAAGCTAACAAATACGCAGATGGTCGATGTTAAACCTGAAACGGATATCTGTACGAAAATTTTGTCAAAATAGTCAATATACAGACATACGGTAGTTACGATTTTATTTATATACAGTAGATATCGAATCTGCTCCACGTACGACACCTTATGGGCTATGTCAGCTGGACTTCGCTTAAGAACCGACCGTTCATTATATCTCCCTTATTAATCCTTAATCGAAATGATGCACATAAGAAGAAAGGTTTAGAAATTGATTTCCATTCATGTACGTAGATTCCCATAAGTTTGGTTGTGTATATTTTGTGGTATTGCAAAAGCACGGTTTCGGTTTTGAATAAACCCCCAGTCAGTTTAGAGATTTAGAAACAGTATTGACACTAAAACCTACCCAAGGATAGGCAGATTCTAATTATGAAGTTTGGTAGAAATGTTCCTGTAGTTTTCAAGTTATAAGAACTCAGACAAACAAACACCAAAGCTGAATAAATATGCACGTGGTCATTATTACACCTGAAATGGGTAACTGTACGAAAATTTCGTCAAAAAAGTCAATGTACAGGCAATCGGTCGTTACGATTTTATTTATGTAGACTGGAAGAAATACGTTT
Organism: Anabrus simplex; assembly: GCF_040414725.1. Classification (NCBI taxonomy): domain Eukaryota; kingdom Metazoa; phylum Arthropoda; class Insecta; order Orthoptera; family Tettigoniidae; genus Anabrus; species Anabrus simplex. Next base: position 16,266,506 of record NC_090271.1, on the reverse strand, counting down.
TATGGGAAGCATGTGGGAAGAGTGCGACCAGAGAAGATGCATTTAGCTAGTTGTTATATCTCAGAGGCCGAGTTTGTCTAATTACTGCAGATACATTAAAGACGGATTTAAAAATATCACAATCAGCATGATGTCCACCTATGAAGTGTAAATGTTAGCAGTATTATCTGCCATCCTCGGTGGTCCGTGTTTGATTCCCGGTACTTCCAGTAATTTAAGTTGTGGAAGGAGGGCTGTTAGCGGTTAAAACAGGCGCAGCTCACCTCTGTTGGGAGAGTGCGTGAAAAGAGCTGCACTCTTCTCGAAGAGAAAACAAATTTACTTACATACCACCGCCACGACCAACACCACCACCACTACCACCACCACCACCATCATCATCATCGCCATTCAAATAGGTATTAGATCAAGTTGCCTGGTCTCAAATAGAGCGGCTTCCTCTGGGCTGGTAACTTAAGATCTCTTCTGAGTCTGTGATCCTTCCAGTTTTTCTTTTACCTTCCTTTTTTCCAACGCTTCATCATTCCCCTTGCGGTCCCATCACCTGAATAATGTACGTCTCATGAATTTCATCTCGGAAGCTATGATTCAGATTTCGTCTCTTCTGAAGGTCCATGCTTCAATATATGAGTTTCTCTCGACTATAGAGGTGTGTTTTGTTATTTTTCCAATAAATTTGGCATTGCTGTTGTGGTGTAGGTGTAGTTCGCCAGCCTATTACCCGATGTTTCAGGGCCGATTCCCGACCGTAACAGGGTTTTTACTTTCATCTGAGGTCTGGTTCAAGGTCCACTCAGCCTACGGGATTATTCTGAGGAGCTGTCTGATGGTGAGAGAGCGGCCGCGCTCTCGAATGCCAAGAGTAACGGCCGAGAGGATTCGTTGCGTTGATCACATACTTCGTACTATGTAGGCCTTAGTGATGAACAACAGTTGTTTGCTAGTCCACTGGGCCGTCGTTGCTCTTAGCGTCAAGGGATATGCTGATTTGTCAAATGATAGGGAGTAGCCGGAATAGCTGAAGGACTTAGTTGGCCTACTGGTGTATTACGATAGTACAGTACCCGATTCCGGAGAAGTACTACGAGAGAGTAAGCAAGGTTATAGAGGAAATGGAGATGGACGGGATAATTATGAAAGCTAGTACCCCCTACATCAATCCTTTTGTCGTAATTCCTAAGTACATTAATGTACATGGTACATTAAGGATATGTTTGGACGCAAGGACAATTAACGAAAGCCTTATTCCGGAAAACGATCAAACGCCCACTATTACGAACTTCATTCGTAATTTTGCAGGTATGAAATACCTAACTGTGGTGGGCATAATTTCTTCTTACTACCATGTTATGTTGGAAGAAAAATCCCAGTTATTTACTGGATATTTGCATCGTCAGAATTCTTATATCTTCGAATGTTTGCCCTTTGGAATTAGGAATGCTGGTGCAGCATTGATCAGAGCCCTGGACAGATGTCTGACACCAGAGATGAAAAGTTTCGCAACTAGATTTGTTTTCAACTGATATTCCATATACAGCAGATAGTAATAGCATACCTGGTCAGCACCACAGAATAGCGTCTCCAGTTTTGACCGGTTATTTTTTGCGGTGCTGCCTTGGGAAATTTGTCATTAATATTTCATATTGCGTTTTCCTTCTGTAGTTTTTGATCCGTTTCCTTGAGTGAATGGTCAGCATTCTAGTCCTCGGTTCAAGTGCCCGTAGATTCAGTTTCCGACCGGACCTCCTGTGGCTCGGGGAATGAATAGTTCGGAAAAGGCACCTCAGTACCAGCCACCACAGAAACACAGAGCAGTGAATAATCTCCTACTCAGACGACTGGCACCAGTAAGGGCACACTCATTACTTATAAATTGCTCCAAGATTTCGGATCTCGACAGTACTGTGACGTTATCATTTAAGGGATATTATTATAATTATTACAAACTACATTTTGGTTCCTGAGGAATTATTTTCACAATATAAAATGTATCATTTAACAATGAACCATGGACTGCAGGACAGAGATTGTCTGTAATTGTTTAATCGATGAACTTCTAAAATCTTGATTTGGACGACAAGGTGTAATTTCTACTGCTTATTATTCCTTGACTCCGCCATGTGATGGTGAAGTGTCTAAGTGCGTTTGCTGGTGTACTTCTCTGTGGACTGGGAGTTGGGATCCGGCGACCACCTAGTATGGCCGCGTTTGAAGCGACGCTCTGTCTAGCCATTTTGGCTATACGAAATGACTGCTTACCGCTCTAGTTATGAGGCTGTACAGGTTTTGGAGCCTGTTACGTAAAATAGTGTTTTATTGGTGTTATTTTATTTTGATTTTATTTATTTAACAATTAGGCAATCACCACCGTGTAATTTTAATTCTGTTGTTTTAAAACCTACTGTGAGTTGTGCAACAATTTAAAAAGGGTGCCTATAAGGATTATTTATGGAGCACTTCGTCGGTAAGTCTTGAAAAACTTATATTTTAAAGAAGGCATCTCGTCTACTACAACGGTCTTGGCGTAAGGAGTACAGACCAAATTCAAACATGTCGGACTGCATTATTGGCTATGCCACGAAAACGTGATGTGTCATTAGTACGTTTGGTACTAAATGGAATTACATAAAAAACTGAGGTTCATTGGTTGAAATAATATTATTTGAAGAAACTTAAAAGTGTTTCCTTCGAAATTCTCAAGTGATTAAGTTCGGTAAATATGTATACGTGTTTAAACTTAAAGAAAAACTAATCCTGTGGTCACCGTAATTAGTTAAAGTTAGCTGATATTATAAATTTTTCAGAGTGCAGCTAATGTCTTATATCACATTATTCTCATTACTAATATTTAAATTTTAAGACTCAATTGTGTACTATTTAACCTAATTTTTTGTAATATTATTACACTTAGGTTCCTTTAGTAGACGAACTCATTCATTTTCTACAGAATATTTAAGGTGCTTTTTATCATTTAACGCAGTGGACTTATTCATTTTCACAAAATTGTTGTTGCATCGTGTTATAACGGTTATATCATTGTTGGGACAAGATGATCTTGAATAGATAAGATATGCCTTGCGTCATACTTTTTATTGTACCATTGTCTTCAGGAAAGCGTTGTAGTTTGGACACTTGAGTTTTGTAGACATCAAGTTTCTGATTGATGGTGACGGTGTTTAATAGAAGTTCGTATTATATAACATTTTTGGGGAAATTTAAGAAATGTGATCTCTATTTCTTCTGTTTTATTTGTGATGGTGATTTTGCAAACATTTATTATTTTCCTCGAGTGAATATGCCATGTTTAGGCATGTTGGGGACTTGTAAATTTTCATGTTTCCTCTTTTGCCTTCTGCCATTCAAGGTGTTTTTATATTAGTTGGTTGGGATGTTTCTCCTTCTTTTTTAATTTTCTTGATTTTATTCAGTGTGACCTACTTTTAAAAGGGATTTGTAATTTACAATGCTCTTCAATCTTCTATTAGAAATTTGGTATATTGAAAGGGGTTCCCCATTCCTTTTCGTCGCATTTATTGAGAGCTCTCAACAGATGGTTTTAAAGAACTGTAGTTCGTGTGTAAAATTTTAAATATTGTAAAACGTAGTTGTTATTGAGTTCATTAAGTAGCATAATTTAAACTTCCTTATACCGTAATTGATACTCAAGATCCACGTTTTTACTCGAATGTTTTTATATACAAGTTATTCATTTTTAATTTGGGAATACTTTTAAGGATTTTTAATTCTTTCAAACCATAATTAACTGTAATGTTACCTTTTATGAAAACATTCTTAAGGTATTTGGAATATCCCTTCCTGTTAATTGATTCAGTGTATGAATTAATTTCTGTTTAACCTTTTCATTTATTTAGATTAACTTCTGTATGTTTTCTTCATTTAATGAAATTATTAACGTGTGTTACTAACTAAAAATGTAAATTCTTCCTTAATTACACTTTTATGTGATTTAAACTATTTATGGTGTTCCGTGGTATTTCTCATGAACTGTTGTATGCTTTGTCCAAGTTCCGCAGTATGTTGAGGTTCTTTAGACCTTGATTTGACCGGAATCCAACGCTTCCCAATTCTGTTCCTTGTGTTTGGTCGAGGCCTATCCTAAGTTGTTGGCGTGATTTCGCTTTGGGATGGCCTCTAGGCTTTCCCGTGGTAGTGCTGGCAATCGACACTCTGTGTTTTGTGATGTTATGCCGTCATTTGCTTTATTGTCCTTGTGTTCGGTCGTCGGTACGCCACAGTTCGGTATTAGCTTTCCGAGTCCTAGGGAGTCTTCTATTTTCACATCCTTCGTGACCGATCGCTTTGTTTTGCCGATACTTTAATTCTTCTTAGTGTTGGTACTCTTCTATTTTCCTTCTGATTAGTATAAATAGAGTATGTTTGCCCAGTTGTATTTCTTCTTAAAACAATAATCACCATCACCAATATCTTCTTTGTTTTCTCAATGCGAACTTTGTTTTAAATGTCATCTAGAAATTCTGTTCTTGGTCGACCGCTTCCACTTTTCCTTCGATCAGTGAGATGTAGCAGTATGAATGACGCAATAGATGACAACCCACCTATTCCGTCGATTTTCAATAGTTTGTAACAATGAGCGTTTCTCTTCCACCCTACTCAAAACTTCATCATATGTTACCTTACTTGTCCATAGTACTCGTAGGATTCGACGCAGGCACCACATATCAAAAGCTCTTATTCCTGGCTTATCCCCCATCAACGCAGTCAGGTTGCAATGCTCCAAACAAAGCTTTTAGGAAAATGTTTTCTGACTGAAAGGTGAGGTGACCTCTGATGTTGTCTTATTGAAGGCTTGTTTGGCCTGAGCAATACGAAAGCGGACATCATTTTTTTTGCTATTGGCTTTACGTCGCACCGACACAGATAGGTCTTATGGCGACGACACACATCATTTTTACATCTTCCATCTGACGAGATAAGATTTTCCAAGTACTTGAACTGTTTCACTTGAGTAAGTGTCTCTCCATCCAAGTAGACATTTGCAGTGTTATTTCCGTCACCTGTGCACAACATCATCTTCGTTTTTGATTTGTTTATTTTCATGTTGCTGATGCTTCTTAAGAGGTCATTCAATTTCTTTAGACAGATCTCTAGATCTTGTTCATTTATTTGCAATCTGAGCAATATCATCAGCAAAGCATATTGTTTTATATGTTTCATCATTGATTTTAGTCCCACGTATGCATTTTGATGTGAACTATTTCATTACTTCATCAAAGTATGTATTAAAATGTAGTGCAATTTAAAGACGACTCTTCGATCTCTATAATCTACTTTTAAAATTTTAAGGATTACGAACAGGCGATTCAAAATTTACGTTATCAAAAGTCTTTTCTATGTCAATAAATGACTTCCTTGTCCATTTTCAGGGATTTTTCTATTATTCGTCTGAGACCACCATCTGTATAATTATTGTTATTCCGTGACTGATAAAGAATAATATTCTATTCATTTATTCCTTCAAACAATCTTGTTCGTAACAGAAATATTTGTTGTAGGTTGTAAAGTTTTCAATGCAAGTCCTGTTCGAACAGTTTGATTTCTGTTTAATACGAATCTGTCCCGTACAACTACACGAACGAAGTGGACTCACTCTAGAAGTGAATAAGCACTTAATTCTCTCCCTCTCAGGTAGGCCTAATTTATTACGATCTGCCTTATCTTACATCTCCCCTTGTTGAGGTCAATAATTGTTATTTAATATTAATATCATAGTGTTGAGTAATCGTCGTTATATATTCATTTAGTACTTGTTTCTCCGAGCTCTCCCTGATAGTGGGAGCAGCCCCATTCCTCCTCTCTCAATTACTTTGTTTGCTGCAGGGAAAACAAGGCTTTCACACTATTTATTTAGCGTACGATGCATAAGATATTTGCATAAAATGAATGTATACAATATATATATTGTACTCGTATTACAAAATCCCTATAATTGTACGTGAAATGTTTACACCCTCAGATGTTGCTACTCTAGGGACCCACAAGGCAAACGTTGTGGGCATTCTTCCTGATGGTTTGTAACTTAGACCCACACTCGCATCTCAGGATCTATTGCAGGGCGGAGTGGCTCAGATGGTTGCCAGGTTCGATCCTTGCTCAGTTCGGTGATATTTGAAAGTGTTCAAATACGTCAGCCTCATGTCGGTAGATTTACTGGTACGTAAAAGAACTCCTATGGGACTAAATTCCGGCACTTCGGCTTCTACGAAAACCGTGAAAGTAGTTAGTGGGACGTAAAGCAAATAAAACTATTATTATTATTAACGATAATAATAATATTAGAGAAGCTATACAATCCCATTTCTGTAGGAATGAGGCTGACCTTCTAACACAACAGCTTAGCCCAGGTACGAGGAGCCGCTGGGAGATGACCTTGTCTCTTCTTCTGTCCAGACGTTGTTGATATTGAAGCTACTGAATGTTAGTTCGCTGGCTGTTTTCCAAATAGGTCTGCGAGTCTTCAGCTGCTCTGTGTTCTGGTGAATGCGGAAGGTTTGCACTAGACCATATTCTGGACTTTAAATGGACGAGGGCTTCTGATGTGAGGTGGTGCACTATTGCTCAGTATTGGTATCCACTGGGCTGGAATGACAGGAGTGTGCCTCATTCTGTGGTGAAGTTGGACATCTATCATTCGTGTATGTGAGCTGTTCAGACACACCTCTGCGCAATACTCCGCTGGTGAGTGAATCAGCTCCCCGCCATGTTCCTCTTCGATTTTTTAATTTGGTGGATGTGGTCAGTGATAGGTCTAGTGCCACACCTACTCCACGTACTTCGGAGTTCTGTGCTACCGATGTAACGGCAACTGGACTGTTTCTTGCTTAGATGTCATTCTGATCAGCTCTTTGGAAGCCCACTTCGGTATTTCCTATTAGGGATCAGTAAGCTAGGCCGGGACCAGTTAGGACTGCCAAAATCCTGGTTGACAAATTCAGCCTGCAGTAGGATTGGATTCAAGAATGGACTTACATTGGCTCCAGCTGAGTATCAGAACTTCCCCTGTATTACATGAATACCAGAAGGATTTGACCTACCTCGCAAAACCTGGACAACCCTCAATCGTATCAGGATAGGACATGGAAAGAGCGCTGACTTCTTTTATAAATGGGGCAAACTTCCCTCCCCGGAATGTAGCTGCGGTGCCCCTAAGCAAACAGTTCGTCATATAGTGGAACTGTGCCCCCTGAGTGCTTATCAGCGTAGCCCAAAATATTTTCTTGACCCAAATCCTTCTTGTATAGACTATCTGCAGAGCTTGAAGGTGAAATTGTAACCTACATAACGTATTGTATATTTAATTTGCGATTGTGTGTTTTTATTTTTAATGTCATCCGCTAATTAAATAAACCTCCCAGCCCACCCGAGGACATCTGGCGGCCTCTCCTTCTATTGTGCTTTCGTCTTATTTCCCCGTACGCCTTCTCGAAGATGAAATGACAACGTTCGTTCTCTAGCCGTACCTCGAGGATTCCAGTGTTCCATCACCAGACATATAAACACAGAGCCATCCTGGATGAGGAGTTGTTGTTGTTGTATTGGAGTGCTGCGGGTGTTCCCTCTGAGTCAGTATCCATGTCAATGTCAGTTGTGGAATTATATAGCAGTAATGTTGTTAGTGTTGTTATTGGAGTGAGTATGGCGTAGAATGATGTTAAATGTGGTTGCTGTTGTGCTGTGTAATTGTTCCGCGGAGTAGAGCAGCACGCTGTCTGTGAGGTAAGTGAGTTGAATGCGAGTTAGCTGACTAGTCTGGAGTCGAGCCAAAGAACAGTCGTCGTCCGTCATGATTTCTAACAGACTGTGGGTTTGGACCAGTTTGCGTTGTGTGATGTGAGTGAACGTCTGAAGCGAAATGAAAATGAGGCCTGCCAATCAGTATTATTGCTCGTCCAGGTGATGCCAGAGTGCTGGACTACTTCATATGAGGGCAGAGAATTTGTAAATAGCCAGGAATTAGGAAACTGTTGTCATCCATTCTCAGCTATAATTGTGTGTGTGAGTGAGTGCTAATTGGCTCATCTCACATCGAATATGATCGATAAAGCAGACAGTAACAGTGTGATGGTAAACGGGGTGAAAAGCCATGTTGAAGTTCCACCAAGAGGAAAATTGATGTGTTTTTTAAATAACAGCAGTACGTTATGGGAATAACTGTAATCGCCCAATCGATACAAGTAAAGAAAGAACTTCATTGAGGCAATGGCATTAGCGAGATCTCTTCATAGTTATGAGGGTATTTAGGAGGATTGTTACAAAGATGTAAAAGAGAGGGTTTATAAGCCACTGGTAAGACCACAACTAGAGTATGGTTCCAATATATTACTTGATTTGAGAAAGTCAAAAGGAAAGCAGCACGATTTGTTTATGGTGATTTCAAAAAAAATGCATTGTTATGAAAACGTTGCAATGTGCGGGCTGGGAAGACTTTTGAGTAAGGAGACGTGCTCCTCGACTAAGTGGTATGTTCCGAGATGTGAATAGAGAATGTAATTAGTAGAAGAATAAATTTGAATAAGTAGGAAGCATCGAAGCCTACTTGGCTCAGGCGGCACCGCACCCGGCTCTCACCATTGAGTTCCGTGGTTCCATTCCCTGTCACTCCATGTGAATCTTGTGCTGGTCAAAGCGGAGGCGGGACAGGTTTTACTCCGGTTTCCTCTGCCGTCTTTCATTCCACCAACACTCCCCAATACCATTTCATTTCATCTGTCAGACATTAATTATTGTCCCTGAGGCGTGCGGCAGCTGATACAATTGGTGGGGGTTCCATTCATTCCGTTCCTGACCCGGTCAAATGACTGGAAACAGACTGTGGATTTTCATTTTCAGGTAAGAAACACATCAATCTGAAGATAATGTTCAAGTACAGGAGAACATAAATATTCGTTGATAGGTCGAAGAGTTAGGGAAGAGAATAGTTTGCCAACATTTTCAGCTCGTCTGAAATTATATAAGATAATACAGGTTAAACAATTGATAGGGCCGACTGCCCTGATTGCAGTTCAGTAGTGATTGAAATGATGTTTCTGGACTTTATGGAATTCTGACAATCTGCTGTCTCCACTCCAATGCGTTCGCCATAACTTTAATTTATTATCCACGTATCGTGACAAATGTGAATGAAAGAAATGTTTGTCACCACATATTCACCACACGATTTATTAGATTCTTCTGGAGATCAGTGGTAGAGTTTCAGCCTCCGCATCCCGAAATTTGTGCTTCAAACCCGGCAGAGGCAGTCGGATTTTTGAAGGGTGCGAAAAATGTCCTTTGGACACAACATGTCGTACGATGTCCGCATGTAAAACGTCTCTCGTGACACACTTGGTGTTTAAATCTCAGCCACAGACACCCAAGAGGGATTCTGTTTACCCTGTCTGCCATCCAGCGGGTCTCCACTAATACAGAACGTCAAAATTGACGAGCATACAGCCAGATGGCGTCAAATTGAAATGTCTGCACACGGTAGTTGAGGCCACACGATTGTTAATATTTTTATTATATGATATAATTTTGCTCTATATTTGTGTAACTCACCGAGCTGAATCGAATGAACCCTCACACGACATGCTACCACGCCGGAGCGAGCGCTCCACTGACTGTAAGCCACTTTAGTACCTCAAGATGGCGGCGCTATTCAATCACGTGTTGATGTCATACCGAGGAAAGACTCTCTTTACAGTGAGACACCGAGCACTGTTCTCGGGCGTGACCACTAGAAATCATTTCTATTTTTATACTTTCCTGTTTTGATTTCGTCTGGCCATCGCCCCAAGTACAATGCTGAATTTTATAGCCGTAATATGCGCCATAAATGCATCAATGTGATCGTGACAATCTAGCATTTTCATTGAATGTTTTGTCTTCTGAGTGTTAGAAACCTGTGGTGACGTTGACCAAAATACATTTCTGCAGTTCCATGCATAAAGCGCAAGGAAATAAGAACTTCCTGTTTGATCTTAGATCTAACTATGTGATTATAGCTCTGTACTGTGTGGCATATCCTAATGCACGAAGCAACAGCCAACACAATGATATATATATTCGAATGTTGGTAAGTTATATGTACGCTATGGTGCAGTCTGGCAATATAACTGAAGCCCGCTGTGCACTCCCTCAGATAGGTTGTTTTGTTGCTAAGAGGGTTACTCACAAGATGATTGCAACATCTTCATGCCGAAACCAACAGGCTGCTTTGGTAACATAACCAAAGTACTACAAAAATGCTACCTGAAAAGCAATAACTGTTTGATTCCAATGCAAGGCTCCGAAATAAACCCCTGAATTACACATGTAAGCATTAAACTCTCGCCACGGGTTGGCTGTACAGCCTTCACTGGTACCACAGGTTGGCTGTACAGCCTTCACTGGTACCACAGGTTGGCTGTACAGCCTTCACTGGTACCACAGGTTGGATGTACAGCCTTCACTGGTACCACAGGTTGGCTGTATGCTTTCACTGGTACCACAGGTTGGCTGTACTGCCCTCACTGTCACCACATGTTGGCTGTACTGTTATCACTGTCGCCGCGGGTTGGCTGTACAGCCTTCAGTGTCACCACAAGTTGGCTGTACAGCCTTCACTGGTACCACAGGTTGGCTGTACAGCCTTCACTGTCACCACAGGTTGGTTGTGCTGCTGCCTTCACTGTCACCACAGGTTGGCTGTACTGCTGCCTTCACTGTCACCAAAGGTTGGCTGTACAGCCTTCACTGTCACCACAGGTTGGCTGTACTGCTGCCTTCACTGTCACCACAGGTTGGTTGTGCTGCTGCCTTCACTGTCACCACAGGTTGGCTGTACAGCCTTCACTGTCACCACAAGTTGGCTGTACAGCCTTCACTGTCACCACAAGTTGGCTGTACAGCCTTCACTGTCACCACATGTTGGCTGTACAGCCTTCACTGTCACCACATGTTGGCTGTACAGCCTTCACTGGTACCACAGGTTGGTTGTGCTGCTGCCTTCACTGCCACCACAAGTTGGCTGTACAGCCTTCACCGTCGCCACAGGTTGGCTGTACAGCCTTCACTGTCACCCCAGGTTGGCTGTACAGCCTTCACTGGTACCACAGGTTGGTTGTACAGCCTTCACTGGTACCACAGGTTAGCTGTACTGCCTTCACTGGTACCACAGGTTGGCTGTACAGCCTTCACTGGTACCACAGGTTAGCTGTACTGCCTTCACTGGTACCACAGGTTGGCTGTACAGCCTTCACTGTCGCCACAGGTTGGCTGTACAGCCTTCAGTGTCACCCCAGGTTGGCTGTACAGCCTTCACTGGTACCACAGGTTGGCTGTACAGCCTTCACTGGTACCACAGGTTAGCTGTACTGCCTTCACTGGTACCACAGGTTGGCTGTACAGCCTTCACTGGTACCACAGGATAGCTGTACTGCCTTCACTGGTACCACAGGTTGGCTGTACAGCCTTCACTGGTACCACAGGTTAGCTGTACTGCCTTCACTGGTACCACAGGTTGGATGTACAGCCTTCACTGTCACCACAGGTTAGCTGTACTGCCTTCACTGGTACCACAGGTTGGCTGTACAGCCTTCACTGTCACCACAGGTTGGCTGTACAGCCTTCACTGTCACCACATGTTGGCTGTACAGCCTTCACTGGTACCACAGGTTGGTTGTGCTGCTGCCTTCGCTGTCACCACAGGTTGGCTGTACAGCCTTCACTGTCACCACAGGTTGGCTGTACAGCCTTCACTAGTACCACAGGTTGGCTGTACAGCCTTCACTGGTACCACAGGTTGGTTGTACAGCCTTCACGGGTACCACAGGTTGGCTGTACAGCCTTCACTGTCACCACAGGTTGGCTGTACAGCCTTCACTGTCACCACATGTTGGCTGTACAGCCTTCACGGGTACCACAGGTTGGCTGTACAGCCTTCGCTGTACCACAGGTTGGTTGTGCTGCTGCCTTCACTGGTACCACAGGTTGGCTGTACAGCCTTCACTGTCACCACAGGTTGGCTGTACAGCCTTCACTGGTACCACAGGTTGGCTGTACAGCCTTCACTGGTACCACAGGTTGGCTGTACAGCCTTCACTGGTACCACAGGTTGGCTGTACAGCTTTCACTGGTACCATAGGTTGGCTGTACAGCCTTCACTGTCACCACAGGTTGGCTGTATGCTTTCACTGGTACCACAGGTTGGCCGTACTGCCCTCACTGTCACCACATGTTGGCTGTACTGTTATCACTGTCGCCGCGGGTTGGCTGTACAACCTTCACTATCACCACAGTTTGGCGGTACTGCCCTCACTGTCGCCACAGGTTGGCGGTACTGCCCTCACTGTCACCACAGGTTGGCTGCGCTGGCCTCACCGTCGCCACAGGTTGGCGGTACTGCCCTCACCGTCGCCGCAGGTTGTCTGTACTGCCCTCACTGTCACTACAGGTTGGCTGCGCTGCCCTCACTGTCGCCACAGGTTGGCGGTACTGCCCTCACTGTCACCACAGGTTGACTGTACTGCCCTCACTGTCGCCACAGGTTGGCGGTACTGCCCTCACCGTCGCCGCAGGTTGACGGTACTGCCCTCACTGTCACCACAGGTTGGCTGCGCTGGCCTCACCGTCGCCGCAGGTTGACTGTACTGCCCTCAATGTCACCAGAGGTTGGCTGTACTGCCCTCACCGTCGCCGCAGATTGACTGTACTGCCCTCACTGTCACCACGGGTTGGCTGCGCTGGCCTCACTGTCGGCAAAGGTTGGCTGCGCTGGCCTCACTGTCGGCACAGGTTGGCTGCACTGGCCTCACTGTCGCCACAGGTTGGCTGCGCTGGCCTCACTGTCGGCACAGGTTGGCTGCGCTGGCCTCACTGTCGCCACAGGTTGGCTGCGCTGGCCTCACTGTCACCACAGGTTTCCTGCGCTGGCCTCACTGTCACCACAGGTTGGCTGCGCTGGCCTCACTGTCACCACAGGTTGGCTGCGCTGGCCTCACTGTCACCGCAGGTTGGCTGCGCTGGCCTCACTGTCACCACAGGTTGGCTGCGCTGGCCTCACTGTCACCGCAGGTTGGCTGCGCTGGCCTCACTGTCACCACAGGTTGGCTGCGCTGGCCTCACTGTCACCACAGGTTGGCTGCGCTGCCCTCACTCTTGCCACAGGTTGGCTGCACAGCCCTCATTGTCACCACAGGTTGGCTGCGCTGGCCTCACTGTCACCACAGGTTGGTTGTGCTGCCCTCACTGTCGTTACAGGTTGGCTGTACAGCCTTCACTGGTACCACAGGTTGGCTGCGCTGGCCTCACTGTAGCCACAGGTTGGTTGTGCTGCTGCCTTCGCTGTCACCACAGGTTGGCTGTACAGCCTTCACTGTCACCACAGGTTGGCTGTACTGCCCTCACTGTCGCCACAGGTTGGTTGTGCTGCTGCCTTCGCTGTCACCACAGGTTGGCTGTACAGCCTTCACTGTCACCACAGGTTGGCTGTAATGCCCTCACTGTCGCCACAGGTTGGCTGCGCTGCCCTCACTGTCGCTACAGGTTGGCTGTACAGCCTTCACTGGTACCACAGGTTGGCTGCGCTGGCCTCACTGTCGCCACAGGTTGGCTGCGCTGCCCTCACTGTCGCTACAGATTGGCTGTACAACCTTCATTGGTACCACAGGTTGGCTGTACAGCCTTCACTGTTGCCACAGGTTGGCTGTACTGCCCTCACCGTCGCCGCAGGTTGACTGTACTGCCCTCACTGTCACCACAGGTTGGCTGCGCTGGCCTCACCGTCGCCGCAGGTTGACTGTACTGCCCTCACTGTCACCACAGGTTGGCTGTACTGCCCTCACCGTCGCCGCAGGTTGACTGTACTGCGCTCACTGTCACCACAGGTTGGCTGCGCTGCCCTCACTGTCGCCACAGGTTGGCTGCGCTGGCCTCACTGTCGCCACAAGTTGGCTGCGCTGGCCTCACTGTCGCCACAGGTTGGCTGCGCTGGCCTCACTGTCGTCACAGGTTGGCTGCGCTGGCCTCACTGTCGCCACAGGTTGACTGTACTGCCCTCACTGTCACCACGGGTTCGGCTGTACTGCCCTCACCGTCGCCGCAGGTTGACTGTACTGCGCTCACTGTCACCACAGGTTGGCTGCGCTGGCCTCACTGTCGTCACAGGTTGGCTGCGCTGGCCTCACTGTCGCCACAGGTTGGCTGCGCTGGCCTCACTGTCGTCACAGGTTGGCTGCGCTGGCCTCACTGTCACCACAGGTTGGCTGCGCTGCCCTCACTCTTGCCACAGGTTGGCTGCACTGCCCTCATTGTCACCACAGGTTGGCTGCGCTGGCTTCACTGTCACCACAGGTTGGCTGTACTACCCTCACTGTCGCCACAGGTTGGCTGCGCTGCCCTCACTGTCGCTACAGGTTGGCTGTACAGCCTTCACTTGTACCACAGGTTGGCTGTACAGCCTTCACTGTTGCCACAGGTTGGCTGTACTGCCCTCATTGTCACCACAGGTTGGCTGCGCTGCCCTCACTGTCGCCAGAGTCAGCAAAGCGGCAGTGGAGTGGCGGACAAAAACCGTGAGGCAAGGTCCACACAGCCACTGCGCTGTGTTACCCTTTGACACGTAGGTGTCCAGCTTCGATTATTGTGCTTTTACAGTCGAAACAGGCGTTTGGTCTTCTCTCAGGGCATTGATTATGACATGAAAGTTGTAGCGTACCGGTTTTCTCGCAGCCACCTGCGGTACTTTGTGGAAGGACCTAGTGGGTCAACTGGGAGATCTCATAGTAACGCCTCTCCCTGTATTGTTACCTTTGTTTGCTTTCCCCTTGCACTTTCTGGAACACGAAACTGGAATGTTCCGTCTCTAGCCGAGGCCTGAGTATTCCAGTACCGGTACTCCTTCATCAGGCTATAATAAGGAGGATGACAGGGAACAGCGTGGGATGACTGCCGTCAGTGTCCCACCGATGACAGAGTATTGGCATGTACTGGGCAGAGTGTACTGTCCGGGAGTACTTTGTATGTACTGCCGTTGACTTTTCTGGAGTCGAACCAAGGAGCAGTCATCGTGTGTTGTGTTCAAAACCTGTCTCCTTGTAACGGTGGTGTGAAGTGAATGTGAGGGGTGGAGCCTGACAATAAGTATTATCGCCCGTTCAGGTAAAGACCGCACAGGTGGAGTTCTTGCAGTGAGGGACTTTTAAAGTCTGGTAATTCATGATTGACTTGAATTGTGTGTGTATTAATTTAGGCCATCTTAGAATTAAATTAGAGCGGTAAAACAGTGTTAGTCGTAACAGTAGGTGTTGGCGTGACCGGTTGCGGCTCCTTACTGATAATACCAAGAGTTGATCATACTCCGAACGAAGTGACACGTGACGGTTTATCTGTGTGTGCGCGTACATTTAATTTTGGAATGTCATTGTATTGCGTATTTATTCAATCTGACCTGAGGTGGTTTTCCTGAGGGGATACGATATTGGTAGATTTATTTTTCTCCTATTGTCCATTCGAGTCTACCATTCATGACATCATCCATAGAAATGGCTTCGAAGAAAAGCTACTGAATACTTAGACTAATCATTTATTTATCATATTTACATTCTTTGCTTAGGATTGGTTGTGATAATTTGTTTTCTTGACAATGATATATATTTGTGTTGATTTCTAGGAGTGAAGTCATAGTTAATATATTTCATCCAATGGCGGGTGGAATAGAAAATACCTCACCATAAAAATGAGGTTCTTCTAGGGGCTAGTTGGTGGGTCAGTGGCCTCACCATAGTACATACCTCTGTGTTACAGGTAATACCAGGTAAAATTTATATGATTTACTTTTGAAGAATGAAGTTTATTTCGAGGGGACTTTATCGACCTCCTGCTCTGGAATTTCTTCTAAGGGAACACAGAATCAATTCTTTTCGTGATCAGAAAATGACTACCAAGTGGAAGAGAGTCCTGGTTGATAACACGCTCTTCAGAATGAATATCTGAAAGAAGCAATTTTATCTTCACAACACGCTGAGAGCGAAAAATAAACATAAACCAAGACTCAAGCGTGACATGGAATGTGCATTTCCCTCCCAGACAAAGTGGCCAGTGGGGAACTCCCCGTTTGTGAAGCCCGCGGGCGTGCCAGGAAGTGACGTCTGCCATCAAAGGGAGCGTGCATAAGCTCCCCAGTGTAGCGTGCGCAGAGTTTAACTTTCATTTCTACTGTACACTACTTCTTGTTGTAACGTCTCTGCGTGTGCTAGTAGTGTCATTTCGTTTCGTTAACTTTTCATTTTCTTAACTTTCTTATTTTATTTCTCTGCTGCATGCCAACACGTTTCTTCGTGCTCCGCTAGTACAGAATCGCTCCTTCAGGCGCCGTTGGCTCCCAGAAGATTAGGGACTTTCAAGCAGTAATTTCGCCTGTTTCAGGCTTTCCGCATACCGGTTACCATATCGTGGATTTGAACCACCGTCACAGGTTCCCCGTCCACGACCTCGTTTCCCTATCACCACTAGTACCAGACTGTACTTATCTTTTCTGAAGAAGTCTGGCTCCTTGGCCGACTGGTCAGCGGAGTGCTTTTTGGTTCAGAGGGCCTCGTGTTTGATTCCCGGCTGGGTCGGAGATTTTAATCTTAAATGTTTAATTCTCTTGGCTCGGAGACTGGGAGTTTGTGCAGTCCCCAACATCTTGCAACTCACACACCACACATAATACTATTCTCCATCACAACAACATACAGTTACCTGCACATGGCATATGCCGCCCATCCTCATCGGACAGTCTGCTACACTCGGCTAGAAATAGCCACACGAAGTTATTGTTCTATTTCTGAAGAGACGACGGAATGAGCTGCTTTCGTGCGTTTTGCGGTTTACGATTTCCCACCACCTTCCCATTATATTTTAAACTATTTTGGGAATTGCTCTTGATGAAGTTGATAAATGAATCAAGGTCAAAGGAAAGTGTATAAACACCTTGCGCTGTGCAAGTGACAAGTTAGAAAAACCTTGCAGTAACACTCAGTAAACAAATATCACGGCAATATGAACGCTCTTATCACCCAAGATGGTAACACAATTCTTTAACGGAAAATTCAACGTTGAAATTATCTCTAAATAAACTTCATTCACCAAAGGTAAATGATAGAAATACCTCGTAGTACCTTTAGGAGAGAGGTGAGTTCAATGGGAAGGTCATCGACCAACCAAATGGCCCCTTAAAGTATTTTACTTTTATGAAAAAATATCAGAAATCGTGGGATATTTCCTATTCCACTCACCATTGAATGGCATTTACTAAGTGTGACATCACTCCTAGAAATCAACACAGCTGGACATCAAGAAAATTAATTATTACAATAAACAATCGTAAAGCAAAGAATGCAAATATTATAACTAAAGTACTGAATAGCTATTCTTCAAAACCATTGTCCCTATGGGTGGAGGTGGTACAACATATCCACGGTATCCGCTACCTGTCTTAAGAGAAACCAGAGCCTCTGAACTTGGTAGTGTGGGTAGCAACCACAGTTCAAATGGCCGAGTATGGTACTGCTTCCAACTACTTTTGTCAGGCTCCCCGCATTCATTTTCCCACCATGATGGTATTAGGTCTGCGAGGCCTAGTGACCCTTTCATTTGTCGATACCCTCATTCTTAAAACTAGAGGATTCCTTCCACTTTCCTTGGCTTTACGTGGCATCGACACAGACAGGTCTTATGGCATCGATGGGTCAAGAAAGGGATAGCAGTGCGAAGGATGTGCCGTGGCCTTAATTAAGGCTTTTCCTGGTTTTGAAAATAGGAAACTGTGGAAAATCATATCCAGCGCTGCTGAGAGTAGGTTTCGAACCCACTATATCGCAAATTCAAGCTGACAGTTGCGCGCTCCTAACCGCATGGACATCTTGCTCGAAGTGTTAATACAGGCTGGTTGACCGGTTATTAAATAGTAATCAACACCACCACCCCTATATCAGAACTCATTTTCGCAATCGAAACGTCGCTTAGCCTTGGGGTAGATGACCTAACAGGTAAGGAAAGGACGTTTCCTATTCCACATCATGACAGCGTGTATTGCAGAACATCGCACGACTAAGTTTTCATGAGGCAACAGTAGATACAACAAAGATGTAGTTCTGGGATGTTTCCGCCTCAACACTGGGGTTCCTGTATCATTTATCACTGCTCGGAGTATAATTACCGCCGTCGTCCACGCCCATCATGCGGTGTCGCCGAGAAGAGACATTAAAAACGTATTAAAGCCGTAATCGCGAAATCTGGAGACCGTATCAGATCCTCTAATGCCGGGCCGGCTTCAATATCCACGGCGCCAGGGATTATCACAAGACGGTTAATACTCGCTAATTTGTATCCGATTAAATGGAAAGCGGTGTGCATAACAGTTCTTTCCAGTAAGTGGTTAGAATCTATTGAACGAGAGGGTTTAATTACTTTTAAGCCCCTAATTTTCCCTCCATTGACTAAATTCGAAGCACACTGACATTTTCTACCAAATCACAATATCGACCGTTCCCAGGTTCCTCTGTAGAAACGAAGGTCACTCAGTGTTACTTGAGCATATGACGATATAAGTTTAATCCAGAATATTATATACACACATGCAATATATCTGACTTCGAGGATATTCTGGTTGAACACATGCTAGGATACATAAAATAGTGCTTCATTACTATACAGGGTGTACCAAAACTCGATGGCAAAAATTTAGGACTGGATTCCTCACATAGAGAGGGGAAAAAAGATTATGACAACATGGGTCAGGAAACGTATACTTACAGATTTATTCAAGCGTCTGTACATTTAAACCATACGTCTCTGAGCATGTATCAGAGGAAATGTTCGAAGTGATGACCTTCAGACTGAATAAAAACATCAGCTCTTCGTCGCATGGAGTTACGCACGCGATCAAAAATGCGTGGTGTAGTGCGTACTGCCTGACAGGTTGTCACAATGTGCTCACGTAAAGTTGCTTCATCAGGAACAGGAGTCGCATATACGAGAGACTTAAAGTGTCCCCACACGTAAAAGTCCATGGGGGTTCAAGTCAGGAGAGCGTGGTGGGCAAGCAATCGGTCCTCCTCTACCTATCCAGTGCTCAGGAAAATGGGTATTCAGGTGCCTGCGGGCAGCAGACTGAAATGTGCGGGAGCACTATTGTGCATGAAAAACATTTGTGGATGGGATGCAAATGGCATGTCTTCCAAGTAATCAAGCAATGCAGTATGCAAGAAATTCGTGTTGTTCTGTCCAGTAAGGCTATTCGGAAGAACGTAGGGTCCCAACAAGGAATCACGAACAGCGCCTGCCCAGATATTAATGGCGAACCTCTGTTGATGAGCAGATACGATGATTGTATGGGTATTTGTATCAGTCCACACATGTTAATTATGGAAATTCTATATTCCGTCTCTTGTGAATGTCGCTTCATCTGTGAACAACACAGAACCTGCAAAGTTAGGCGTCATGCCGCGTTGTTGTAGGAACCACCGGCAGGACGTTACTCTTGCAGGATAATCCGCAGGAGACAAGGCTTGTAGACGCTGGAGATGATACGGATACAACAGGTTTCCTTGTCGCAGTCTCCAGATCGTCATGTGGAGCCTATTCCTCTGCAAGCCTAACCTTCTAATGCTGATTCCACGACTTTATCTACAGCATTGAGTACAGCTTCCTCCTCTTTAACGGTTGTTCTGCTTGACCGTGCCCTGGTTCCTGTTGCACTTGCGAACTCCCGTGTTCACAGAGGCGGCGATGAGTTCTTTCGGTCTGGCAGTTTGCGCCTTGAGTATCGTTCCTGATACAAGTGACGTGCCTTCAACGCATTACCAGCCGCCAAACCATACATGTAATGCACGCTCTCAAGCTCTGCATTCGTGTACATGAGCACTTCAGAGCGGCCTGTAAACCACATTTACAACTACTGTTAGTCGTAAAAGCAGACACCATGCACCAAATCACATACGGCTACGGCTACTTAACTTCACTTACGTACTTACTTAAGTAAGCAGACTGCAAACCACAGAGACTAACAACAGATACCAGACGTGTTGAACGGACTGAAAAACCACAAACGTGTTATCGGAAATGGCTAAGCTGAAAGATGAATGGATATCATGTGTGCAAGCTGGAGTATTTTAAGACTCACATCAGATTCATTCACTCAGTACTTACGTATCAATGTAATCGATGTCTTGATTTTTTGCAGCAAACAATTATTACTAACATTAATTTGTGTCACAAGGTTTGAATGAATCTCTAAGTATACATTTCCGGACCCATATTGTTGTAAACATTTTTCATCTCTCTATGTTAATAATGCATTCCTAATTTACCGTCGAGTTTTGGTACACCCTGTACAAAGAGACTCAAACATAATATCTTCATTTATATTAGCTGTATATAATAATTCTTACGGTGGTTCACATAAAAGTGGGACCGTAGGGCTGGACAAATAAATGACCACATAAAGGAAAACGTTAATGTACTTCTCTCTCGTTTCCTTTTTACTTTGGTTATGTTTGTTTCAGAAAATCAATATACTAGGTAGAAATGATAATTGATCAGAATTAACAACACTTGGTAATGACATAAGTAGCTTTACAACAGGGCGACAAATTTCGATGCTTCATTAATAACAAGAGAGAATTGAGCTCCCAATTTCCAAGGCCAAGAGCCTTCACTTACCAGAATAAACTTCGTTGAACACTTGCTGCCCTTTTATTTCTCTGGAAAGCCAACAAAATTGCAGACAATAACGGGAAAAATCCTAATCTGATTATGAGTTAAGCTCATCCTACAAGAAAATTGAGCAATCCCATAACATCACACAACATAAAATGCTCAAGCGGCACGAGCCCGAGTGAAATAGAGGATAACCCCATCCAAGCTTGTCACTACATGGAAATAAAATTAACAGCCGAAAAGTGTAAGGTACGATCACATTTTGAAAATCCTAGTTGTAGGAAACAAAGCTGAGAAACGCGACACGAGGGTCCACACTCGTACTTTCTTTTAAGACAGTACGCTGTTTGAAGAAGCTAGAAACCTACATGATACAGAAATAATTTAAGATACTAAAATCCCTACACTAAAATCCGAAGCAGTTACGGCACAAGTTTATATTCGAGTACGTTGGAGAATGGGTTTTGTCCGTTGGCCACTCACAGTCTAGGATGAAGAAGCCTACTTTGCTTATTGGCACAGCACGCCACCTGCCTTAAGTGAGGTGTGAAACTCAGTCCATGATCCTTCAGTCAAGGTAACGTTTACCAGACAACTGACACTTCCTTTCATAATGTCAGACTGCCCTGAGGTTAGTCGAGTAAGGATCAGTAGGAGCATTGCTTAGAAGTGACCTAAGATGGTGAGGTGTCAGCCTCTAACCCTAACATTTCTCAATGAAATTAAATGGCGTATGGCTTTTAGTGCCGGGAGTGTCCAAGGACAGGTTCGGCTCGCCTCATGCAGGGCTTTTGATTTGATACCCGTAGGCGATCTGCGTTTCTTGATGAGGATGAAATGATGATGCCAGCGAAATTATGGTTAAAATTCCCGACCCTGCCGGGAATCGAATCCGGGTCCCCCGTAACCAAAGGCCAGTACGCTAACCACTTAACCATGGAGCCGAACATTTCTCATTAAATGAAAGTTAAAAAAAAGGTTCCTAGGAGATAACCTTAAACAGGGAAGTTGCTGCCTAACTCTAGCGAGAGGACCTCCTCATGTCACAATAATAATCGTAAAAAATTATTACTTGAATACGAATAGTCGTAACAAACGAATAGTATTCAGTTGTCAGTCATTTCTTTGAAGGTTCTACAGGCTACAGTAGAGAACAAGGAGCTCTCAAGAACTAACACAGAACTTTCCGTATACTTTACCGAGGGAAAGTTTGCGTGTACCTGTACTTAGTTATGACTTTGCAAGTTATTTTGTTTTATGTAGCCAGCCTTCACATATCCTTAGAAGTATATTAATAATGATAATAGTATGGCCTCAGCTACCGTCTGCAGACATTCCAATTTGACGCCATCTGGCAGTCTGCTCGTCAATTTCGACGTTCCGTTTTACTCTAGGCCTACTAGATGGCAGACCGAGTAAACCGAAACTCTCTTGGGCGTATGTGGCTGAGATTTAATGAATTTGGTCGGGTAAACACCAAATGTGTCACCAGAGATCTTTTACATGCCGACATCGTACGACATGGAGTGTCGAATGGACGTTTCTTCCACCCTTCAGAAATTCGACTACGTCTGCCGGGTACGTTCCACTAACTAATTACTAGGTACATTTAGTTTAATAACAGCGTACATCCAACCAAACATCAACTAACATGACTGTGAAATCCTTTTTGATTGGCAATGTGGCGAGTTGAATTCTTCGTCAACTCGAGTCACTCGCTTTCAGAAACACTACCAACTCGAGTTGACGAGTCGGCCGGGTAGGGCAGGGAGAGCGAGACGAGACGCAGAGGCCATCGTTATGCCTCGTAAAAGATGCGAGTGAGGGAACCCGAGTAGTTTTTGTCTGCGCAAAGTTTACAAGACTGTGTGGGTTGTACATCTGTGGCATGAAAACGAAGACAGTTGTATTCGTAGTAGTACAGTAATGTATTTTCTACCAGAAATCACGTAGGTACTTGTTAAACTAACACTGGCTGGCAGGTGAAGAAAACAATAATTAGGAAAACAGAAATACTGAGTACCGTACTTCTCAGACGTAACCCAAATCATTGTCTCAACCCTCTGTAAAGAAAACTAATTCTGTAACACATTACACTAAACCTGAAGGGAAAAAAAAAGGCTTAATAATTTGTAAAAATAAAGTTAATACTGTAACTGGATACTTTTTTAGGTTAGGAACCGTTCAAAGAACAGAGAGCACTCGGCCGAATTCGTGGCTATTCGGGACATTTCGTATCTTTGAACTCATATAGCAAGTATCCCGCATTCGAAAACTCTGCCAACTCGAGTTGGCGACCATCGCTATGTCTTGTGAATGAGATGGGAAATAAAAGTACATATACAACTATTATTCTTATATACCGGGCGAGTTAGCCGTGCGGTTAGGGGCACGCGTCTGTGAGCTTGCATCCGGTAGATAGTGGGTTCTAATCACTCTCGGCAGCCCTGACGATGGTTTTTCGTGGTTTCCCACCTTCACACCGTGCAAATGCCGAGGCTGTACCTTAATTAAGACCACGGCTGCTTCCTTCCAACTCCTGGGCCTATCCTTATCCCATCGTGGCCATATGACATATCGGTGATGGTGCGACGTAAAGCCACCAGCAAAAAAGCATTCTTATAATTGAATGAATACTCGATAGTTGAACTTCGGTTCTCTTAGTAGCATTTATTAAAAATCGATCAGTCAATGAACAGAAAGCACTCGTTCTCACTCGGGATGATTCGGGCGAGTTCGTGTCTCTGACTCGGGTAACTGGGAAGCGCGTCAGCGAGTGAGGTCTTATCGTAGTCTGCCAAGATTCATCTGGACATCCGTGCATTTCTTTACTCGAGTTACAACAGAAAATCACTCGAGTTGACTCGAATACATGTTAGACTCGAGTTAAAAGATTTGAATTATTCGACTCGTCACATCACTATTTTGGATGTTTATTTACAGTATACTCCCGATTATCCGAGGTAATAAGACATAAATGACGAAAAATGTACTTAAAATACTGTATATAGTAATTATTTACTAAAACATAATTTAACATTCAACACTTTGTCCTGTTTAATTAAAACTTACATAGGTCACAATATTAATTTTGTTAAGTCTTTCATACATTTTTGTCTCTCTCAGACTCTATGATGTAGAGACAGGAGCACAAGGGGCGTAGATCCTTCTCTCTCTTCAGCGTACGCTATATCAAAGAGTCGCTCAGATGGGAGCTCACCGAGATCAGCCCTCTGGGGCGGGCTAGCTTGTCTATAATGCGGGTAGCTTACCTACCGAGTGTCAAGCGATAGAACACATGTAGGGGAGCAGTGGGGATTCAACTCCACAGAGTCAGTAGTGTGGCTAGGCCGGTTCCATTGCAAGGTCATTGACCCCTAGTATAGTAGGTGAGCAATGAGCAGTGAATTTTGCACAAGAGAGCGAGCCTAACCTCGCAGTCGTTATCCTGTGGAGCCTAGACTCACATTAATGGCTAGTTGCCCTTCCCGACGCCTAAGAGAGCAAGCCTAACCACAAGGAGCGGCCTAACCTTAGTTTTACGGCTAGATGCCCTTCTCGACGTGGACAGTCGTTATATTGGAGGGACTTAACCTTACAGGACGTAGTTTTATGGCAAGATACCCTTACCGACGCCAATTGAAGGGGAAGGCGGCTATACACAGCTCTTTATGAGCCGGCTACCTAACCTCACTTTAACGGCTAGTTGCCCTTCCCGACGCATAAGAGAGCGAGCCTATTATTACATCCGAAATCTTGAAGGGACTATCCTTAGTTTTACGGCAAGATGTCCTTCCCGAAGTCAATTGCACAAGATAGCGGCTATACACAGCTCCTTATGAGACAGCCTAGGCGCCCTTGCGCAAGATGGCGGCTGCTCCTATGAGACGGCGTAGGGTCGCTTGTACAATATGCCGGCTGCTTTTATGAGACGGCTTAAGAGCGCTTGCGCATGATGGCGGCTATACATAGCCTCTTATGAGACGTCTTAAGGGCTGATTGCGCAAGATGGCGGCTATACACTGCTCCTTATAAAATTCTTGTGGAGAAAGATGCCGGCCATGGCCGATTATACAAGATGGCGGCTATACATGGGCTCTTACGGAGAAAGATGACGGCTAAGGGCGCTTGCGCAAGATGGCGGCTATACATGGGCTCTTACGGAGAAAGATGACGGCTAAGGGCGCTTGCGCAAGATGGCGGCTATACATGGCTTCATATGGAGAAAGATCTGGCCATGGGCGATTGTAAAAGATAGCGGGTATACATGGGCTCTTGTGGGGAAAGATGGCGGTTACGAGCGCTTGCGCAAGATGGCGGATATACACGGCTTTTTATGGAGAAGGATGCCGGCCATGGGCGATTGAACAAGATAGCGGCTATACATTGGCTCTTATGGAGAAGGATGACGGCCATGGGAGCTTGCGCAAGTTGGCGGCTATACATAGGATTTTATGAGGCGGGTTAGGGGCTCTGGCGTAAGAGAGCGGCTGCTCCTATGAGGCAGCCTAGGAGCGCTTGCGCAAGATGGAAGCTATACATGGACTCTTACAGGGAAAGATGTCGACCATGGGCGACTGCGCAAGATGGCGGTTATACATAATCCACTTATAGAGAAAGATGACTGCTATGGACGATTGCACGAGATGGTGGCTATATGTGGGGTCTTATCAGAACACCTAGTGCTATAAGCAATACATTGGTTACATTTAAGCCCCTAGCAGTCGAACAAATTATCGAATAAACATGTAACTTGAATTTCGGTTAGAAAATATGCTATTTGAATGTGTCGATATGGGTTATAAGCATGTAGCTTATGCGGAAAGTTAAATTAAACAAAACGCCTAGCGCTATAAGAAATACATTGGTTTCATTTAAGCCCCTAGCAGTCGAAAAAATAATCGCATAAACATGTAACATGAAATTTCGGTATGGAAACATACTATTTGAATCTGTTGCTATCGGCTATAAGATTGTAGCTCATGCAGGAGCAAAATTAAGCAGACCGCCTAGTGCCATAAGAAATAAATTGGTTACATTTCAGCCCCAAGCAGTCGAACAATTATCGGATAAACATGTAAGTTGAAATTTCGGTTCGGAATTATATTTTAGAATCTGTTTGGATGGGTTATAAGCATGTAGCTCATGCAGGTGGTGAAATGAACAGTTCGGCTAGTGCTATAAGAAATATATTGCTTACATTTAAGCCACAGCCGTTCTCCTCCTCCTCCTCTTTATTCGATTAGGAAAAGGGCAAAAGGGCACGGGACATAAGTGCCCTCATCCTCCTTCTTCTCATCCGTATTGCAAAAGGGCGAAAGGGATCCTCCCTTGGTCTATACATAGGCTCTTATAGCCTCCTCCTACTCCTTCTCCTCCTCCTCCGCATTCGTATAGCAAACGGCAAACGGGGAAAAAGGGCTGGTCTTCTTAGCTATACATAGGCTCCTACAGACTCGTCATCCTCCTCCTCCGACGGGACGTAAGAGACCAAGAGAAAGCTTGTTGACTATTGAACAGAAAAAAATATAACACAATAGGCCTACTTATTGTGCTATATGTTTTTATTCGACAAGACAATTTGAATCCTGTTACAATTAGCACACACTAGAATTCACTGTAGATGAAGAGAAAACATGTTGACTATTAGTGTTTAGAACAGAAAAAACTTAATAACGCAAACACAGTATTTAGTGTGCTGTATGTGTCTATTCGACAAGACAAGTTAAATCCTGTTACAATTAGCACACATCAGAATTGATTGCAGAACAAGACGAAACATGTTTACAATTAGTGTTTAGAACAGAAAAACTTATAACGCAAAACATTATGAAATTTAAACACTGCATTATAAGATTAATCTCTCTGTTGATACAAACACACTTCTATGCAATCAGCGCGCACACATAGAATTGCAAATGTTGTATATCGCTTTCCGACGTGCTTTTTCTTAATCACTGCAGACAAAATGATTTTACTACTTAGCAGGTTATACTATGAAAAATCTTTGGACCAATGAGATGGATTTTTGCGGGATTCAAACGCATGCAACAGAACAAAATTTGTATAGATTTTGAACTCTGATTTTTTACAATAGAAAACTGGATTCAAACCCTGTTCTCTTATCGCAAACACCATAGAGAAAGAAAATTTATAGGATTCTTACTTTGATCCCAGGGGGAAAAGAATTGATGTACTTCCTCTTAAATCAATAATCACTACTACTATTGATGTGATTAGCGCCCACAAGCTATATGCTACTAGGAATCGAACTCCTAGCCCCATAGTAGGACGGTATCGTCACTTAAAACAGATGTTTAAAACTCACAAGTTTTAAAATACATCTACGAAATACAGAATTAAGCGTTACATTTCTCTTAAACAATAATCACTACTACCACGATTAACATTACAGTTTGAACTGACTCTCTTACGATCCGGAGGCTAACACGCCGTCAACCTTACAGTCTAAAGTTGATTACAGCTAACATACAACTTCTATTATTACCCTGGTGCGGAAATGAGAAACTACGGAAAACACATCTTCATAGTGCGGTTCGAGCCTGCCCGCTCCAAGGTGATAGCTGCATGCAGTTACATGTGAATAAACGGTAAAAAATAATCACAGCCTACTATTACTCTGCATCGTAAAACTACACTTGCATAAACATTGTGCATCCGGTTTTCGAAAGCGTTGACGTGTAAATTATTAACACTGCACAGTAGAAACGCACATACCTACCTGAGATTAACAATACTTACATATTGAAAGGGAAAAGAACAGATATGCATTTGACACACAGTACATTCAAAGTAAATATTTGCATGCAGCGAGCTGGCTGGCTTCCGACCGGAAATAAGCTTTAAATTACTAATGACTCAGCAGTGTGTGTCGACTGCATGTCGTGGCTTACAGAGGAATACTGTACGTGGATTTTAAATCGCCCGCTACCACATGCATAAGGTGGCAACAGTGAGATTTAGCCCTATCAAGATGGAAGCAGTGAGGTTAGCGATGTTCTGTTGCTTGAATTTCCAGGCCAACGTGGTTAAATGTGACAGCTGTCATCTTGACAGGTGTCAAAAAAAGCACGTGGACTGAAAGTCCACGCCACTACGTGCATAAGGTGGCAACAATGATGTTTAACGTCGTGAAAATGGCAAAGGTGAGGCTAGCAATGATGTATTGTCTTTAAAAGTGAGGTTAGGGTCCGTTAAGATAGCAGCTGTCACCTTCACAGCTCTTAGAAAAGCACGTGGTCGAGCATGTGGCTTTGTTTACAAACAAGAGCACGTGGTTGTGACTTCACTGTCACGTGGTATGCTGCGTCAGCACGCGAAGTCGCCTACGTCGTTAGAACTTGCAAAAAACGTAGATATTATTTTTCGCACTCTACGTCGTTAACTTAGTGCACATAGACAGGACAAGCTAAGATAGCAGATGACCTCTTAACGACGTAAGCGCGGAATTTAAAATCTAGATGCTTTTGACAAATTCTAACGACGTATGCGTGGATTTTAAACCTCGCGTGCTGACGCAGCATACCACGTGACAGTGAAGTCACAACCACGTGCTCTTGTGTATAAGCAAAGCCACGTGCTTGACCACGTGCTTTTTGACAGCTGTAACCTTAATAGATCTTAAACCTTAGTTTTAAGGACAATAGAGCATCGCTAACCTCACTTCTGCCATCTTCATGGCGCTAATCATCATTGCTGCCACCTTAAGCACATAGTGGCGTGAAATTAAAAATCCCCGTGCTTTTTTGACACCTGTCAAGATGACAGCTGTCAGCTTTAACCACGTGGGAGTGGAGTTTTAAAAAACAGAACATCGCTAACCTCACTGCCATCTTGGCGGGGCTAAACCTCACTGTTGCCACCTTATGCATGTGGTGGCGGGCAATTCAAAATCCATGTTATCTTAACTCTGTACAATATTCCTCTGTGACCGGGCGAGTTGGCCGTGCGCGTAGAGGCGCGCGGCTGTGAGCTTGCATCTGGGAGATAGTAGGTTCGAATCCCACTATCGGCAGCCCTGAAAATGGTTTTCCGTGGTTTCCCATTTTCACACCAGGCAAATGCTGGGGCTGTACCTTAATTAAGGCCACGGCCGCTTCCTTCCAACTCCTAGGCCTTTCCTATCCCATCGTCGCCAAAAGATCTATCTGTGTCGGTGCGACGTAAAGCCCCTAGCAAAAAAAAATATTCCTCTGTAAGCTATCACATGCAGTCGAGGCACACTGCTGTGTCATTAGCAATTTAAAGCTTATTTCCGGTCGCGATCCAGCCAGCCCGCTGCATGCAAATATTTACTTTGAATGTACTGTGTGTTAAGAGCATATCTGTCCCCTTCCCTTTCAATATGTAAGTATTGTTAATCTCAGGTAAGTGTGTGCGTTTCTGCTGTGCAGTGTTAATAATTTACACGTCAACGCCTTCGAAAACTGGATGCATCTTGTGTATGCGTGTGTAGTTTTACGATGCAGAGTAATAGAAGGCAGTGATTATTGTTTTACAGTTTATTCACATGTAACTGCATGCAGCTATCAGCTTGGAGCGGGCAGGCTCGAACCGTACTATGAAAGATGCGTTTTTTCTAGTTTCTCATTTTCGCACCAGGCAAATTACAGAAGTTGTATGTTAGCTGTAATCTACTTTAGACTGTAAGGTTGGCGACGTGTTAGCCTCCGGATCGTAAGAGAGTCGGTTCAAACTCTAATGATAATCGTGGTAGTAGTGATTATTGTTTTAAGAGAAATGTAACGTATAATTCTGTAATTCCGTAGATCGATTTTGAACACTGTGTGTTTTAAACATCTGTTGCAAGTGACGATACCGTCCTACTTTGTGGCTAGGGGTTCGATTTCTAGTAGTATATAGCTTGTGCGCGCTAATCACATCAATATTAGTAGTGATTATTGTTTTATGAGGAAGTATCCTCTATTTCTATCGTTCCGCTGACTTAGAGTTGTCCTTCTCTCAATGATTACAGCGTTATCTTTGCACAATAAAGTAATCACGTGTTCGATTCCCGGGATTACAAGAAGATATTGCTATATACCGTTGTGGTGTTTTAAAATTCTAATATAAATATCGACAGAAGATATACACTGACTGAGCAAATGTCATGGGATCACGGAGCACTGATGTGCAGGTGTGTTGTCTGCGCACCACACGCCCCCTGTGCCAGCGACAGTTGTATAGGAGACCTTGTGAGCAGTGGCTGTGCATGTGATAGGTGTAACATGGAACGTCGTCGTGAGCTGACACCGTTCGAAAAGGGGTATGGTGGTCGGTGCCCGACTGATGGGAAGTGCGATTTCGGAAGTGGTGCGGGAATTCGGCTTCACACGATCAACCGTGTCCAGGGTGTATCGTGAATGGTTGAATGCGGGTGTCACCGTCCACAACAGACAAACGACCGACCGTCCAGCCACCCTCGATGACCGTGACCGGCGACAACTGAGGCGGATGGTCAATAGTGACAGACGGGCAACCGTGCAACAATTTACGGCTCAATTCAACACAGGCCGTGCTAGACACGTCTCCCAGTGGATAATCCGTAGGAACATGGGTTCTATGGGGTATGGGAGCCTGCGCCGCACACGGGTGCCACTGTTAACCCAACGTCATCGGGCACAACGACGCACAACGACGCGCATTTGTCGCCAGTCATCAGGGATGGACACTGGAACAATGGCGTGACGTGATATGATCGGACTAATCACGATTTCAACTGCACCATGCCGATGGGAGGCACCGTGTATGGCGCAGACCACATGAAGCGATGGATTCCGCCTGCCTCGAAGGTGTGGTCCAGGTCGCTGGTGTCTCTGTTATGGTCTGAGGTGCATTTTCCTGTAATGAAATGGGCCCCCTAGTTGTTCTGGAAGAGACTTTGAATTTTACGCGATATGTTGAGCCGCTCGGAGACCATTTCCACCCATTTTTGGCCTTTCAGCGCCCAGACGGTTCTGCGGTGTTTCAAGATGATAACGCGCCGCCACATCGCTTCTACGTCGCCTGGGAATGGTTGCAGGAACATGCAGCGGAGGTCCAACGACTGCCATGGCCACCCAGGAGCCCCGATATGAACCCTATCGAGCATACCTGGGATGTTCTGGAATGCAGGCTCCTTGCCATGGATCCTGCACCCACGAACAGACCAGCATTGGCGGCCGCTCTGCAAACGATTTGGTGTCAGCTGCGTCCAGAAGACTACCAGGGACTTGTCGACTCACTTCCACGGCGTCTCACTGCAGTTTGCAGGGCCAGAGGAGGCCCCACACGCTATTAGTTGACTATCACATGACATTTGCTAAGTCAGTGTAGTTGCAGAAAATCGTATTGTCTTGCGTTATTTTATCTACATAGTAGTAGTTATTATTGATTTAAGAAGAAGTACATCAATTCCTCTCTTCCCTGGAATCTAAGTTCGAGTCCTATAATTTATCTTTCTCTATTGTGAATTCAGTTTTTCTATTGTAACAAAATCAGAGCTGGAGATCTATACATATTTTGTTCTGTTGCATGTGTTCGAATCCCGTAAAAATCCATCTGCTTAGGCCAAAGTTTTTCATAGTATAACCTGCTCAGTATTGAAATCATTTTATCTGCAGTGATTAAGAAAGAGTACGTCGGATAGAGATATACAACATTTGCAATTCTATGTGTGCGCGCTGATTGCATAGAAGTGTGTTTGTATCAACAGAGAGATTAATCTTATAATGCAGATTTTAAATCACATAAAGTTTTGCGTTACAAGATTTTTTCAGTTCTAAATACTAATTGTAAACATGTTTCGTCTTGTTCTACAGTCAATTCTAGTGTGTGCTAATTGTAACAGGATTCAACTTGTCGAATTAAAACATATAGCACAGTAACTATTGCGTTATAACTTTTTTCTGCTCAATAGTCAACATGTTTTCCCTTGCCCCATTACATTACGTCAGAGCAGGAGGGGGAGGAGGAGGAATGACGAGGCTATATGAGCCTATGTATAACCAAGAAAAGGAGAAATTTGCCCTTTTGATATATGCGAATTCGGAGGAGGAGGAGGAGGCCTTAAGACACTATATATAACCAAAAGGAGGAGCCCTTTCCCTATACGAATAAAGAGGAGCAGGGGGGGGAGAGGTTGTGGCTTAAATGTAGGCAGTGTATTTCTTACATTGCTAAGCGAAAGGTTTATTTCAATTTCCGCATGAGCTACATGCTTATAACCCATGCAAAGAGATTCAAATAGTATATTTCCGAACCGAAATTTCAAGTTACACGTTTATCCGATAATTCGCTCGACTGCTAGGGGCTTAAATGTCACCAACGTATTTCTTATAGCACTAGGCGTTATCGTAAGAGCCCATGTATAGCCAATATCTCGTCCAATCGACCATAGTCGTCATCTGTCTCTATACGAGGCCCAGGTATAGTCGCCATCTTGAGAAATCGCCCATGGCTGGCATCTTTCTCTGTAAGAGCCCATATATAGCCACCATCTTGCGCAAGCGCCCCTAGGCTACCTCATAAGAGCAGCCGCTATCTTACGCCAGCGCCCCTAACCAGCCTCATAAGAGCCTATGTATAGCCGCGATCTTGCTCAAGTGCACATGGCTGTCGTCTTTCTCCATAAGAGCCCATGTATAGCTGCCATCTGTAGCAATCGCCCATGACCGGCATCTTTCTCCATAAGAACCCATGTATAGCTGCCATCTTTAGCAATCGCCCATGACCGGCATCTTTCTCCATAAGAAGCCGTGTATAGCTGCAATCTTGCGCAAATGCTCATGGTAGTCATCTTTTTCCATAAGCGCCCATGTATAGCTGCCAGCTTTTGCAATCGCCCATGACCGGCATCTTTCTCCATAAGACGCCGTGTATAGCTGCCATCTTGAGCAAGCGCCCATGGTAGTCAATTTTCTCCATAAGTGCCCATGTATAGCCGCCTTCCTTTGCAATCCCCCATGACCGGCATCTTTCTCCATAAGACGCCGTGTATAGCTGCCATGTTGAGCAAGCGCTCATGGTAGTCAATTTTCTCCATAAGAGCCCATGTATAGCCGCCATCTTTCACAATCGCCCATGGCCGGAATCTTTCTCTATAAGAAGACCTTAATAGCTGCCATCTTGCGTAAGCAGCCCTTAAGCCCTCTCATAAGAGGCTATGTATAGCAGCCATCTTGCGCAAGCGGCCTAGGCTGTCTCATAAGAGCAGCCGCCATCTTGTGCAAGCGCTCCTAGGCCGTCTCATAAGGAGCTTTGTATAGCCGTCATCTTGTTCAATTGACGTCGGGAAGGGCATCTTGGCGTAAAACTAAGGATAGTCCCTTCATGATGGCGGATGTAATGTTAAGATCTCTCTCTTAGGCGTAGGGGAGGACGACTAGCCGTTAAAGTGAGATTAGGCCCTTCAAGATAATGACTGTGAGGTTAGGCTCACTCTCTTATGCAAAATTCGCAAATCGTCTTTGCTCACTACGGATCAATGACCTTGCAATGGAACCGGCCTAGCCACACTACTAGACCTCAGGTGCTGACTCAGCAAAAAATGTGCTGACTCTGTGGAGTTCAGTCCCCAACTGCTCCCCTACTAACTCACTCGGCATACAACAGGAGCAGTTGTGACTACGATGCTCTCCTCGCAACGTTCAACGAACTGTGGACAGAAATACAATATTTTATAAAAATGCAGAATAATCGTCAGAAAAACCGACCTCTTGAAACTATTTGGGTTTTATTTATACTGCGCTCGATATTGATAGACATAGTTTTATTTTCCTATAATTACGCAATCAAAAAATCTTACAAATTATAAGTTTCGTGTTACAATATACAAATATACGGTTGAGGATTGATACTGTCATACAAAGAATATTTAATTTTTAATTTAAATTCAGCAGATTCTGATGAATGTAATGATGAGCCATAAAATGGCCTTCTTCTTCACCGTCCTTGAAATTCTGTTGTCTTAGCTTGTACCATAACCACTTACTGGATTTCTCGCGCTTCGTAAGTGTGATAAATCACAACAAATGAAGCCTCAGAACTCCTTCATTTTTACCTTCCAGCATAGTTTTCCTCCCCCGCTGCAACTTTTACTCAACCACTTTTAAATGCCATTCCGCTTATGTCTTCAATTTCCAAGAGCCAGTCTCTTATCCGAATCGATAGTCAGCAGCAAACGTTTTAGTAGAGTCGCATTTATCCAACATTTTTATTGCGTTAAATTTTGTTTCCCGAGGAAGCACACACGTTTTTCGTTTGAACTACTCGCCTAGAACAGGCATACTTACAACATCGTAACAATAATACCAATATAAATGGTCCGTTATTGGACATTATAAATTTTCCAGCTAGCTCATTCTTGGTTGCCAGCGTTTCGCCCTCGTGTGCTAGGGTGGGCTCATCAGTTGGTACCTAGCACACCTACCAATACGCTGGCTAGTGCATACCGTGGAGGCCACTGCGTAGGCTAACTGGAGCCACCGGCAGTGCCAATGCACTAAGAGACTTTGTCTCATCATTAAAAATTGATGCCTGCTTGGCCATCAGATGATATAGATGTTGATTCCCATAGGGAATCTGAAATATTTGTCCTGAATGAGCAAATTTATAATACCAATATAAATGGTCCGTTATTGGACATTATAAATTTTCCAGCTAGCTCATTCTTGGTTGCCAGCGTTTCGCCCTCGTGTGCTAGGGTGGGCTCATCAGTTGGTACCTAGCACACCTACCAATACGCTGGCTAGTGCATACCGTGGAGGCCACTGCGTAGGCTAACTGGAGCCACCGGCAGTGCCAATGCACTAAGAGACTTTGTCTCATCATTAAAAATTGATGCCTGCTTGGCCATCAGATGATATAGATGTTGATTCCCATAGGGAATCTGAAATATTTGTCCTGAATGAGCAAATTTATAATACCAATATAAATGGTCCGTTATTGGACATTATAAATTTTCCAGCTAGCTCATTCTTGGTTGCCAGCGTTTCGCCCTCGTGTGCTAGGGTGGGCTCATCAGTTGGTACCTAGCACACCTACCAATACGCTGGCTAGTGCATACCGTGGAGGCCACTGCGTAGGCTAACTGGAGCCACCGGCAGTGCCAATGCACTAAGAGACTTTGTATCATCATTAAAAATTGATGCCTGCTTGGCCATCAGATGATATAGATGTTGATTCCCATAGGGAATCTGAAATATTTGTCCTGAATGAGCAAATTTATAATACCAATATAAATGGTCCGTTATTGGACATTATAAATTTTCCAGCTAGCTCATTCTTGGTTGCCAGCGTTTCGCCCTCGTGTGCTAGGGTGGGCTCATCAGTTGGTACCTAGCACACCTACCAATACGCTGGCTAGTGCATACCGTGGAGGCCACTGCGTAGGCTAACTGGAGCCACCGGCAGTGCCAATGCACTAAGAGACTTTGTCTCATCATTAAAAATTGATGCCTGCTTGGCCATCAGATGATATAGATGTTGATTCCCATAGGGAATCTGAAATATTTGTCCTGAATGAGCAAATTTATAATACCAATATAAATGGTCCGTTATTGGACATTATAAATTTTCCAGCTAGCTCATTCTTGGTTGCCAGCGTTTCGCCCTCGTGTGCTAGGGTGGGCTCATCAGTTGGTACCTAGCACACCTACCAATACGCTGGCTAGTGCATACCGTGGAGGCCACTGCGTAGGCTAACTGGAGCCACCGGCAGTGCCAATGCACTAAGAGACTTTGTCTCATCATTAAAAATTGATGCCTGCTTGGCCATCAGATGATATAGATGTTGATTCCCATAGGGAATCTGAAATATTTGTCCTGAATGAGCAAATTTATAATACCAATATAAATGGTCCGTTATTGGACATTATAAATTTTCCAGCTAGCTCATTCTTGGTTGCCAGCGTTTCGCCCTCGTGTGCTAGGGTGGGCTCATCAGTTGGTACCTAGCACACCTACCAATACGCTGGCTAGTGCATACCGTGGAGGCCACTGCGTAGGCTAACTGGAGCCACCGGCAGTGCCAATGCACTAAGAGACTTTGTCTCATCATTAAAAATTGATGCCTGCTTGGCCATCAGATGATATAGATGTTGATTCCCATAGGGAATCTGAAATATTTGTCCTGAATGAGCAAATTTATAATACCAATATAAATGGTCCGTTATTGGACATTATAAATTTTCCAGCTAGCTCATTCTTGGTTGCCAGCGTTTCGCCCTCGTGTGCTAGGGTGGGCTCATCAGTTGGTACCTAGCACACCTACCAATACGCTGGCTAGTGCATACCGTGGAGGCCACTGCGTAGGCTAACTGGAGCCACCGGCAGTGCCAATGCACTAAGAGACTTTGTATCATCATTAAAAATTGATGCCTGCTTGGCCATCAGATGATATAGATGTTGATTCCCATAGGGAATCTGAAATATTTGTCCTGAATGAGCAAATTTATAATACCAATATAAATGGTCCGTTATTGGACATTATAAATTTTCCAGCTAGCTCATTCTTGGTTGCCAGCGTTTCGCCCTCGTGTGCTAGGGTGGGCTCATCAGTTGGTACCTAGCACACCTACCAATACGCTGGCTAGTGCATACCGTGGAGGCCACTGCGTAGGCTAACTGGAGCCACCGGCAGTGCCAATGCACTAAGAGACTTTGTCTCATCATTAAAAATTGATGCCTGCTAGGTTGCACCGCCTATGTATCGGGGGCTTGACTCAACGAACAGTGAACAAATAAATGAAGCGCGATAGTAGAACAGTGGCGAGACGTGTGCCCAAGGTTCTAGAAATCACGAGCGGAAGGGGCGGGGAGGAATGAGGACGGTGCAGATCCTTAGAGCAATGCTCGACCTAACTAGTGGCCAGCACCAGCGCGCATCGCCTGGCACCACACTGATCAAAACATAATTGTGTATGTTTATATTCCAACAACCCCATCGGTTAATCGGGATTTGCTTAATCGCGTGTCTACTGGAGTTACATTTTGTGTGAAAATACTTTAATTTCATGCCCTGGGATGTTTCAACATTTTATTGAACATGATCATGTATACAATGTAATTGGAAACGTTGCGTAGCCCATAGAGCGGTCAAAACAAATAGGAACATTTAGTGTAGGACGAAAGCTGGGAATGTGAGGAACGACATAACTCAGTAACTACTTACAAGTATACTGTAACAGGCAGGCTGGATTATGAATGCTCTGAACGTAGAGTTTAGTTGATCGCGAGTCTGAGGCAATCCCTTGCAACTAATTTGCATTAGGCGAGCACGTTCAGTAAGTTAGCCTCTGTGCACAAATACAGCTACTGTATTTGTTAACAATTTTCCGTGTATTAGTATTTTCCATTCCCTGGTTTCAGGAAAGAGTTGTAGAGCGGAGAAATGTTAATTCAGCAGCAATATCGAATGTAATAGTTTCTTCTACCCGAGAAATGAACTCAACCCAATATACAGTAATGGTGTTTTAACGAAGTAAGCCGTAGCCAGCGGCAATAAGCACATTAATTGAACTGTGAGATAAAAGAAACAGCTCCACAAACAATCGCTTTGTTCTCGGCAAGGCTCGCTTGCAGCTCAAACAAAAGCCACTGAATTTAATTTGCAATGGACAATTTAATTCACAAGCCCAAATTAATGATTCCCTGTGACTCTCAATAATAATAATAATAATAATAATAATAATAATAATAATAATAATAATAATAATAATAATAATAATAATAATAATAAAAATAATAATAGACCGTGCCCGGTTAGCTTGTGTGGGGGTTTGGCTCTGAATTGAGTAGGGGCTAAATGTAACCCCGCATAAGACACTGGGGTGGGGGACCTCAACCTCGACACGGCGCGTCCCAATGGCTGAAAAGGGAAGATCCTGTAGATATGCAGGGCAGGTGTGAATAAGGCAGTGCTAAATAAGCACCCGCGGATCAACCGAGGTCAAGAGAAAAACGGTCAACGGTCTCAAAGGCGGAAGAAGAATCTCATTTCTCAACGGCTGAGAGAGCGGAAGAACCTAGTGGAGTCAACCACGAAAAACAATCATTTCAGACTAACAATCTGATCTTACTTTGGAATGTTATTCCTTCCCTTGAAACATACAATTTAAATTGCAGAATGGAAAAGCCGCTGAAAGAAAGCACTACCCCAGGTGGCAGCTCGGAAGAGAAATCCACCATTGCGTTATGCAATGCATCGGGACCTAGGGTTCTGGGGAGTCCCAACCTCTGCAATAAGGATGAGTCGGAGCATCCTTGGAATCCGTCCAGACTTAAGTTTAAACATAAGTTTTTTGCAGGAACTTTGAATGTAAATTCTTTGTTGAAGGTTGGTAAAAAGAAGGAATTAGAACTACTTCTAGATAGAAACGAAATTCATATCTTAGCAGTACAAGAGACGAGATTTTCGGATGAGAATGTGACAGAAACAAAAGATTATCGAATCTTTAAAGGTAAACCTGCGATTAAAATTATGAAACGAATGTCACTCTTGGGAACAGCCTTTTATGTCCATAAAAGATTATTAGACAATGTAATTAAATTCAAATCCCGCTCAGAACGGATATCTCTTTTAACAATGAAGTGCAAAAATAAAAAATATACTTTTATTAACTGTCATGCACCAATAAATGAAGACACCAGAAAGAACCCAAATAAAGTAGAGGAATTCTGGACACTCCTAGATGATGAATTATCTAAAATTCCAAAATCAAATGTGGTGATATTTCTTGGCGATTTCAATGCCCAAGTAGGAAGAGAGAGAATTTATAGACCAATAGTGGGAGAATATGCCGCACACCAAAGAACAAACATCAATGGAAGATTCATTACCATCTGTGAAAAATTTCAGCTGAAGTTAATGTCAACTTTCTTGAAGAAATTGCCCAGGAAAGCCAAAACATGGATTTCTTCAAATCCATTACTAGGTGAATTTCCACTGGATCATGTAGCTATATCCATAAGAAACATGAAAGAAATTATGAATGTTAAGGTAGTAAGAAGAATAGAATTTGATTCCGATCACTACTTGTCTAAAATCAAACAAAAATTCTTACCCAACAGAAATCACAGATGAAGGGAAAGAGTAAACAAATATAACACAAACACACTTCAAATTACACAAGAGACATTGGAAACATTTCAGGAAGAAATAAAAGTATCTCATCATGGGAAGTGGCAAGATTTATCTAAAGAAATAACCAATGCAGCCCAGAAAACATTTGGGCTAGTCAAACCTAAAAATGAACCTTGGTGGAATCAAATATGTGAGGATGCATTACAAGAGAGAATAAAACAATGGAAAAAGTTTAAATCCTCTGGAATGACTGAGCACTATGACCAATTCAAACAGCAAAGGAAATGCACTGCTAGAATAATAAGGGGAGTTAAAAGAACTTTTAAAAAATCACAACTTATTGACCTGCAAGACAGTTTTGTTAAAAATAACTCTCGAAACTTCTATCAGACTTTTAAGAGTCAGTTAAAGGGGTATCAAGCACCTAGCATATGCTTCAAAGATGAAAATGGTAGACTTGGCCTAAGCAATGCTGAGAATTGTGAAATACTTGCGAAGCACTTTGATCAACTTTTAAACTGCCCCGAACACGGCCATAAGTTGGAATTCTCTCAAACAACAGAAAATCTGGAAAAAGATATACCACCCACTGCTGAAGAAATTAAAGAATTAACAATCTGAAAAATAATAAAGCTAGTGGAGAAGACTCTATAACAGCTGAACTTTCGAAATGGTCTCAGCCAAAAATCATTGAAGAGCTGCAGTTAATCTTTGAAGATATTTAGAGAACATAGAGGATTCAGGAAGAATGGAGAGTGGCTCTAATACATCCAATGCATAAAAAAGGGATAAACAAAAGGTTGATAATTATAGAGGCATCTCTCTTCTGCAAATTGCATACAAGATATTCTCAAAAATATTGCTGAATAGAGTAGAAACATCACTTGACAAGCAACTGGGTGAGTATCAAGCTGGATTTCGAAAAGGCAGATCTTGTTCAGAACAAAGTTTTTAACTTAAAATACATAATTCGCCACAGGATATTGAATTCAAAAGACATTGTTGTGAATTTTGTAGATTTTAAAAAGGCCTTTGACTCGGTTGATAGATAAACCATAGATAGAACAATTCGTGAATTCGGAGTGGAAACTAAATTGGCAAAACTAATACGTAAAACCCTTACTGACACAATTTCAAAGGTGAAATTTATGGGTGAAATATCCAAACCTATTAAGATAAATACAAGGGTACGACAAGGTGACGGTTTGTCACCCCTTCTATTCAACTGTGTTCTAGAGAAAATTGTAAGAATTTGGAATGTAAAGCTTGAAGAGCATAACAATTTGCAGGTAATTTTGGGGAGAAAAAAACAAAGGCATTTATTTATTACAAACATCAAGAATGCTCCAAAATTTTTGGCAACTGATATTGGTCCAGTGGAAAGGGTAACGAAGTTCAAATATCTGGGAGAAATATTTCAAGAAAATGGTTTAGACAAATCTGCAGTAAAAGAAAGGATACACAAGGTGGGAAGAGCATGTGGTATCACAAAGAATTTTTATAACAAAAAGTGTATATCTAAAAATCTTAAAATAAGGCACTACACAACAGTGGTGAAACCGGAATGCTTATATGCAAGTAAATGCCTCGTACTAAAATAGAGGTACTAGAAAGAGAATCATGAGAAAAATCTTAGGCCCTGTGAAAACAACAGAAGTATGGAAATGAAGATCTAATGATGAAATATACAGGAACATAGAAAACATGACAGAAACCATAAGAAAAAAGAAGATAGCAATTTTTTGGACATATTTACAGAATGGATGATTCCAGATTAACAAAAAGGATTTTCAAGTACCTTTGGGACAAAAAGGCAACAACTAGCTGGATTCAAGAAGTAAAGAAAGATTTAGAAAGAAATAACATTAGAGAAGAAGAAATTATGGACAGAGAAATTTTTAGAAAGAGGGTAGAAAGTATAGAAGGATTCCAAGGAAGATTGAACAAGAAGCCTAGTGCGAAGTGGTCTGAGGACGGAAGGAAACAGCATAGTGAAAGGGTGAAAAAATATTGGAAGGAACGGAAGAGAAAACATCAAAGTATGAAGAACTGAATTGAAATTGGCACATGGTCCTTAGGAAGCCTCATTGGAAAGAATAATAATAATAGGCGAATTTAATAATAATGTTATTTGCTTCACGTCCCACTAACTACTTTTTAAGGTGTTCGGAGACGCCGAGGTGCCGGAATTTAGTCCCGCAGGAGTTCTTTTACGTGCCAGTAAATCTACCGACACGGGGCTGTCGTATTTGAGCACCTTCAAATACCACCGGACTGAGCCAGGATCGAACTTGCCAAGTTGGGGTTAGAAGGCCAGCGCCTTAACCGTCTGAGCCACTCAGCCTGGCAATAGGCGAATTTAAGTGTCTAGGTGAAATTATTGAACAGACAGGGTTAAATCAGCAAGCTAACAAAGAAGGAATTAAACAACTTCAAAGAGCATACAGAATTACTTGGAACAGATACACTAAAACAACTATATCAGAAAAGGAAAAAAATACGACATTATAACATATTAGTTTAAACAGAAGCATTTTATGCATCTGAAACTATTACAATTATTGGAAGATCTCGAATAAAGATGATCGAAGAACAAGAAAGATAACTCCTGAGAAAAAGCTTAGGACCGAAGTGGGAAAATGGAATTTGGATTAAAAAGAAATCACATGAAATTTATCAACTTACAGAAAAAACACAGATACAATCAGGAAATTATGATTACAACTTTTTGGTCACTTATACAGAACGAAAAGTAACAGGCTCACAAAGAACATATTAAATTTTAAACTTAGCGTTATCAATGAAATATCACAGCAAATGGCTAAAAGAAATAAGCGAAGACCTAAATGACATTGGCATCAATGAATAAACCATTCAAGATAGAATAAAATTCCCAATTTTAATTCACAAACATAAATTTTCTGTAAAGCCCACCCTACTGAATACGGGATTGAGTGAACACGTAAAAAGGATCACAGCGAGAGGATGAGGAAATATTAAGAGGAGAAGAAGAAGAAAACCAAAGAAGTTCAAACGCGCTCCTAGTTGGGCATAATGAATCCATAATAATAATAATAGAAAAATAGGATTACCATGGAATTTGACCAAGTTACTTTTGTTTGTACGGACCCACCTATGGACTGACTAGACAAAAAACAATAACCTCTCATAACTGTTATACTTGTAAATATTACTCGACGCATACTGAAACCACACTGGTTTTCATGCAAATTATTATTATTTTATTTCTATCCTAGAATTTCTATCCTGCCTCTGTGGATCCGTGGTAGAGTGTCGGCCTCCGAATCCCAAGATAGCGGGTTCAAACCCGGCAGAGGTAGTCGGATTTTTGAAGGGCGGAAAAAATTCCACTCGACTCGCCATGTCGTACGATGTCGGCATGTAAAAGATCTCTGGTGATACATTTGGTATTTACCCGACAAAATTAATTAAATCTCAGCCATAGACGCCCAAAAGAGACCCGGTTTTACTCTGTCTGCCATCTAGTGGGCCTAGAGTAAAACGGAACGTCGAAATTGACGAGCAGACAGCCAGATGGTGTCAAATTGAAATGTCTGCACACGGTAGCTGAGGCCATACGATTATTATTATTATTATTATTATTATTATTATTATTATTATTATTATTATTATTATTTCTATCCTTATTTGTAACTTTCACTGACCTGTCTCACTCTCATCCTTGGCTTTGACAACATGACGGTGACCGAGATATGAGTGATGCTAGTAATTTTCAGCCAGTCCCTGTAATGAATGGCATGAAAATATCGCTAATAGGGTCGGCTGGAGTGTGTATTTCAGTGTTCCTGACTGACTGATGTGTAATAGCAACTCCTGGCTCGGCGAAGAAATCAACGGGAAACTACATCTCTCCTCAGTTCCCTATTACCCACCTTCAGTGACGTCTGGGCCACCTCTGACTGCCAATAGCTGAGCAGCCTCTGAAACACATTTCGCGCAGTATGGCTGTTTTGTCGTTTGCTATATTCTTTTAGGCAGTTAAGTGTTGCGATTTCCACTTTGCAAGTTTGCGAAAGTATGTATTTACTTTTATCGTCCAGATGCACTCACTGGGTGTCGCTAGTTTATTAATAATGAGTAGCCTATATCATGCAGCTCTGGATTGTTTATATTCGTTGTCAAGACTATCCTAGAGTTGATTGTGGTCGATTGTAAAGCTGTTCAGAGTGCTTGCTGTAAAAATGTATATTATTTTTAAGTAGAAAGTGTTCTTCTCAATTTTTCAAAATTCTCCGTTGACATGACCCGTATGTAACAGTGAAAGTAAAAGCAACAATAAATTCTTCTTTATCTTAGAATTTTGATTACTGTGGACATCCCTGAGTTTGAAGTGTGGTACAAGTCTCTGCAGCTAATTCCGCAGTCCGAATTTATTTCAAACATTAAAACAAATATTATGACTTTGAATTTGCAAAATAACTTTCAATTTTTTTTGTTATACATTAATTGAGTAACGAAATTGATGAGTGCGCTGCAAAAACGGATTGGCTCCAATTTTTGGTCAAAATCATGTTTTAATGGTTTCGTGTAGTAAAAACATCCCCGGATCTTCTGACGCTCCCAGTATTCGTTATGTGAAGGGCCTAACTCACCGATAGGTTCAGGAAGCGGGAGCCATCAGAGTGGCGAACCTTGGTAGATAACACTTCCAGAAAATTCAATGTAATCAATGTACAGTAACTGAAGATATGTTTCCCAAGTTTTAGGAGCATTTTGTACCATATTTCCTAACATTCGTTAAGAACAAATCCAAAGAGCCATTTAAAGTAACTACATACCAAAACTTTGAATGGAGTGCGAGCCACAACTGAATCTGTCTTGTCTACCCACAATTCCATTTAGAACGTGCGGGGAGCAATAAAGTTATCCTTCCGAAACAGAAACTGTACGACGTACCTCTGCCAATAGCTCCTGAAAAACTTAACGATGTCCTTAAGTTGGCAAATAAATATGTATCGCCAAATGAACTTCCTTTCTATCTTCATTCGAAGACACAACGTCCGAAAGTGACAGTCAGTGTGAGCGAAGGAAAAGCAAGCGAGACTAACAAGTTGTTTTTTGTTTGTTGCCTTAGGGGCCTGTACTCTCGCCAGCCCCACCTGGGGTTTATAGACTGTATTACGCCAATAAAATATCTTACATCTGTATTCAGTCCATATTTTCGCAGCTCTCGCCCTTTCTAGTTCAAAAGTTGTTTTCTGTTAAAAAAATTACATTTATATTGTGATTAGTATTTTTCTGAAACAAAAGGTCTACGTAGTTACTATAAGCTATAGAAAAGAAAAAAAACTTTAGTCATCTTTTAGAGTTTTGGGGAGGTTTTCTGTTGTTTTTCACAACTTTACAAATATGAAACCACCCCGATTTTGCAGCAGAATCTTCAATTACTATTTGAAAGAAATTAGAGTACAGTGCAAGGATTATTATTAGTTCATGAGGACAACACATAAACACCTGTAGCTGGTCTCCTCACTGGCCATCAATAAATTACTCCACTGAGCTATCTCATCTCTCATTTCTTATTGCGGGAAGTCGGCTCCAATTGCAGCACACATGCCTCGCCCAGCTACAGGTAGTTACCATGTAATATTCAAAGACCTAATCTTCCTTTCAGCTTTCAGCCTCTTACAAGGACTCGCAAACGATTTAGCATCTTAGTATATACTCGCGATGAAAGATAAGAAAATGAAATGATTACAATGGCTTAGTGCCTGCATAATGAATTAGACGGCTTCGTGCTATGA
This sequence comes from Anabrus simplex, assembly GCF_040414725.1. NCBI lineage: Eukaryota > Metazoa > Arthropoda > Insecta > Orthoptera > Tettigoniidae > Anabrus > Anabrus simplex. Next base: position 16,221,938 of record NC_090271.1, on the reverse strand, counting down.
ACGTGTGTAAAAGACACGCTTGATTGCTGCCTGGAGCAGTAAACTTAGTGAGATGACAACTGCAGCTTACATTTAACTAATCGTGGCCTTAGTGTGCAATGAGTACGCTGGAGTTTCTTGCTGGGAAACTTATCAAAATGACTCCCCATCGCAATCTTCAAAGAATATGGTAATGGCACTTCGATTGTTATTATGATCCGAGCAGACTTACCCGTTTTTCGTACTTTTTATTATTTAACTCATGAGTCCACTGAGGAATCCGGTATAAGGACAAGACAATTTCAAACAATCAAGAGTGACATTTCGCCGGGAAATCGTCGCTTTAGAGAAGCCATTCCCAAACTGTGGGCCGCGCACCATTGCGGGCCGGTATGTAAAGAGCGATATTTTATTGTACACACATAATTCATAGATCATCATACTAAATTTACAGTAGTAACTATGTCTTCACTGTTGTATAACTTACATACAGTCATGGCCGACTGGATCCCTCGCTGCGCTAGCTAGAGCGACGCATCAAGTCGGCCTTGATACAGCTTATGTAACTCTTAACTTGGCCGATAGATGGTACAAGATAGCAGGGGGAAAACAAGAAATACTACAAGGCAGTGATCTAATTGTGAGACACTTGGAATTGCTAGTATTCACATTCAGGCCATATTTTCCGCGTAAGTTGAGAAAATCTCGTGGATTAGAAATCCCCTCTTTGAAACTGAAAATGAACTGTCCTCTCTTCAGGAATAAATTGGAGTATGATATCGGTGGAGAATCAGATGGAGTGGCATTTTTAGGTCAGGAAGTGAATGTATCCCAAATCCACGTCGCTTATTGACCTTTTGTGTCCATAATATCCCCTATACCCGACAATTTCTAGAAAGGAAATTCTACGTTTAATTCCTTTCATGACGACATATCCGTATGAGAGTACCTTTTCTGCTCTCACAGAAATATAAACGAAATACAAAAACAGAGCTAATGTACAGGCCCATCTTCGGTTCGAGTGACGACGCTTGTAGGGCCTATTTGAAAAACAGCACCATTCGCCCCATTCAACGCAACAGGTACATTTTTCAAGGAAATTTTCATATCCAGACTACTGTAATTATTAGCCGAGTTTCAATTTTTTATAATTTATGTGCATGCGTAATTTTTTTATATAAATTAAACTTTATATTAAAGTAAATATCGGTTCTAAATCATGCGAATAAAATGAAACATGGTATCGTTAAAAAATTATATTTTTATTTATTGAATTCAGTATTATGTTCTGTGGCTAACGGGTCCTTTGACAGGCATGCAATATTCTCAGGGGGCCTGAGAAGCAAAATGTTTGGGAAACCCTGCTTTAGAGTGTCGCATCAACGTGGGCTTGTTTATTCCAAGCAATAATGAATATTCTAATTCATGCATCTTGGGGTTGATAATCTTCATTGTCAAGACAATCTTAGAGTTTAATCCGATCGATAGAGGACTGTTGTACTCCTTCACACCACCACCAGACTCCTGTACTGAAATATTAATATAAAATCGATTTCAGTGATTTGTTATTGCATATTCAATAAAGTGATACCTTTGAAATATATTGAGCACCGTGGGGCGTATATCTGGAAGTCAGATGGAATGAAAATGAAAATGAAAACCTACAACCTGTTTTCCAGTCTTTGACGGGTCAGGGATGTGATGAATGAATCATATATAGGCTGTTATTACGATGGGGTCGCCACTCCCAAAGTGATTTATATTAATGAGTGATAGATGCTATAAAATGAGAATGGAGAGTGTTGCTGGAATGAAAGATGACAGGGAAAACCGGAGTACCCGGAGAAAAACCTGTCACGCCTCCGCTTTGTCCAGCACAAATCTCACATGGAGTGATCGGGATTTGAACCACGGTATCCAGCGGTGAGAGGCCGACGCGCTGCCGTCTGAGCCACGGAGGCTCAGATGGAATATGACAGTAAAAAAGAAAGGTAAGCTCGTGTCCTCGTCCCGAGGTGGTGCAGCTCTTTCCAGGCACAGGTGAGCTGCATGTACCACATACCTGCCCTCCTGCTATTCTTAAATTTCTCGCAATACCGCGAATGGCACCCGAGTCCCGAGGACGGCAGTTAATAATCCTAAACTTTACAGTAAGGAGGCGGACAATATAAACAGTAATATGTAAGGAAGCACTGAGCAAAGTTTTGATGTTGGACTTAGTATAGTGTTCTGACGAGGTGTCACCGCTTGGGCTGCACGCCGGACCTAGTATCCGCCTTAGGGGCTGCGTTTGTTACTTGCATTATATTTATTGCAGATTTGCTGCGATTGTCACTGACGACATTAGTTGCTCTAATTTGCATATGTGATTTGGATATGTTACAGCATTGAACTGCACCTCAATTTTAGGGGGTCTCCTGGAAGATACTGTATGTGTGTGTGTGTGGGCGGGCATTATCATGTTCGTATGGATGTATTGTGCTCTTAAGTGCAACTCATATATCATTAACGCACATCTGTGCTCGCTATGGCCTCCCACCGTGATGGCAGGGGAAATGAATCGCAGTTCTTCAACAGTGCAGGCACGATCTCCCACCCCCTAAGTTGTCATCTGCGATGAAAGGGGCGAGGGATTTATTGCGTCACTGTGCACCATTGTGCGAGCTTTCCGGTCATGATCCCCTCTGCAGCGAATCTGATGATGGTTTAAGTTAATGGTGATCGCTTTTCCAGTGGTGAAGGATGGTACAGGAGGGTGTTCAGAACTTTCCTCTCTGTTGGTGCAACATTTAACTTTGTCGATTCTTTGGCCTTTCCTTCTCACTAGTCTGGAGGTCGTGATGTGAACTGGGTAATACTCTGTGTCCCGAACATCGAGTTCTCAGCCCGCAGACTGGTTGGATTCAGACAGCTCTACGATTTGCAATCATGGAAATCCTAGACGTCACTACAGAGCCGTATTAGGTACAGAGACAAACGGATATACTTTTAGGCTTAGAAGATGAAATAATTTTCTCTTCTTACCGCAGCGTTGAAAATTATAATTACTGTGTTCCGATAAAATTATTCGCCATTTCTTTGTTTACATCCCCCTGTGGGTGGGGGTGGTAAAATAACACCCACGGCACACCTTGCCTGTCGTAGCGACTGAAAGGGGCCCCAGGGGCTCTGAACTGTGGAGCGTGGATTGGCGACCGCGGGTCCCCTAGCTGAGTCCCGGCATTGTTTCCACTTACTTGTGCCCGGATCTTCACTTTCATCTATCCTATCCGAGCACCGTTGGTGAACTCTTGTTCTTTTCCGAGCCCGACGTTGTTAGGTTCCAGAGGCCTACACAGTCGTTTATTTTCACGCTCTTCGTGGCCCTTGTCATCCTCTTGGCCGATACCTTCATTTTTCGAAATGTCGGATCCTTTATATTTCTTTTCTCTCTGATTAGTGTTATATAGAGGATGGTTGCCCAGTTGTACTTCCTCCTAAAACAATAATCACTACCACCCCGTTTGTTTACAGTCGCTCTTTATTGGTCTAATACGACAAACATCATTTTCCAAAGCATGTTTTTCCATCCGATAAAATGGCGTCGTTCTTCCATCCATTTGACGTGCACTCGCTGACTGGTTAGGAGTAAAAGAAAGGGAGGGACCACGAAGGCCGGAAGAGAACACGTTTTGACCAAGCGAGATGAGAGGGAAAGATTAACCTATAAGGAGTACGTGGGAGCAAGAAGAGCACCATGGGTATGTACCACAAGCAGGGGTGTACTCTAACATAGCCACAATGTCATGTACAGCTGCCCTGCAATGCTCAGCACTTTTCCTATGCGCTTTAGTTGCTTGTTGTGCATTCTCTTGGACAGGTGAGTTTTGTTACTTCTGCTCTGAAAGTTTGTTAAAGTGTGCTTTGCAGATGAACTCACTAGCATGTCTGCTTATCTCAGCTTCAGTATCTCTCTAAACGACTCCCTGTAAACTCGTGACTACGTGATATTTCTTCACGCTGAAGGTCTTGATCGAAATTCCATGCATTAACGTCTTACACTGGTTACTACTCTGCTATTTCAGTTGTGCATTAGGGGAATACATTTGAATCTGGGCGATTACGATATTATTTGGAGTGCTGTAAAATCGTATATTACACTGTGATTAATTTAAACCGGGTGGTGTCTACTCTTAAAAAGTAACCTTTCTTCCGGTTAACTTAAAATTCTGGATTGTTACAAACATTATTTATAGGCTAGAAGTGAAGAGTGAATTCAAACTCAGCTCCAAATGATGCGCATTTAGAGCGTACATGAGCATACATTCCCCAAGAACGAAGTGTAGAAGAATCCTTTGTCCATCCCTGTGGGTGAGAGGAGTTATGATGCATCCACGGTATCCCCTGTCTGTCGTAAAAGGCGGCAGGAAGGGCACCTCATGTAGTCTCATTTCGGGAGCGTGGGTTGGTGGGTGTCGTACTGTTTCTACTTACTTGTGCCAGTGACTTTCCTATCCGAGATACTTTGGTCAACACTTGTTCTCTTCCCACGGTGATTGTATTAGATTTGTGAGCCTAGGAAGTCTCTCATTTACACACCTTCCGTGGTCCTTCACTTCCCCCCCCCCCCCCTGATTTGTGTTAATAGAGGATCCTCCACTTTAATCATCTCCAGCGTCATCATAAGTAGCACATGCTCAGATTAGGTCTGTGAAATGTTTATGCATCAAGCAAATGGAATTCATAATTTGTCATCACCTGGCGACTTGGCCGTGCGGTTAGGGGCGCGCAGCTGTGAGCTTGCATCCGAGAGATAGTGGGTTCGAGTCCCACTGCCGGCAGCCCTGAAGTTAGTTTTCCGTGGTTTCCCATTTTCACACCAGGCAAATGCTGGGGCTGTACCTTAATTAACGCCACGGCCGCTTCCTTCCCACTCCCAGGCCTTTCCTATCCCATCTTCGCCATAAGACTTATCTGTGTCGGTGCGACGTAAAGCAAAATTTAAAAAGATCATCATCATCGTCATGATACTCATCATAGCGTTTTCCCACACGTGCAAGGCACCTTCAGGATGCAGGCCAACGATCATAAATCTTTACCAGAGGACGCGCGCCGCCTGTCGCAGTCATCTTGTTCTGCCTGTCCTTTTCAATAAGAAGCGCCTTATTGTCTTCCGCAGTTCGTAGCCAGAATTCATCCATTCTCACGTCATCATTTCGTCCGTTTCGTAACAATCTATCAGTATATTAGCGTTGTTATGCTGCAGTTCTTGATGTAAAGCTTGGTATTGTGTCGTAGAAGGCGATGGTGTTCATAATCGCAGTTCTTCTATATAGAACGGTTGTCTTGTTAGCTCATAGCTTAGTCTCCAAGGAGCGTTTTTTGCCGTTCAGTCTTTCTAGTGTAGCTAAGTTATCGCTCGATAGATGTTCCCAGATAACATCTGTATCAGACGTATGTCATGATAGTGGGGTCTGTACGTAGACATTCTTCTCTCAGCAGCATGCAAGCAAATACAGTAGAGACAATACGCGACACTCGGCGAGATATCGAGGGACAGCTATTAGAGCTCTCTCTAGCGGGTAGACCTGAAAACTACTGATTCTCTCATAAGAGCACGTGTATTTGTGCGTGAAGTTTTTGGTGTTATTTATGCGTTTTCAGTGAGTTGACATAGTGTGTGTCATTCCTTGATATCTCCTCTCAACATGAGGGGAAAGGTATGTGCTGTGTCTGGCTGCAGTAACTATGAAGTAGAGAAGAATGCGCGGTCTTTCTTTCGCTTCCCTCGTGACAAGAAAATGTAAGTAATATTGAGTTTGCATATATATTCTTCCAGTGACAAAGAGATTTTTATAGTAATTCATAATCTTCTGAGCTGCTCGACCAATATTTTAACTGGATTAAAATATAATACGCATATTTTATTGTATAGTGCAGCAGCTAACCTTCAATACCGATGTGTTGTTGTAGGTGTGATCTGTGGGTTTTGAAATGTCACAGAAGTGATTTGGATAAGGTGTTGATTTGGATAAGGTGTACAAGAAAGAAGCGACGTTACGCTTATATAAGAATTATAAGCTCTTTTCACATCATTTCCAGGCCAGCGACTTTAGAAATCCTCGACTGTACAACCAAGGGCATGTTACATTTTTACTCTAATTGTACGTAAATATTCCTCAAAGCATCACTATCGACAAAATTTACATACTTTTCTTTCTTTTATCCCTCTTCTCACATTAAAGCCGGGATTTTATAGATTTTCCTTCTGTTAGTAGGCTTCATGTCAAGAAGAAAATTGGCCACCTTTTAAATTTTAATTGAATGCATCATGTATGTAAGGAATGTGCCGATATTTTTATTGACAAGTGTCTTAATATGATGATACAATGTTTTTTAAATGAGAAAAAAGACCATAAAAGTTCAGGCAGGAATGCTAAAGCAAAAAAAAGTAATGCATAAATGAAAGATCAAGCCATTTCACAGCAATCCATTTCACATCTTGTTTATATATCTAATTTTAGTCTTTAAAATAACCCTTTAAATAATTCTTCATTCATTTATCCGGAATTGCTTTAGCAACTTCGAAGTTAATATCTCAATAATACTTTATTTCTGGACGTAATTTATTTATCCATTTTCGTATATGCATTTCCATTGATATTTGAATTCAGGTCAAGTCTCCAGGAGCGCCACCGTCCAATTGTGTCCCATTTTAACAAAGACAAATCCGTAAGTGTCGCGTATTCCCTCTACTGTATTTGATGTAAGCTATTACATCGCCCTCTACTATGACTGTGCTAATACGCCTTCTCATTCGCCCACTCACACATGTAAACGAGCGAACACGGCGCTTGGAGCGCTGAGAAGCTGGCATTAGTTTGCTTGACGAGACAATCTCGGTGATCATTGCTAAAAGTGCTGGTGTAATTTGAGCCAATGTTTACCTTATTTGGATTGTTTCTTAGATCGTGAACCATCTAAATGTGTAAGTTATGTGTATAATATTGTTTACTGATGTGTGCCTTAATGTAAGATGAAAAACAGATCGGGAAGTGGGGTTTCGTTTCATGAATTTCCTCACAACGAGCAACAACGACATAAATGGCTAAATATTATTTCAAGAAAGGATTTCTCGCCGAATTTCAATTTGAGATCATCGAAACGATATGTTTACCACACCGAATAAATACACACTTTCACGCTACGTAGGAGATATGAACTGCGAGACTGGAATAACTCTCTAATAAGTTAGTAAAGGAGCGCCACTTAGCAGAAAGTTAGTGCCTAAATGAATGTGATCGTTGGTAGTCCATCGAACAGCAGATGTTATATGATAAGAAACTCGATACCTTCTTTCAACAGAGAGACGCTTCATTCCATGTTGAGCGAATAAAAAACTATTCAAGATGACTGTCATGCAAGCGAAAGTAGAAATCGAATTACCCTAGTCAATAACCTTTTATGTTATTTTTATATCTGCTGTGACTACAAAATAAATGTTACACCAATATTTTTCTTCTTTAAGAGGCCTTTAGGTACAGAGCTACATATTTTAACACTCAAAGCAATAAGGAAGTCGAAGCTTGCGGTTTTTTCGTGTTGCGCATTGTGAGTGACAATCATAAGACTAATGTTAACAGGATAAGGAGAATGTCTTCTTCAAAACACGTTAAACCGAAAATCTGTCATCCTTTTGATAGTGTAATTCCTCTTCTTGCTTTCGAAAATGGCACATTCTGAAAAGTAAGAAATTATTTACTCACAAAATCTATGTTTGAAGGTTCCCAGGTTATAAATTGTGACTTTTGAAATCAAGAAACTGTATCAGATGCAATCAAATGAAAGTGTGAAATCGGTTCATTTTTCTTACATGCAAGAATATCGAGTCGTCCAAGTTTAAGAAAATGAATGTGTGGCGCGCGAAATATATTTTGGCGACAGAAGTAATAACCGCCCTAGAATATTTAAAAGATCATTCGTATGCAGATATGCACGCTATTTCAGTGCAGGTACCACTGTCAAATAGGCCTACATGTCATCGATAAAAAGTTGATTCGGCATACAAGCCAGTAGCACAAATGTAGCAACATTGGAGCTGGACAAGATTCTTGATTCTTTTGACTATGGGCGCGCAGCTGTGAGCTTGCATTCGGGAGATAGTGGGTTCGAATCCCACTGTCGGCAGCCCTGAAAATGGTTTTCCGTGGTTTCACATTTTCACACCAGGCTGTACTTTAATTAAGGCCACGGCCGCTTCCTTCCCACTCTTAGACCTTTCCTATCCCATCGTCGCCATAAGACCTATCTGTGTCCGTGCGACGTAAAGCAAGTAACAAAAAAAAAAAAAAAAAAGATTCTTTTGACAAGATCAAGGTGTTCGACAGTGCCTGCTATTCCTGTATTCTTAAATAATATAGCCACATAAATAGCATAGATCTTTGAAAGATTTGAACGCGAGAACGCGAAACATTTGAACAGGAAAGTGTGTGAAATAATTTATTTTACAGTATTTACTACCTACCGTTAACATTATTTTGTACGGTTTTTCCGCTGCAGAGGGGTACGTTATTCACTGAATTTATTTATTAAGGTGTAAGGTGTGATTCAAATATGTTTATTGAGTGATTAACTATATATTTGAACCTAAATATACAAAACCCTTAACGTGTGCTGTAATGCACAATCGTGTTTCAATGCCAGCGAAGCAGCGCTCGGTGGCAAAAATGGGAAGTAGGCCCATATCGCTCATATTACTGTATTAGCTGATGTACCCGTGCTTCGCTACGGGATTCTCAGAACGACTGACTTGGTGGTTTTCCTCATTGAATTCAACATAGGTCATTACAAAAACGTCAGTAGGAATGTAGCGATTGAAAGCAATGTTATCATATAAAATACTCGATCAAATGAAAAACCGCACACTTTCTCACTTTCAACGAACAGTACTACGGTGCCGATCTAAGAGTCCAAAGTTCCAGAGCTGGAATAACCAGGTCGCAGACTGCCGTGAACACTCCTCTGTCATTATTCCGTTAAATATGCACACTACTCATTCCAATCAGTGCCTCAGAGTAGGGATTGAATAGCTCGAATGCTATGATGAACCAGTGTGTTACGTACCAGATATATCAGAAAATGTATGAACCAGAGGAATGGCATGCTAAAGAAGAAAGTTATCTTACATCCCAACTACTTCCCGCCAATATACAGGCAGACTGTTACAGTCGGTACGACCAGGCGTGTTGCCCGTGTGGTTAGGGGCGCGCCGCTGTGAGCTTGCATCCGGGAGATAGTGGATTCGAACCCCACTGCCGGCAACCCTGAAGATGGTATTCCGTGGTTTCCCATTTTCACACCAGTCACACCAGGCTGAACCTTAAAGCCAAGGCCGCTTCCTTCACACCACTATTCATTTCCTATCCCATCGTCGTCATAACACCTACCTGTGTCGGTGCGACGTCAAGCAAATTTAAAAAAAACCTTGGTACGCTGCAGTAATCCTATCTATCGGGGATGAGAGGAAACAGAAGACAAAAAGCACATCACAACAAACAATGGCCAATGTAATGTTATTGTTGATAAAGTTTATGAGCTTTCTATATTGCAGCCCTTCACATTAGTTTTCTTTCGACTCTGCGATATTAGGGTGTCTTACAAAATTATTTATATCGTAGACTGTAGTTCCTTATTCTCAGACTTTACATACCGATTTTTAATAAATTCTGTTTACCCACTTTCTCGTGACCCGGCGCTGATATGGACTTAGTAACAAAAATCCACATTCATGTATACTGTATCTCTGATTATATGCGGTACGGTAACAATGTATAAGACATAAGTGATCGGAAAATTAATAACTTTTTACATAACTACTACTAACTTACGACATAACTAAAGTTATGTTAGTTATGTAGTGTTTATCGATACGACCACTAATAACATAAATAACTTATTTGAGAATTACATTTCAGGCCTTCCCCAAAACTACCATTTCACTCAACGTGAATAAAATAATTTGTAGCCTAGATTGCAGTGGTTCATCACCCGACATTACTTACCGATTTTCATTAAATTCTCTTCAGCCGTTTTCTACTGATGCGTGTACAGACAGACAGACAGACAGACAGACAGACAGACAGACAGACAGACAGACAGACAGACAGACAGACAGACAGACAGACAGACAGACAGACAGACAGACAGACAGACAGACAGACAGACAGACAGACAGACAGACAGACAGACATTACGGAAAAGTAAAAAATGCATATCCTTGTTACTGTGGACATGACAGATACAGAAATATCATTCATTTCAAATTCTCAACAATGTACAGGAAAAACACTTATTTTATATATAGATTACATTTCAGGCCTTCCCATAAACTACCATTTTTTCTCAGCGTGTATAGCCTATATTGTAGCGAATTAATTCCCATCTTTGTCTAGCGATTTTCATTAAGACACGGCCACTAATAACATAAATATTTGAGAATAAATTTCAGGCCTTCCCCTAAACTACCATTTCACTCAGCGTGATTAAAAGAATTTATAGCCTGGATTGCAGCGGTTCATCACCCGACATTACATTCCGATTTTCATTAAATTCTCTTCAGCCGTTTTCTCGTGATGCGTGTACAGACAGACAGACAGACAGACAGAAATTACGGAAAAGTAAAAAATGCATTTTCTTGTTACTGTGTACATGACCGATACAGAAATACCATTCTTTTCAAATTTTGAGCAATGTACAGACAAAACTCTTATTTTATATTTATATAGATTGGGAAGGCGTATTAGCGCAGTCATAGGAGAGGGTGATGGTTATTAGGAACGCTCTGCTATGTGTTGAATATATTTGGAAGCTGCGAATGAATAGAGAATCAAAGAGTATCTAGAAGGAAATATTAATCTTCAGTGATCAGAGGAATTGTACACTCTCTGACTCGACTGGTAGTAATCGAACATGCAGTGACATTAGTAAGGATGAAAATCACATTTATCACAGTATTAATGAAAGTGTCAGTCGATTAGCAATCTGCTAAGTGCAAAATGTATTGCGCGTTAGGGTAAGCCTTCGTCTGCAATTATTGGTGTGATTATTTAATGATTCGATTTTATCATTACTCAAAGTTGTCTGAACTTAAGAGACCTCTCATTCATCGGCAGGTCCTTCCAGAAAGAATAAAACAAAAATAAAGCCAATCGGTCCAGTAGAACGGACGGATGGATTTGTCAGAGCTGTTTAGAGTAAACTCTTTTAATATGCAGAACTAGATTAATGGTGTCCTTCCATTTCTGCCTCGACAATTATCGTAATCCCTGGCCCTCCTTTTCAGTGTGTTAAGTGGTTTTGGCAAGTTTGGTGGGTACTACGATCAGGATATGTTCGAATTAGCAAAGTCGGCTTTATTTCATCTTTTCTGTACCATAATTGTTTACGCACTAAATTGGTTCCAAACTTTGCTATTGGCTCTCGGCGTCCGTCCTAGCTGTCCAACATTCGGTGCCATACAGTGCAAAGATGTAGATAGCCGACCTGGAGACCACCGCTTTGAGCCGGATTGTACACCACAGTGCTTCCAAGCCACATTAACTGTAGCTGCCACTGACCCAATCACTTTGGAAATGCGAACCAAGTTATTGGAAAATGTCCGCCTTTTTCTAAGTGTTGTCAATTGATTTGAATGATTGCAGGAGTGAAGAACCTCTAACGATTTAGTTTTCCTGGATGTTCAGACGGAGACCAAAGTAACTGAAGTGGACAGGACTTGCCTCTGCATGTCATGTCTTGTTCTCGCAGGAAGCGTAAATCAGCTGTAAGTCCCTCGTGAGGGTGCCCACGACCGCAGTGAGCAGAACTGGTGGCAGTGCTGAGCCTTGAAGCACCCCAACCGTCACTGGGAAGGTCAGTCGACCATTGCACACGGCTTCTGATGTTCTTGTGGAGCATTTTGACCCAGACGATGAGTCTGTTGGGCAAACAATGTTCACGGAGGGAATACCAGATCTCTTGGTGTCGGATGCGATCAAAAACCTTCTTGGAGTGGCATGTGCAGTGGCTGAATCTTCTCCCGATGTTTCTCCGAGAGCTGACGGTCTCAAAAATGGCATCGGTCGGTCCACATCCCTTAACGAAACTACAGTGGTTGGTGGTGAGTTGAACCATGTTTCGAATTCCCTGATGAAGGTTTCTTTCATGGTAGAACACAATCAGCTGGTTTAACTTGTTCTTGAAGATGGGAACTGTTATACTCGTTGACCAATCAGCGGGTACGCACGCACTCATCCATTATGGTACTGAAGAACTCAGCCAGCCACGCAGTTCACACAGTTTCAAGGGATCAGTGGCCAGATCATCTATTCCAGGTACCTCCATGTTCTTCAGGATGTCCGCTATACAGGTGACTCCAGCAATAGGTATGGACAAGATCTGTACGATCGTTCGTTTTGTGATATTGGATTTTGTAATGCGTCTTTTGCGATAATTTAACTTATTTTGTAAGAGTTCTATGCACCCAAGTAGCATCTACTGTTCTTTGAATACACGTCATTTTCACTTACTAACGATAAATAAATCTACATTTTCTGTCGTTCGTCCTTTGCTGATTAAAGCAGGTATACGCAGACGGTAGAAATCACGATTACAACCACTTATTATATTTCGAACAAGCTCTAGTTATGCACAAAAATGGGTCTAAGTAATGACAAAGGAAAAATATGTTAACCAAAACAATTATTAAAAAACGCTTCTCCTTGTCTTGAAAAAACTTGCAAAGTGGAACTTATCCTCTTTTAGAAATAATCAAGTCAATTGATCTTTGCACCATCTACCAAAGGCCTTGCGCCTGTAACGCAACTCCTAGCAGACAGCATATGGTCATTCTTTTCTCGACGATATTGCACAATTCTTATAGGTGAAACGTGAAACTTGAGTTTTCTATTTTAAAAACAAGGATGCAGATCTATTTAGAGCGGAGAACAGGTGTAATTGTTTATGCCAACTTCAAACGAACAAAAAGGAATGACGCGCTTATTCCCAGAGGCGACTTAAACAACTGGCACGGTTTAACTCATAGCGAGATCTTGTCAACAAACGCACAAATTGGATTATATTGTCAAGTTCTGACAAGGCTGTGGAATATCTTTAGCCACGAACACTAGTCAGTCGTTTTAAGACAGCTCAACACTGGTATTTTCGTTAACTCTTCAGCTGATCTGAATCCAGTGTGTGTTGTAATTCACTGGGTGAAGATTATGATAAATCGCCTGAAAAATTGAAAGTAAACTACTTCGAGGATTGTTGCACCTGGGATTCAAAATTACATCTCTTCCATTTCCTAGGGATCTCAACTTGGCATCGTGGTATAGTGATCATGAGGCCACTAGCGGAGTCTAGTATTTCCTCCACTTGTGCTGGATCTCTCACTTTCATCTCCCCTCTCCAACATGCCTTGGTCAACCATTTTACACTTCTGTTCCAAATGGTATTAGATTTGTAAGACCTAGAGAGCAAGCGATTTTTTGGCTTTTTCTTTCTTTTGATAATACCGGTTCCTACGGCAATCGAGCGTTTACCGCTTTCCGATTACAGCTGAGACAGGAAAGTTCTCCTTAGAACTATGATGATCGCCACCACTAACCAACTGTTCTCCCATCCTGCCGCGGAGCTCGACCGAGAGCTCAGACTGTAAAGCGCTGGAGGCTTTGATGTCAGCTCAGTGTCATTGTAGTTCATTCGAGGGTCCAACTGCTATTCCGCTGAATGGATTTATGTTATCCTTCTTTAATTAAACGGTTTGGACTCCAGATCTATCACAATGGTTTTGACTGATTTTTTATTATATAAAGTATATCATAAATTACCGTTTTGACATAGATATGCCTTATGACTGGCAGTGATCTGAAATTAGATACACTGAATGTGTAAGGTGATGCTACCTAGCTATATCACATGTCTGGTGGTGATCTGAAATAAGCTACACAGAATGTGTAAGGTGATGTTACCTAGCTATATCACATGTCTGGTGGTGATCTGAAATAAGCTACACAGAATGTGTGAGGTGATGTTACCTAGCTATATCTCATGTCTGGTGGTGATCTGAAATAAGCTACACAGAATGTGTAAGGTGATGCTACCTAGCTATATCTCATGTCTGGTGGTGATCTGAAATAAGCTACACAGAATGTGTGAGGTGATGCTACCTAGCTATATCACATGTCTGGTGGTGATCTGAAATAAGCTACACAGAATGTGTAAGGTGATGCTACCTAGCTATATCTCATGTCTGGTGGTGATCTGAAATAAGCTACACAGAATGTGTGAGGTGATGCTACCTAGCTATATCACATGTCTGGTGGTGATCTGAAATAAGCTACACAGAATGTGTAAGGTGATGCTACCTTGCTATATCTCATGTCTGGTGGTGATCTGAAATAAGCTACACAGAATGTGTGAGGTGATGCTACCTAGCTATATCACATGTCTGGTGGTGATCTGAAATAAGCTACACAGAATGTGTAAGGTGATGCTACCTAGCTATATCTCATGTCTGGTGGTGATCTGAAATAAGCTACACAGAATGTGTGAGGTGATGTTACCTAGCTATATCACATGTCTGGTGGTGATCTGAAATAAGCTACACTGAATGTGTAAGGTGATGTTACCTAGCTATATCCCATGTCTGGTGGTGATCTGAAATAAGCTACACAGAATGTGTGAGGTGATGCTACCTAGCTATATCTCATGTCTGGTGGTGATCTGAAATAAGCTACACAGAATGTGTGAGGTGATGCTACTTAGCTATATCTCATGTCTGGTGGTGATCTGAAATAAGCTACACAGAATGTGTGAGGTGATGTTACCTAGCTATATCACATGTCTGGTGGTGATCTGAAATAAGCTACACAGAATGTGTAAGGTGATGTTACCTAGCTATATCACATGTCTGGTGGTGATCTGAAATAAGCTACACTGAATGTGTAACCAAGAGGAAAGACACACTTATGGTCATTTGACTTTCCAAAAGGGAACGTTAAGACCATTTTCTAATAAGAACGCATGGTACTCAGTTCGCCGATTGGCTGCGAGGTAAGGTAACCACCAATGAGTTTACATACATACCGATGTGCATTTAATTATTCTTTGCTTCTTCGAGAACTGCCGTGTAAACGAGTCATAGTGCATGTGAAATAGTTTTCAGTTACGCTTCTCCATTTTATGTAGGGATAATTGTTATTTGACAGTGTTTGTTCTTCTTTGTTCAGTACAGACAGTATGGTCATGACATTATGAATGGGAAAATTACGTGGACTTGATTTACAAAGCTATTCTTGCAGACTTCATGTTTATAGATCTATGGATAATGTAATAAATGTACTACCTTAATACGGTTCGTACGGTGGTAAAGTTGAATCACATTCCATTACCCAATTATTTTCAGATCGTTCATTTAGTTTGTACAGAAATTATAACAAAAAGTTTTAAATTTAGTGACATTCCTTTAGTTGGAAGAGCAATCGTACTTAAACGAGAGTTTAGACGTATCTTGCTAGTATTTCCACATGCCCTTAATCAAATTATAATTCAAATCTGCATTAAATATTTTCCATTTCGGGCAGATTTTAGGATATTTCAGTTGTTTAAAAACATGCTGGTTAAAGAGGCCAGATTATCACTTCAAATTGCTAATGGAGGTCCTGTCACCTGAACGAAGAATGTTCAGAAATGTCCAGTTTTGTTCATTTACCATCAAATATAGTAGCAGAAGAATATGAGGTTTCACAACATTTTGGAAGATAATGTATATCTTCAGATGATGTCTCAAACATTTTCTAAATTTGTTATTCTTGTTCAGAAAAAGTGAATTGCGGTGAAATCAGTGATTAAATTAAAAACCTTCTACTTGTAACAATAAAGACATACAGATTAATAACAGAAGAATAAAGTAAATTCTTCATTTACAAATTTGGAATTAAATAGTTTGGCCGTTGCAGACCGACTCATTGAAAGCTATTTTGTATAGTGAGTATGGGTAGTGTTGAGGACGAGATCAAATTACTTGATTCCCGTTCCTAGGTGTAGTCGATTGTAAACTCACACTTGCTAGCTTATAGTGTACATGAGTCTTAATACCGTGGGTATAGCCATAGGACTTTACTTTTATCTCTAAATCGAACAAGGTTAATGTCACTTTTCACTTTTGATAATCCCACGTGCATTAGCTTCGGTTCGAACTTCGCAAGCCAGCGAGAATACCACTCGACTATCAGTCCCCCCGCCCCCCACGTTCAATATCAGTGCATAGTCCACTGAAAATAAGAGGGAGAACGTAGGCAAAAATAAATGAAAATTTTTCTCTATCAAGATAAAACCATGGGTAACTTCAGATGCAGTCCCTGCTGTTAAATTACTCCGTTCCGTGCAGGGAAGGACTTGTGGTAGGTTCCCCGGAGCCGGTGCCCCACAGGCTCAGAGCTGTCTTTATCTGTGGCTCTCTACTAATTTAACTCCAGTTCGTACAACTTCCCTGGAGTCATCAGAAATCTCGCTATGGTTCTCGCTTACATGCAGATGAAGCTGGAAGAGGTGGCTGGCAGAAATTCTGTAGAGGGGTCGTACACAGCGACTGTGTGATGGTTATTGGCGAACTGCAATTATCGAGCAAAGCGCGGCATTGATATTCTTGAAACTTAGGTTTATAAACCTAAATAAGCACGGAGTGAAACTACAGAAATACGCATCCTCTTAATACACTATCCCGGATAATACGTCATACAACTTAAGTCCGAAAAGTGGGCGCCAGGAAGTGTTGTTTTGGGGTCTATGCAATACTCTTCAAGAAAAAGCGACACGTTTAACATAAATGTACCATTGCACATTGGACTATATGCTTCACAGACAATCTTACCGCGCTGACTTAATCCGACCGCCGGGGAGCTTCGTCACGATTATCTGATTTAGAATGGTTCATCACGATTCAAAGTGCTGCAGGGAGGCAATGGCTCATCTGATCGGAATTCTGATGTCACCGGCATAGAGAGATCTTATAGCGATCTTATGGTAAGGAGTGGAAAGGAAGCGACCGTGGCCTTAATTGAAATGCAGGCCAACTATCTGCGTGGTGTGAGAATAGACACCACGTCAAGCCATCTTCAGGTCTGCCGACAGTGGGGTTCGAAACCAATGTCTCCCGAATGGAAACTCATTGTTGCGTGACCCTAACCGCACGGCCAACTCTCTCGGTACTAACTAATAGAGTAGACATCAAACATTAGTAACAAACACATAACCTCGTCTGGGAGGCATCATCCGCCTGTCGTAAGAGGCGACTAAAAGGGGCTCCAGGGGCTGACAATTGAGAGCGTGAGTGGGAACCATGGGGCCCTAGCTGAGCATGGGATTGCTTCCACTTACTTATTCTAGTCTCCCACTTTAGTCGTTACTTACCCGGTTGGCTCCATCGCACGGCCATTTCGCTCGATATGAAAACTATCAACACATATATACCGGTAGTGTTTTTATTTGCTATTTGTTTTACGTAGCACTGACACATGGCGACGATGGGTTAGGAAAGGCCTAGGAATGGGAAGGAGCCGGCCGTGACCTTAATTAATGTACAGCTCCAGCATTTGCCTGGTGTGAAAATGGGCTGCCGACAGTGGGGTTAGAACCCACTATCTCCCGGATGCAAGGTCACAGCTGAGCGCTGCTAATCGCACGGCCAACTTGTCCGGTACCGGTAGAGTGGTGTGTGAGCTTTGAAATAACGCCAGAGCTTCATCAAGAGAAAAAAGACCTCTCAGTTTTAATTAGTGTGGTGATGAAGGGAGAGTACAGATCTCTTCATATGGGTATGAGGGTCTTAAGTGGACCTAGAAAGTATGTGCAGGAGGGAGCGAATAAGTCACTAGTAAGACCTCATTTAGGGAATGACTCCGGTGTAAGGGACAACCATTGGGAGTAACAGGACGAGCTGCTCGACTAAGCGGTATGTTCAGAGCTGTCAGTGGCGTAGAATGACTTTAGTAGACGAATAAGCTTGAATAGACTTTTAAAAGTAGGAGGATCATTATATGAAGAATTTAAGACGACAATTATCCGTTCGTGAGAAGAGGGATTACAGATTGCAATAATTTACTAAGGGATATGTTTGATATTTTTGAAATCACTTAAACTGCCGCCTTGGTGACAGCCGGGCAGATTAACTGACTGATTGTACTAAATAGCTAGCAATTTTTCGTTTGTGACCTGGAATCTTGGTTAATGCCCACCTATTAAAAATAACAAGTAAAGATGGGTGAAGTCCAATTCCTCAAAGTATGAAGGTACCGCCAAAGGAAAGAAAAGGGCACCGAAAGAGGTGAAAATGAAAACCTTCCAAGGCCTCCCAAAACCCTCGCCGTCGGGGTTAGAAGAGAATAAGAGTTGACCAGATAGGATAGGTGAAAATGAGTAACCCGAACCAAGTAAGTAGAAGCGTCAGCTATGAGCCCTGTGGTCGCCAATGGGCCAGGATAGCCAAATGGCATATTCATTGGTTTCTCAACAGGACGATCGCCATGTGATTCGCAGTTAATGTGTGTGGGATTAATGAAATGATATGGCCCAGTGCTCTGGAATTTATTTGGACTCGTGGCCATGACCACGATGTCGACCATCACGTAAATCTGGAGGTCATGTGGCTATGGTCACGATGTCGACAATCACGTAAATATGGAGGTCATGTGGCTATGGCCACGATGTCGACAATCACGTAAATCTGGAGGTCATGTGGCTATGGTCACGATGTCGACAATCACGTAAATCTGGAGGTCTCATGGCCATGGCCACGATGTCGACAATCACGTAAATCTGGAGGTCATGTGACTGTGGTCACGATGTCGACAATCACGTAAATCTGGAGGTCTCGTGGCCATGGCCACGTTGTCGACAATCACGTATATCTCGAGGTCTCTTGGCTATGATCACGATGTCGACAATCACGTAAATCTGTAGGTCATGTGGCTATGGCCACGATGTCGACAATCACGTAAATCTGGAGGCCATGTGGCTATGGCCACGATGTCGACAACCACGTAAATATGGAGGTCATGTGTCTATGGCCACGATGTCGACAATGACGTAAAACTGGAGGTCATGTGGCTATGGTCACGATGTCGACAATCACGTAAATCTGGAGGTCTCGTGGCCATGGCCACGATGTCGACAATCACGTAAATCTGGAGTTCTCGTGGCTATGATAACGATGTCGACAATCACGCAAATCTGGAGGTCATGTGGCCATGGTCACGATGTCGACAATCGCGTAAATCTGGAGGTCATGTGGCTATGGCCACGATGTCGACAATCACGTAAATCTGGAGGTCATGTGGCCATGGTCACGATGTTGACAATCACGTAAATCTGGAGGTCTCATGGCTATGATAACGATGTCGACAATCACGCAAATCTGGAGGTCATGTTGTTATGGTCACGATGTCGACAATCGTGTAAATCTGGAGGTCATGTGGCCATGATCACGATGTTGACAATTACGTAAATCTGGAGGTCTCGTGGCTATGATAACGATGTCGAGTCTCACACAAAATGGTGATGGCGACAATTATTGCTTTAAGGGAAAGTATAACTGAGTAACCATGTTCACTTAAGATTAATCAGAAAGAATATAAGAAAATACGAAAATGATAATATCTTGACGATAGTCTGTTGTTGTTATTGGAGCCATGAGCTAAACACTCTCTCTAACTGTATTTGTATCTGCAGACAAGTCAGAGGTCAGCCAAGCAACGAGGTGACCGACTTTTTCTGCTCGTCCAGTTTGTTCTTCAATTTACTCCCCTCCACTGCGCCAAGTGTTTCGACAACAACGCAACTCGGAACTTTACTCATTTCGAGTCGCCAGAGAGTATTAAATTTCACGTTATTAGAAACAGTTTTTGAGATAACGAAATGGAAGAAAAAACGTGAAGTACAAAATATATCCCAATATAAAGACTAGGGGGACGTAGGCGGACAAAATCCTCAGTTAACAGACTTCTGATGAAGATTTAGAGGATGTGAGGTAAGTAAAGAGTTGTCAGATGTCATTTAAATATTAGTCCCTATTTATTTATTTATTTATTTATTTATTTATTTATTTATTTATTGATTTATTTATTTATTTATTAGGAAGGAAGTGACTGCGCGATTTGGGCCACGTAGCTATCAGCTTACGTTCGGGAGGCAGTGGGTTCGAACTACACCGTCGGCAGCTCTAAATATGGTTTTCCGTAGTTTTCCATTTCCACATGAGGCAAATGTTGGGCTTTGACTTACTTGACTTATTTCCTGTTACTCCTCTTGGAACATAGGGCTTCCGTGAAACACTTCCATCTGTTCCTATTGTTGGCTAACCTCTTCACTTCATTCCACGTTTTTCCCACTGTTAGACATTCCTCTTCGATCGTCTTTGTCCAGGTCTTCTTCGGACGTCCGTGCTTTCTAGCGCCTTGGGGGTTCCAGTCGTGCGCTGTCTTTTCAATGGCTCCAGCGGGCTTCCTTAAAGTATGTCCTATCGAACGCCATTTTCTCTCCCTTATCTGCATTTCAATTGGCTGCTGGTGAGTTTCTTCCCATAGATCTTCATCTGAAATAACATTCGGCCGTCTTCTGTTGATGATACGTCTTAGATAGCGATTCACGAAGACTTGCAGTTGTTTAGTCGTCTTCTGGGTAAATTTCCACGTTTCACAGCTGTAAAGCAGAACGGACGTAACATTTGTGTTAAAAAGTCGTAGCTTAGTTTTTCTAGAAATGTTCTTATTTCTCCATATAGGATACAATTGAACAAAAGCACTATTCGCTTTCCTGATACGACTCTTAATGTCTTCTTCTGCTCCTCCAGTCGTAGTAACCATACTCTAAATATATATGAAGGAGTCTACTTGTTCTACCTCTTTATCATCTATAGACAATTTATCATCAATCATGGAATTGACCCTCATCTCCTTGGTCTTATTAATATTCATTGTAAGTCCAGCATCCTCTGCCTCCTCCTTCAACCGCTTAATCTTCTCTTACATATCTCTGAACCGTTGAGCCAGTAGGCAGATGTCATCTGCGAAAACAAGGTCTTCTAACCTATCTTGTAATCCCCACTGGATCCCCCTTTTCCGACCTCGATACACTCTCCTGAGCACACTATCCAACACAAGTAGGAAAAGCGTCGGAGAAATAATACAGCCCTGTCGAACTCCCGAGGTCACATCTGTTGGTTCCGTAAGATCTCCCATATGGAGAACCTGACATTTATAACCCTTGTACATATCCTTTATAATACTCAGAATCTTTTGTGATATACCATATTCTTCAAGTGTTTCCCACATAACTCTTCTATTTACAGAGTCGAAGGCCTTCTCAAAATCAATTAAAGTCAAGTAGAGGGTGTTCTGCCATTCTGCACTTTGTTCCAAGATGATTCTCATAGTGTTTATGAGATCGACACAGCTACAGTGTTTAGGGAAACCAGCCTGTTCCCTTCTAAAGCGCAATTCCACAACATCCTTCACCCGCTCTAAAATGATCCTTGAAAGAACCTTACTTGGTACCGACAACAATGAAATTCCCCTCCAATTATCACAGTAATATCCCCCTTTCTTTGGTATCTTAACAATCAGGCCTTTCTTCCGTTCAGCTGGTAGCTTTTCTTCATTCCAGGTCTCAATATCTGCTTTAAGAATTTCTGGCGCGATATTATCCATGCCGGGTGCTTTTCCAGTTCTTATCTGTTTCAAGGCCTTCTCTATTTCTGAACAGGTTGGAGGATGTAAATTTATTCTTGGGTCACTATCTACTGGTTCCATTTCTTGGTTACCATTCCGTTCTGTATCTCTATTGAGCAACTCTGAGAAATGTTCCTTCCATCTCTGTAGCTGTTCTTCCCGGGTGGTCAGTAGTTCACCTCTCTTGTTTTTAACGGGTTTATTCCTGATAAATCCTCTCCTTGACAGTTTATTTGTGATACTATACAATACCTTAGCATCTCTCCTCGCTGATGTCTCTTCTGCCATTCGTGCTTGTTCATCTACCCACTGTATATGATCTTTTCTTACGCTTTTCTTCACACTCTTATCAGCTTCCACATATTCCTTTCGTGCTGCGGCTTTCTGTTGTCGTAAAATGCGACTCGGGATTACATTTTCGAGCGTCGGTTTGCGATCAGTTTTCTGCCACTTACTTGTGTGAGACTCCTGGCTTACCTCTCCTTGTCAACTCTTGTTATCTTCTGACCCCGACGATATTAGCTTTACGAGGTTCAACGTTTCTTCTTTGCTGATACCTTCATTATTCGAAGTGTTTTACGTCTTCCATTCTTCCCTCCTTTTTGTGTTATTAGAGGATGGTTGTCCAGCTTTTCTAGGTGTTAAAACAATAATCACCACCACCGTCACCCTCCTTGTACTCTATGACCGCTGGTGCTTAAACTGTTTTAGTGGAAATTCTTCCGCACATAATTTATGACCCTAACTATTTCTTTCTGTATTCTGGACCTGTATGGTCACCTGAGATGCCACGTAGACGCCGCATGATTTGAGTATGCGTATTTATAAGGTGGTTAGGGTCCCACCTGACGGAAATTTACAGACCACTCACAGAGTATTTTCTTGTGGACCGATCGCCGGAAAACGTAACAGGCTATGACGTTACTTATTTATTTACTATTATGTGCCCGCGGCTTTGCCCGCGTTTATTAATTCAACCGTTAGATGTTCTAAACTCTTTATTTAAAAGCAAATTAAAGCATAATATTTATTAACTCACATCTTTTTGACGTAAATTGCATGAAATACATTATTTTATTTTTATTTTATTTTATTGTTACTTTCAGGGCTTAAGATACCGGGTTGATGGATGGTACAGATAATATTAAAACCATGTAAAAGACCATGTTATATAATACAAAATATATTGTTTCCTTAGAGCTTCGGAATAAAATATAATCATGTCCTTCCATTTGGATGTAAGATGTATACTGTATTGTGTTTGCCCTTCGAACTCTTGAACAATCCACGTACAGTTGACAATGGCAAAAGCACCGTTTTTGAAGATGGAGTCCTACGCCTTAAGCGATTGTCCTATGTCAAAATTTCAGATCACTGTGTGTCGTAGATTTGACTGGGCTTCGCACATATACACACAGACATTTCCGAATATTACGGGCTGATGGCTCCTCGTGTCGCGGACCGAAAATGGCTTCCTACTCAACAGATGCTCAGTCATGATGGTGGCTTCAATAATATTCATCAGTTTCAGAGCCGTGTTCATTGCAAAGGGAAGGATTCATATTCCTGAGAAGGATAATTGGTGCCACAATCGTCCACCCCAAGGTGTTCGAGGGTACTCCAGTTGACGTCAAATTGTTCAAAATCTCTGTCGCATAGTTGAGAGCCTCATCTGTATGACATGTCGTATCAATAGACTTTTCAATTTATAGAAAAAACCGGATAATTCTTGTGAGTGTTGCTTGTTGATGACGTTGACAGCTTCATGCCTTGGTGCAAGAATTGCTCTTAGAAAACCTGTGCCCACCTATGACAAACTTTTTAGATCTTTGTTTACCGTGGATTTGGCTGGGCATCGCACACATAAACACAGACAGACAGACAGACAGACAGACAGACAGACAGACAGACAGACAGACAGACAGACAGACAGACAGACAGACAGACAGACAGACAGACAGACAGACAGACAGACAGACAGACACTTCCTTCTTTATATATATAGATTTTTGTATACATTGTAAGTCGTAGGGAGGGTTTGGTATTAATTAATGTGTAAAAGGAATTTGTGTCATTTTATTCGGTAATCTCCTGGAGCAGGGACTCTCAACTCGCGAACGTGCTTTGGCGACCAGTTACTTATATCAGGATGCTCACCTTCATCTTCCACCTTGGTGAACTCTTGTTCTTTTCCGACTCCGAAGATCTAGGGAATCTTTCAATTCTCACGCCCTTCTTGGCTCATCCCTTTCTTTTACAGGTAGCCTTGCTTCATTCTTCGAAGTGTCGGAACTCTTCCATTTTCTCTTTGATTATTGTTAATACAGGATGGTTGTATAGTTGTACTTCTTAAACCAACATTCGCCGGGTTGAGTGGTTCAGATTGTTGATGCTCTGGGCTTCTGACCCCAGATGGGCAGATTCGACCTTGGATCAGTCCGGTGGTAATTGAAGGAGCTCAAATACGTGAGTCTCGTGTCGGTAGATTTACTTGCAGTCAAAAGAGCTCCTGCGGGACTAAATTCCGCCAGCTCGGTGTCTCTGAAAGCCGTAAAAATGTCGTTAGTTCGACGTAAGGCAAATAACATTAATATTACTAAAGCAATAATCACCACCACCACCGCCATCACCACTCTTAAAATTCTTACGGTTATGTCTACTGTACCTTCTACTGCTACGTTTGGTGTCAAATTTTCTTCAGGTCCACAGTATCAACATCCCAATAATTCTGAAGAAAACCAAATTATAAAAATTCGCAGAGTTATCGGGTCTGGGAATTTTACAAGCAAACATTTAGATTTAAAAAGAAGGGGAGTGTCGATGAAGATGACTACATACCCGATCAGTACTCGCTAGTCATAAACCGCACGTGTAGTCACTTGTAGGTGCCAGACGAGAAACTGCCGAAATGCCCTGTTCTTTCGCCCGTGGCGGCAGGAAATGACGGCCGAGATATAAAGCAGGGAGAATTTCCGGTCAACTCGGTGGTGACGTCTTCAACCGAGCAAGATCTGACGCTGCCTAGGAAATTGGATAGATAGGGATGAAAGATGTTTATCCTCAACAGTTTTGATATATGGATCGCATACATCTGAACAGCCTCAGAGAGATCCAACGGGTATATAACCTTTCAAAAATGAGGAAGTAAGATTCGAGAATTTATCGTCCCACTTGTGAGTGCGGTGTTACGAAAGGTCGTTCCACAGTGAACTCTTTTTGTGCATCAGATCCTGGGAACAATTGGGTGCGTGTGACAGAGAGATCCATTTCACCTTCTTCTTCTTCTTCTTCTCCTTCTTCTACCAATGCTTTTCGCACACACTGCAGACAAGCGGCAGGTTTGGTCTTGTCCCTGTTTTACGACAGGTTTCTATGTGTATTTTGATTATGCAGAATGGTCATATCAGACGAATCAGAAATTGGTAAATTTTGAAATTCAGAGCCACGTTAAATATTAACATTAACCGTTGTCTAGCTCAAACATGTGATCCGCCCTGTTGGTCGTCAACGAGAGACGCACAGAGACGTCACCATGCAATGCAGCTGTGAATGCTCCGATGGATACTGGCTATCTCTCTTCGAGACCAATAACACCGTTCGGAAGCAATTTAGTGTGTCATTAATTACAGAAAGATGAGAGAAAGCGGGCATATCCTGAGGGCTGTACCCTTCACAGTTGCAAAAACCACTCACCACCTGAAAATCAAAAGGCAAATACTTCGTGGGTGGCCAACACAGAGATGAAAGGACACCTTAATAAGGATTCACGGAATCGAGGGCTAACACACAGAATAGATATTTGATCGAACGAAGTGGCGTTCAAAGTTCCGAAAAGCGGGCCCTCTATCTGCGGGAACATACTCCAATGAAGGTTATTATTATTATTATTATTATTATTATTATTATTATTATTATTATTATTATTATTATTATTATTATTATTGTATGTATGTTGGGTATTCAGCCCGAAGGCTGGTTGGATCCTCAACAGGTCCACCATTAGCTGTCATAGATGGCCTAGGTGGCACTGAAGAGGCTTACTAGGAAAATGAGGAGTGAAGTAGTTTCCCGTTGCTTTCCTCACTGAGCCAGAAGTTGCCATTGCATATCAGTCTGCCAAGCCCACTGAAATGCGTGCACCAACCGACCCTATGAGCGACATTTTCACACCATTCATAGCAGGGACTGGCGGCATAAGGAATGGCATTACTAGCATCGCTCATACCTCAGTCACTTTCATATTGTCAAAGCCAAGGATAAGACAGAGACAGATCAAAATTTATTCCAGCTCATACCAGAAGACATAGTGCACTGTAAACACTACATCTTGCCAGGAAAGGCAGATTATTATTATTATTATTATTATTATTATTATTATTATTATTATTATTATTATTATTATTATTATTATTATTATTATTATTATTGTACCGGGCGGTACACCTCCACCCCGCTAATTCAAACCTTGCGCCAGTTGAAACTCCTCTGCTGGAGGAAGTCTGAACTTTATCAACTGTATTAATTTTCAAGTTTCTCAGAAGATGTCACTACTTGGAAATTTTGAAGTTTCTGAACTGGGTCGTTTTCGATGTATTTTTGTTTTACCTGTAGTAAGAAGTGTGAACTTTCTCTTCTAGAGGACACTACTGAAGAACTACAATCGTGCACCCTAGTGCGAAGTAAAAGAACTGTTTTTTGGAGAAAGTTTTATTTCAAAAGTTTGTTCCTTGTTAAATTTCCTTCTGTTATTGTTTAAGTTGGCTGTATACCCCTTTCTTTCCCCTTGTTTTGAATTTAGCCAATTCCGAATTTCTTTAATGAATTTATGACCAATCAGGTGTATCTTCTCCAACTTGAATATCTTGCTTAACCCTAGCCAATAAAGATTTTGTGGGAGGGTGTTCTCATTCCTGAAACGCCTCGAACTTTCTGCGAGAGTATATAAACTGCTGATTTTCGGGTCTCCGGGCCACTTCTGTAACATCTTTCAGTGTGTAAAGTACGTAGCAGGGGGCGGGAAGCGCCTCTTTCTTCGGGCAGCAGTTCATCCACAAGGTAATGGCCTTTTAATAACTTCTTTTCTTGCTAGCTCAGCAGTTTAACTCTCGGGGCGGGTCCGAAGCTTTTCCACCATGTAACATTTCCCTAAAATGTAAAGCCTCTTAGTATCTATTCTCTTTTAAGCTACATATTGGGATAGAGAGTGCTTAACCCTCTCGAGCTCCCACTCATATTGTTTTGAGGTGAACTTATTTTTCACAACCAATTCTTCCTTAACGTAATGTAAATTGTTTCCTTCTAAAGTCACCTCTTTAGTATGGGATTAGCCCTTGCATTAGCGGCCTAGAGCCAGATTAGGTTTTAAACAAAATGTATTAGGAGTGCAGATCGCCTCCTCTCAAATTGGTATTTTAGAGGCCATGTAATTAACCTTTTCTCTCTTAATATTCCTCAGTAGGTTGGGTATTTTACACCTGTTTTCGTGTCCGTGGAGGACAACTTGAAAGTGGAATTTGGTGTGGCCTTTGATAGGCTTAGGGTTTGAGAGCGAGTGGCTCTTTCTTGAAAATTGAGTGTTGTATGCCTGGAGGAGGCTTTTCTGTGTAATTTAGAGCAAGTGCTCCTGGGCATGAATGGGGTTTTCTGCCCCTCTGTTAAATCTTGTTTTGGGGTAAAGTTGGGCTAGTTGCCCAAGAATTGTGAATTTGGGGCTCGAAGCCCAAATCCTGTAAATACTGTAATTGTACTTTTGTTGCCTTGCTACTCTGTACCTGCCATGCTTGTTATTTCTTGATTTTGCAAAGAAAATATAACCTTGTTAAATTTTAAATTAACTTTAATTTCGTAGCCTGAGACCTGTTCACCCCCGCACCTTCTTTCACCTCTGCTGTTCCACAGATACCTCGGAACAATTATTATTATTATTATTATTATTATTATTATTATTATTATTATTATTATTATTATTATTATTATTATTATTATTATTATTATTATTATTCCGAAACCCAGGATCAGTACTTAACGTTTCCTCATTAAGATAAGGAGAGGTAAGAGTGCTTCTTAGGTCATTAGCAAGTGAAATCCCTCCAAAACCGCCATGGAGATGGGAACATGGAATTTACGTACGCTATTGAAAGCGGGAAAACTGGATGAAGTGAAAGACCAGATGAGGAAGAATGAGATAGATATATTAGGTATATATGAGACAAGATGGGAAGGAAATGGAGACTTCTACAGTGGTGAGTTTAAAGCAATTTATACCGGGCGAGTTGGCCGTGCGCGTAGAGGCGCGCGACTGTGAGCTTGCATCCGGGAGATAGTAGGTCCGAATCCCACTATCGGCAGCCCTGAAAATGGTTTTCCGTTGTTTCCCATTTTCACACCAGCCAAATGCTGGGGCTGTACCTTAATTAAGGCCACGGCCGCTGCCTTCCAACTCCTAGGCCTTTCCTATCCCATCGTCGCCATAAGACCTATTTCTGTCAGTGCGACGTAAAGCCCCTAGCAAATAAAAAATAAAAAATAAAGCAATTTATAGCGTTGGAGAAAAAAGAGGAAAGCATGGAGTGGCACTTGTAATAGGAGGAAAATGATCAAATGGTATTTTCAGTACCTACCATGTCAGGGACCGGTTAATGGTGGTGAAAATTAATACTGCACCTGTGGACTTGGTAATAATTCAGACATATTTCCCAACATCGGATGATGATTTGGAAGAAATGGAGACTATTTACTGAACCCTTGAACTTACCATTCCATCGTTGGTCGGCCACGGCTGCTACAGTAGAACAATCTAGAACTCTTAAATCATGGGTCGTTGCGGGGATAAATTCGGTCACGATCTTAACCAAACGATGGGGTTCAGAAGAGAGCCTAACTACTTGAAATGAGGAGCAAAATGTGCTTACTAACTTTTATTAAATTGAAATAGCACGATAACATCATTAATTTAATATGCATTCTTGCAAAATAAAAAAAAAAAAAAGATTGATTTTTGAATGTTCCAAACACAGTCACATTACATAACGTCAATTTGTTTCTTACACTATCGAAGAGTTGCTTCGGAGAAGTTAATATGTTAGTGGACAGCGAAACTGAAAAACTGAAAAAGGGAAGACCTGAAAAACGGGCACCTATTATTCCAAACGAGAACTGAGAGTTAATCCACACGATCCGTGGAAAATCTGACTTTCAACAAGTAGAACGCCTGATTTTCTCTCAATTAAGGTTATCCACCAGTCGAATACCCTTCACGGATACGGAACACCCGCCGAATGGACCCTTAATCGAACCAAACTGACTATCAGTTGCTTTGGATAGGTTGCGAAATATTATGTGAAAGCATGGTGTTCACTACGAATTTACAGCATCATTCACAATTGAAATAAAATTCCACCATGTATTTGTCATTCATGACACTCTTAAATGAGAAGGAAATCCCGATGCTAAATGTGCATCACCCAAAACAGCTGTTCGGAAGGAACCAACAACAACATGATCCATGAGGATCTTACGTTATGTCGTTCTAAAGGAACAAAACTGCGAAATGCAGGAAACACTTATTCATCATGCATTTAGAAGAAATGCCAAACACTGAAGTTAATTAAAAAGTGGAAAGTCACTAGAAAGGTATTATTATCGAACCGATTTTCAGGTTAGAAAGGGGTTTGTTGTGCTTAATAAAATTTACCAGTCCACGCTAAAATTTACTACAACTTTAAGGAATTCTTTCCCTTGAAAAACAATGCTACTCGTACAGATCTATCGATTTATTGTCTGTCCCAACACACTACTTATAAAATGATTACTTACTTCAACTATGAATAAAAATGAAAGTACGACAAGATTGAAAATAAAATATTGTCACTGGCTGACGAATCGAAACCGCATTCGCAACTCAAGTCTCACACTAATACACTGAGTGTCGATATGCACACTATCAAACGAAACGGACGTCAAAACGATAAAACAATTAAGTCCGTAAAAATAAATTAACATCTCGAAGTCATTAAAGCTTAACACGCACGGAGAATCACAGTAAAAATATTTAATCTATATCGGGCCGATATCCAACATTTGGACAACCCTCACTCGTCGATAGCGGTCCCGTTATCTCAGTGGAGAGCTACGCATTGACCCTCTTCATAATCATATCATACTGTAGATGCTACCTTCGTCCAGGCCACTTCAAAAAAAACAAAAGAAACATCTAAACTGAGACTTGAGTGTGTACAGCTGCCATCCCAGACCTATCGTCGGGCTCACTTGAAATCTGTACATCCTAACGCTAATCACTATGTACATGATGCCTTCCAAATTCTATCGTCGGGCGTGAACTAGGACGTCTCATCATCAGTGACACCAAGGATAACATGTGACGTCCTAAATCTATCGTCGGGCGTCAAAATGGGTCGTACCACGCATCCCTTGACATATCAGGCGAACTAGCAATTTCAAACAACTCCGACATTTAATACTAAATCTGGTCAGACAAATAACGCACGACGGAACCAACGTCTCTTACTATCAAATGAATGCAAGTCGAAAAATACAGTAAGACTCTACCTCATTAAAATACGTGAACTCAAAAATAAATATACGTGACGAACGATTCTCCACCTCGAACACAATCTTAGCCTGTGCATTGAAGTTTTAGGGAAGCAAATGAAAATTCCCAACACACGTCTACCATTTAGTGGATGTCTACAAAATAATAATCATCACTACCGCATTCAAAACTCACAAATCGCCTATCGTCAATTCCAACTATTTTTTATCAATGATCTATCCAGTGAACAAATTCAATACAACACCAACCGTGTGTCCAAAGTGCTCTTTTTATCCTTGAGGTCGCATCATTTTAATATCAAACGGGCTTTAAGTAGAAAATCGCTTTACGTTTACTACCAAGATTTAAACATTTTACTACAGTCGTTTTCACTTGGGATCTTTCTATAAATTTACGGTGCTTCACACAGTAGTCGTCTCAAATTCGGATTGATTGCGGAAAACAATACAGCCTGCCTCAGCACAGCCTGTTTCCTAAATACTTCCTCTGCAAAAATATAGCTTGTCTCAAACTCCTTCTCCTCGCTTTATTCCAGCGGTATCACTTAAAATCCAAGCTTCATTTCATCCATCTCTCTCATCTCCACGTACATATAAATTCGTCGCTCTCAATCCCCTTCTCTTATATTTCCAAGACCCTTTTTCATAATTCAATCCGCTGGTGAAAACAACCATTATTAAACACATCTCTTACTTTACTATTATTACGACTTTCAGACCTCGAGAATCCAAGAGCACACAGCGACTTCTCGTATCATTGATATACACGATGTCTCAAAATTTCCTTCCCATTAATAATGGTAACTATCAAATTTTACTGAAATTATCTAAATATGCCTGCGATCCTTGCAAACAAAAAAATATACTGGTTAAATGCAATTTTGACATAGAAAAATTTCTTTATCCCGCGGTAGACATTATTATTATTATTATTATTATTATCGACAAACATTTCTGAATTCAACTGACATTTGAGATTAAGATACTCGCCACGACTAATTTACACTTATAACTTTCCAAAAATCCACGTTTTGGACAATATCTCATCGAACATTTAACGCCAAAATTTAAACGTCGCATTTTACCGTTCTTGACATGAAATTTACACACTGAAATTTTCACACGCTGACCAAAAATTACATCACCTTTCGCCTGATAATTACGAATATCAACCCGACAATCATCTTGAAAATTTTGTTGGGACAGAACAATTTAAACTAACTACAACATAATATAAACATAGACAGACCTGCACATGGTACCATTCCCAGCATTCTGGTCACATCGTCACCAGCAGACCCCGTGCTTAGCCGTACATTTTCACAGATAACATTTTCATTTCCAAAATCTCACTCTTACAAACACTACCCTTCTCACACACGATATTAAAATTACCACATAAATCAGGCACTTTCTCTGTAATTTGCACCACGACTTCCCTCGTTCTGCAGTCGACTACAACTGTCTGACTCGTTCCCAGAGTCTCTCTCCGTTACTCCAATAAAACAGGTGTTCAACAGATAAAGGGAGCAGAACTACTCTGAATAGCTTCCCCAAACCCTCTTCACTTTCAAGCGTACATGAGATGATAGTAGTATAATGCAGGGATTCTGCCGCCTCCTCCGCCGCCCGCGGCGCGGGAAATTTGAATTTTGGCGGGAAATTTGAATTTTGGCGGGAGATTTGAATTTTGGCGGGAGATTTGAATTTGTAAACAAAGCCACGTGCATTTTGACAGCTGTCATTGACAACAACGCATCGCTAACCTCACTGCTGCCATCTTGACGGGCCTAAAACTCACTAGTGCCAACTTAACCTAACTAGCATGAGGTAAACAAAGCCACGTGTTTTTTGACAGCCACGTGCTTTTTGACAGACAACAACGCATCGCTAACCTCAGTACTGCCATCTTGACGGGCCTAAACCTCAGTAGTGCCAACTTAACCTAACTAGCATGAGGTTAACAAAGCCACGTGTTTTTTGACAGCCATGTGCTTTTTGACAGATTTGTAAACAAAGCCACGTGCTTTTTGACAGACAACAACGCATCGCTAACCTCAGTACTGCCATCTTGACGGGCCTAAACCTTAGAGGTACCAACTTAACCTAACTAGCGCGAGGTAAACAAAGCCACGTCCTTTTTTGACAGCTGTCATCCGCCATCTTTAAACCACAGAGCACTGTGCTGCCCTCTTTCATCACCTGTCATCGGCAGTGCTGCCATCTTGGCGGGCCTAAACCTTAGTGCTACCAACATAACCTCACTAGCTCGAGATAAACAAATCCACGTGCTTTTTGACAGCTACGTGCGGCTGTCATCCGCCATCTTTGAGCATCGTGCTGCCCTCTTTAGCTACTTACCTTTGAAATGTGGTACATCATCCGCCATCTTGCATCCGAAACCTCAGTGCTGCACTCTATGTAGTGACGACAAATTCCATGTGCTCTTGTTTGGAAACAAAGCCACGTGCAGCTGTCATCCGCCATCTTTGAGCACCGTGCTGCCCTCTTTAGCTACTTACCTTTGAAATGTGGTACGTCATCCGCCATCTTGCATCCGAAACCACAGTGCTGCACTCTATGTAGTGGCGGCAAATTCCACGTGCTCTTGTTTGGAAACAAAGCCACGTGCAGCTGTCATCCGCCATCTTTGAGCACCGTGCTGCCCTCTTTAGCTACTTACCTTGGAAATATGGTAGGTCATCCGCCATCTTGCATCGCAAACCTCAGTGCTGCACTCTATGTAGTGACGACAAATTCCACGTGCTCTTGTTTGGAAACAAACCTATGCGCTTTTTTGTCAGCTATCATCCGCCATCATTAATCTAGAGAGCACCGTGCTGCCCTCTATGTGGTGGTGGTAAATTCTACACGCTTTACAAACCCATGTGCTTTTCTGACAGCTGTCATCCGCCACCAGAGAGAACAGTGCTACCCGGTGGCGGCAAATTCCACGTGCTCTTGTTTGGAAACAAAGCCATGTGCTTTTTTGACAGCAGCCATCTTTAATCACCGTGCTGCCCTCTTTGTGGTGGCGGTAAATTCCACGTGCTTTACAAACCCATGTGATTTTCTGACAGCTGTCATCCACCATCTTTAATCTAGAGAGAACAGTGCTGCCCTCTTTATGGCTACTACCTTAAGCACGTAGTAGCGGGCAATTTGAAAAGTTCTGTTAGCTATCATCCGCCATCTTTGAGCGCCGTGCTGCCATCTTTAGTTGAAATGTGGTGGCGGATAATTTGAAAAATGCTTTTTGACAGCAGCTATCTTTGAGCACCGTGCTACCCTCTATGTGGTGGCGGAAAATTCTACATGCTTTACAAACCCACGCGCTTTTTTTGACAGCCATCTTTAAGCAACAGAGTACAGTGCGGCCCTCTTTGTTGTGGCGGCAAATTCCACGTGCTCTACAAATCCACATGCTCTTTTGACAGCTGTCACCCGCCATCTTTAACCAACAGAGCACTATGCTGCGGGCAATTTCGTTAGCTGTCATCCAACATCTTTAATGAACAGAGCACCGTGCTGCCCTCATGCGGGGCAATTTCGTTAGCTGTCATCCACCATCTTTAATGAACAGAGCACCGTGCTGCCCTCATGCGGGGCAATTTCGTTAGCTGTCATCCGCCATATTTTAATGAACAGAGCACCGTGCTGCTCTCTGTAGTAGCAGGTAATTTGAAAAGTTCTGTTAGCTGTCATCCGCCATCTTTGAGCACCGTGCTGCCCGGTGGCGGCAAATTCCACGTGCTACGCGCAGCTGTCATCCGCCATCTTACAGTGCTACACTCTTTAGATAATTTAAAAAGAAAAATTCTACAACAGCCATCTCTCGACGCTAATTGCACAAGATGGTGGCTATACATGACTCCTTAAAGGTTCTTATGCAAGATGATCGCTATACATAGACACCCTTGGGATGCTTACGCAAGATGGCGGTTATACAAGGCTCCTTATGAGGGATGCTTGCGCGAGATGGTGGTTGCTCTTATGAGGCGGCTTAAGGATCCTTGGCTAGAGACGCCCTAAGGATGCTTGCGCAAGATGGCGCATGCAAGATGGCGGCTATACATAGCTCCTTATGAGACAGCCAGTACTCAATACAACATGTGATCAGAACATTGATTGATGTGTTCAAAACACAAAATAAGTAGAATCGAACAATGTACTCGATACAACATGTGATTAAAACATTGTCTGGTGTGTTCAGAACACTACATAAGTAGAATCGAACGCTGTACAACATGTTAGGGGATACCTTTGTTTAGATTGAAACATAACAAGACTAGAATTGAACACAGCACTGGATACAACATGTAATCAGAACATTGATTGATGTGTTCAGATCACTAAACAAGTAGAACCGAACACTGTACAACATGTTAGGGGATACCTTTGTTCTAAGAAGATCAGATTGAAACATAACAAGACTAGAATTGAACACTGCACTCGATACAACATGTAATCAGAACATTGATTGATGTGTTCAGATCACTAAACAAGTAGAACCGAACACTGTACAACATGTTAGGGGATACCTTTGTTTAGATTGAAACTAACAAGACTAGAATCGAACACTGCACTCGATGTCGTTACATGTGATCCGATACAACATGTTAGGGGATACCTTTGTTTAGATTGAAACATAGCAAGCCTAGAATCGAACATTGTTTGATGTGTTCAGTACAACTTCAATGATTAACACACACTGTGCACATGTCGCATAGCTAAAAACACACTGTGCACATATCGCATACCTAACACTTCAAATGATTTGCTTAGTACGAAAATAAAAAAATCTATACCGCGTAGCTAACTCGTTCATCACACTGCTAAGACGCTTAGTAATTGTGAATACACTCATACGAAAATCAAGAAAGCACACTGCGTAGCCAACTCGCTCTGCTCACTCGCTTAGTAATGGCAACACTGATACACACACGGATAAGAATGTTCCGAGATACTTACATGTTTTTTAAGGGGGGCTGAAAGATCATAAATTATATGTACACATGTTGTCTCCTCCAAGTTGTAAGATGAAATAGACGCAGTACTGCGAGTTTCCGCTCTAGCTAGCGAACGGAAGTAGCATGATATCTCAGCAAAAAAAAAAAAAAAAAAAAACAAAACGCGTGAGCTTGCAAGTCAGACACAACGATGGATACCGCGATTGAAATCCTGGCAACTTATGCCGTCGGGAAGGGCATCCCGCGAGCATCTAGCTGTAAAACCCCGATTCTAGACAGATTCTTAATCCGAGTTCTTTGACGTCAGGAAGGGCAACCGGTCGAAAACAATAGTGTATGATGTAAGAGGCTAGATACTCCCAGTTTTGCATCAGGAAGGGCAACTCAACAAATTCTTGCGATTTAAAATCTTAGTCAGGAAGGGCATCCGGCTGTAAAACAATAGTTCGTGATACAGCGATTTACAATCTAAGAAGAGCATCTAGCTGTAAAACCCCGATTCTCGACAGATTCTTAATTCGAGTTCTTTGACGTCAGGAAGGGCAACCGGTTGAAAACAATAGTGTATGATGTAAGAGGCTAGATACCGCCAGTTTTGCGTCAGGGAGGGCAATTCAACAAATTCTTGCGATTTAAAATCCTAGTCAGGAAGGGCATCCGGCTGTAGTGATACAGCGATTTAAAATCTAGCTGTAAAACCCCGATTCTCGAGTTGTAAAACAGATTCTTAATCCGAGTTCTTTGACGTCAGGAACGGTAACCGGTCGAAAACAATTATCGAACACGCATCGCGAAGGCAAGAGTGTGCAGCGATATGCATGTTTAGACTTGCAGATTACGAAAGAAACATAACAAGACTTGAGTCTTAAAACAAATTCTTGCGATTTAAAATCTTAGTCAGGAAGGGCATCCGGTAGTAAAACAATAGTTCGTGATACAGCGATTTAAAATCTAGCTGTAGAACCCCCGATTCTCGACAGATTCTTAATCCGAGTTCTTTGACGTCAGGAAGGGCAACCGGTCGAAAACTATTATCGAACACGCATCGCGAAGGCAAGATTGTGCAGCGATATGCATGTTTAGACTTGCACCCGAGTTCTTTGACGTTAGGAAGGGCAACTGGTTGAAAACAATTATCGAACACGCATCGTGAAGGCAAGAGTGTGCAGCGATATGCATGTTTAGACTTGCAGATTACGAAAGAAACATAACACGTCTTGAGTCTTAAAACAAATTCTTGCGATTTAAAATCTTAGTCAGGAAGGGCATCCGGCAGTAAAACAATAGTTCGTGATACTGCGATTTAAAATCTAGCTGTAAAACCCCCGATTCTCGACAGATTCTAAATCCGAGTTCTTTGACGTCAGGAAGGGCAACTGGTTGAAAACAATTATCGAACACGCATCGCGAAGGGCCCTTCCTGACGTCAAAGAACTCGGATTAAGAATCTGTCGAGAATCGGGGGTTTTACAGCTAGATTTTAAATAGCTGTATCACGAACTATTGTTTTACTGCTGGATGCCCTTCCTGACTGAGATTTTAAATCGCAAGAATTTGTTGAGTTGACCTTCCTGACGCGAAACTGGCAGTATCTACCCTCTTACATCATGCACTATTGTTTTCGACTGATTGCCCTTCCTGACAACTCGGATTAAGAATCTGTCGAGAATCGGGGGTTTTACAGCTAGATGCTCTTCTTAGATTGTAAATCGCTGTATCACTACAGCCGGATGCCCTTCCTGACTAAGATTTTTAATCGCAAGAATTTGTTGAGTTGCCGTTCCTGACGCAAAACTGGCAGTATCTAGCCTCTTACATCATACACTATAGTTTTCGACCGGTTGCCCTTCCTGACGTCAAAGAACTCGGATTAAGAATCTGTTTTTTTTTAAGACTAGTTGTCCTTCCTGACACAAAACTGGTAGTATCTAACCTCTTACATCATACACTATTGTTTTCAACCGGTTGCCCTTCCTGACGTCAAAGAACTCGGATTAAGAATCTGTCGAGAATCGAGGGTTTTACAGCTAGATGCTCTTCTTAGATTGTAAATCGCTGTATCACTACAGCCGGATGCCCTTCCTGACTAGGATTTTAAATCGCAAGATTTTGTTGAATTGCCCTTCCTGATGCAAAACTGGCAGTATCTAGCCTCTTACATCATACACTATTATTTTCATCCGGTTGCCCTTCCTGACGTCAAAGAACTCGGATTAAGAATCTGTCGAGAATCGGGGGTTTTACAGCTAGATGCTCTTCTTAGATTTTAAATCGCTGTATCGTGAACTATTGTTTTACAGCCGGATGCCCTTCCTGACTAAGATTTTAAATCGCAAGAATTTGTTTAGTTGCCCTTCCTGACGCAAAACTAGCAGTATCTAGCCTCTTACATCATACACTATTGTTTACGACCGGTTGCCCTTCCTGACGTCAAAGAACTGGGATTAAGAATCTGTCGAGAATCGGGGATTTACAGCTAGATGCTCGCCGGATACCCTTCCCGACGGCATAAGTTGCCAGGATTTGAATCGCGGTATCCATCGTTGTGTCTGACTTGCAAGCTCACGCGTATTTTTTTTTTTTTTTTTTGCTGAGATATCATGCTACTTCCGTTCGCCAGCTAGAGCGGAAACTTGCAGTACTGCGACTATTTCATCTTACAACTTGGAGGAGACAACATGTGTACATATAATTTATGATCTTTCACCCCCCTTAAAAAACATGTAAGTATCTCGGAACATTCTTATCCGTGTGTGTATCAGTGCTGCAATTACTAAGTGAGTGAGCCGAGCGAGTTGGCTACGCAGTGTGCTTTCTTGATATTCGTATGAGTGTATTCACAATTACTAAGCGTCTTAGCAGTGTGATGAACGAGTTAGCTACGCGGTATAGATTTTTTTATTTTCGTACTAAGCAAATCATTTGAAGTGTTAGGTATGCGATATGTGCACAGTGTGTTTTTAGCTATGCGATATGTGCACAGTGTGTGTGTTAATCATTGAAGTTGTACTGAACACATCAAACAATGTTCGATTCTAGGCTTGCTATGTTTCAATCTAAACAAAGGTATCCCCTAACATGTTGTATCGGATCACATGTAACGACATCGAGTGCAGTGTTCGATTCTAGTCTTGTTAGTTTCAATCTAAACAAAGGTATCCCCTAACATGTTGTACAGTGTTCGGTTCTTAGGATAAAGGTATCCCCTAACATGTTGTATCGGATCACGTGTAACGACATCGAGTGCAGTGTTCGATTCTAGTCTTGTTAGTTTCAATCTAAACAAAGGTATCCCCTAACATGTTGTACAGTGTTCGGTTCTACTTGTTTCGTGATCTGAACACATCAATCAATGTTCTGATTACATGTTGTATCGACTGCAGTGTTCAATTCTAGTCTTGTTATGTTTCAAGCTGATCTTCTTAGAACAAAGGTATCCCCTAACATGTTGTACAGCGTTCGATTCTACTTATGTAGTGTTCTGAACACACCAGCCAATGTTTTAATCACATGTTGAAGTTAACGACATCGAGTACAGTGTTCGATTCTACTTATTTTGTGTTCTGAACACATCAATCAATGTGCAGTGTTCAATTCTAGTCTTGTTATGTTTCAATCTAAACAAAGGTATCCCCTAACATGTTGTATAGCGTTCGATTCTACTTATGTAGTGTTCTGAACACACCACACAATGTTTTAATCACATGTTGTATCGAGTACAGTGTTCGATTCTACTTATTTTGTGTTCTGAACACATCAATCAATGTTCTGATCACATGTTGTATTGAGTACTGGCTGTCTCATAAGGAGCTATGTATAGCCGCCATCTTGCATCCGCCATCTTGCGCAAGCATCCTTAGGGCGTCTCTAGCCATGGATCCTTAAGCCGCCTCATAAGAGCAACCACCATCTCGCGCAAGCATCCCTCATAAGGAGCCTTGTATAACCGCCATCTTGCGCAAGCATCCCAAGGGTGTCTATGTATAGCGATCATCTTGCATAAGCACCTTTAAGGAGTCATGTATAGCCACCATCTTGTGCAATTAGCGTCGAGAGATGGCTGCTGTAGAATTTTTCTTTTTAAAATTATCTAAAGAGTGTAGCACTGAGGTTTGCGATGTAAGATGGCGGATGACAGCTGCGCGTAGCACGTGGAATTTGCCGCCACCGGGCAGCACGGTGCTCAAAGATGGCGGATGACAGCTAACAGACCTTTTCAAATTACCCGCTACTACAGAGAGCAGCACGGTGCTCTGTTCATTAAAAGATGGCGGATGACAGCTAACGAAATTGCCCCGCATGAGGGCAGCACGGTGCTCTGTTCATTAAAGATGTCGGATGACAGCTAACGAAATTGCCCGCAGCATAGTGCTCTGTTGGTTAAAGATGGCGGGTGACAGCTGTCAAAAGAGCATGTGGCTTTGTTTCCAAACAAGAGCACGTGGAATTTGCTGCCACAACAAAGAGGGCAGCACTGTACTCTGTTGCTTAAAGATGGCGGATGATGGCTGTCAAAAAAAGCGCGTGGGTTTGTAAAGCATGTAGAATTTGCCGCCACTACATAGAGGGTAGCACGGTGCTCAAAGATAACCGCTGTCAAAAAGCATTTTTTCAAATTATCCGCCGCCACATTTCAAAGGTATCTAGCTAAAGATGGCAGCACGGTGCTCAAAGATGGCGGATGATAGCTAACAGAACTTTTCAAATTACCCGCTACTACATGCTTAAGGTAGAGGCCATAAAGAGGGCAGCACGGTGTTTAAAGATGGTGGATGATAACTGACGAAATTGCCCGCAGCACGGTGCTCTAAGATGGCGGATGACAGGTGTCAGAAAAAGCACATGGCTTTGTAAAGCACGTGGAATTTGCCGCCACCGGGCAGCACTGTTCTCTCTGGATTAAAGATGGCGGATGACAGCTGTCAGAAAAGCATATAGGTTTGTAAAGCACGTGGAATTTACCGCCACCACATTTCAAAGGTAAGTAGCTAAAGAGGGCAGCACGGTGATTAAAGATGGCGGTTGACAGTTGTCAAAAAAGCATGTTGATTTGTAAAGCACGTGGAATTTGCCGCCACCACAAAGATTGCAGCACTGTTCTCTCTGGATTAAAGATGGCGGATGACAGCTGTCAGAAAAGCATATAGGTTTGTAAAGCACGTGGAATTTACCGCCACCACATTTCAAAGGTAAGTAGCTAAAGAGGGCAGCACGGTGATTAAAGATGGCGGTTGACAGCTGTCAAAAAAGCATGTTGATTTGTAAAGCACGTGGAATTTGCCGCCACCACAAAGATTGCAGGACTGTTCTCTCTGGTTTAAAGATGGCGGATGACAGCTGTCAGAAAAGCATATAGGTTTGTAAAGCACGTGGAATTTACCGCCACCACATTTCAAAGGTAAGTAGCTAAAGAGGGCAGCACGGTGCTCAAAGATGGCTGCTGTCAAAAAGCATTTTTCAAATTATCCGCCACCACATTTCAAAGGTAAGTAGCTAAAGAGAGCAGCACTGTGATTAAAGATGGCGGATGACAGCTGCACGTGGCTTTGTTTCCAAATAAGAGCACGTGGAATTTGCCGCCACCACATAGAGGGCAGTACTGTTCTCTCTAGATTAAAGATGACGGATGACAGCTGTCAAAGGTAAGTAGCTAAAGAGGGCAGCACTGTGCTCTCTGGATTAAAGATGGCGGATGACAGCTGCACGTGGCTGTCAAAAAGCACGTGGCTTTGTTTACCACGCGCTAGTTAGGTTAAGTTGGTACCACTAAGGTTTAGGCCCGTCAAGATGGCAGTACTGAGGTTAGCGATGCGTTGTTGTCTGTCAAAAAGCACGTGGCTTTGTTTACAAATCTGTCAAAAAGCACGTGGCTGTCAAAAAGCACGTGGCTTTGTTTACCTCACGCTAGTGAGGTTAAGTTGGCTCTACTGAGGTTTAGGCCCGTCAAGATGGCAGTACTGAGGTTAGCGATGCGTTGTTGTCTGTCAAAAAGCACGTGGCTGTCAAAAAAACACGTGGCTTTGTTTACCTCATGCTAGTTAGGTTAAGTTGGCACTAGTGAGGTTTAGGCCCGTCAAGATGGCAGTAGTGAGGTTAGCGGTGCGTTGTTGTCGATGACAGCTGTCAAAAAGCACGTGGCTTTGTTTACAAATTCAAATCTCCCGCCAAATTCAAATTTCCCGCCAAAATTCAAATTTCCCGCCAAAATTCAAATTTCCCGGAGGAGGCGGCAGAATCCCTGCATTATACTACTGATGATATAAATAAAACCTGCTGTTTATATTTCAACCAGCCTACACTTTCCTAGTTCGTCGGCAAACGTTCAGAACCTTTCCAATCACTTTCTCTTCTTATCCGAGTATGTGGACCTTAGCCACGGACATGTATTTAATTATTTGTCGATCAATCTGGCGCGAATTTCCAATGACGACGGGCACAAGCTCCCGCGGCTTCAAGTTCCAGATCGACACTGAAAAATCTACGGTGGGGGGTTTCTTTTATAATCTCAGGAGGGACGCTATCCCCACTATGAGGCTTGATTGTGTAATCTGCCAATTTTGCGTCTAATAGACCAATTTTGATGAGACTTGTCCCAGAACTCCGGACAGACTTGCACTTATCTTAGATGTTAATCTTATAATTTTACTACACTCACAACAGGGGAAATAAATTATTTCTGCCCGTGCGTTTCGCGCGTTTTCTTCATCCCCTGACCTTGGCACGTGTAGCTAGTTCACTGATCTGATACTGATATGTACTTAGGCTTAACTGCAT
Organism: Anabrus simplex; assembly: GCF_040414725.1. Taxonomy (NCBI): domain Eukaryota; kingdom Metazoa; phylum Arthropoda; class Insecta; order Orthoptera; family Tettigoniidae; genus Anabrus; species Anabrus simplex. The sequence continues at coordinate 16,179,901 of NC_090271.1, read as the reverse complement.
TTAAGTTTTTCCCTGGGGGCTCTGTCTTCACGTAGGGTGTACGAATAATTTTGCTTATTTATTTCCTTATTTGCTGTATTGCCAAAATCCCTCGTTATGTAGAATTCCATGAATTTAAAGAATTGTCGGGCGCTCGAGTTCCACCGAGGTGTCCCGGTATTTCACGAGCTTGCCGTCAGATCCTTCCCACGCGACATCGGGGCTCTTAGGAGCGCAACATGGCTGCCCTCAAACACAAAAGTAGTTTCTTGATATCAAATAAATATTGAGAAAGAAAAATATTTTTCTCTCCGTAGAATTATGGGTTCAGTATGAAGATACTAAAGAAGTATTAAAACTGTTAATCAAAGAAAAATATAATGTCGCAATAATGGGTGACTTTAATGCAATAGTGGGATCCCATACAGGCAATTAGACAGTGGGAAATTTTGGTCCGGGGGAAACAAATGAAAGAGGTTAAACTTTGGTAGATTTCTGCAGTCAAAATGATATGCTTATTACAAACACATTATTTGAACTTCCTCTTAGAGGAAGGTACACGTGGGAGCCGCCAGACAAAGGACGATTTCAGATAGATTATATACTAATGAAGCAAAGACACAGGAATCAGATAAAATCAGCTATCCAGGTCCTGATACCGATAGTGACTTGTGTTAGCCAAGTGCAACATTAGATTTAAAATAACGAAAAGATCTATCAAAAAGAAGTGGAGACTAGAAGGACTGAAAGAAGCAGCAACAAAGGTGGCTTTTGAAGAATGAACCAATAAAGCAGATAATGGAAGTGATGAGCCAAAGCAGTGGAATAATATCAAGATGAGGATAACTGAAGCAACAAATGAGCTTTTACGAAAAAAGGAACTTAGGGCCCAGAAAACCTTGGATGACAGAAGAAATACTAAACCTAATTCAAGAAAGGAATCAGCTCAGGGAGGAAAACAATGTAGATGACCACAAAATGATTAAAAATCAGATCACAACCAAATTCAGAGAAGAAAAAAGAGAAATGAACCAAAGCAATTGCAGAAGAGATAGAAGAAGAGATAAAAAAGGGAAAACAGGATCAAGTTTATAAGAAAATCAGTGCGCTTCAGTACAAAAATAGAACCAAATCTGCAGTAGAAAAAATAAAGAAGGAATATTACTGACAGAAAATGATAAGATATTTGCTAGCTGGAGAGAATAGATAGAAGAACTATACGATGATAAGGAGTTCAAGAGTGAAAATAATCTAATAAGAGGAATCGTGCCAGAATACTTCACACAATGCAGAACCATTACCATTCCTAAAATTGGAAGGGCAGTTGACTGCACCAACTATAGAACACTATCAATATTAACAAATGCCTCCAAGATACTCATTAACATAGTTAAGAACAGAATAAAAGGAAAAGTATATAAGTATGTTGGAGAAGATCAATTTGGATTTAGAGAAGGCAGAAGAACAAGAGGAGCAATTCTGGCCTTACGCATGTTATTGGAGAGAAGGATGGAAATGAATAGAACAACTTATCTTACCTTCATTGACTTAGAAAAAGCTTTTGACACTGTGAACTGGGAACAACTGTTTAGAACTATGAGGAAAATAGAACTCGACTGGAAGGATAGAAGAATGATTAATTAACTGTATCTGAACCAAAGCACAAAAATAATCATCAATCAGGTAGAAGAAACGGACAGGATTAGAAAAGGAGTTATACGAGGTTGTCCCCTATCACCATATTGATTTAATAAGTTCAATGAGGAAGCCATTCAGATCACGAAGGGAATAAAAGTTTTTAATGGTGAAAGGATACATTGTATCAGATCTGCAGATCACATCGTATTTATTGCAGGCTCAGAAAAAGAAATGAATAGAATGATAGAAGTCCTCTCAGACATTCTTAAACTATGGAAATTAAAAGTAAACAAACGGAAAACGGAAAGTTATAGCAGTACGGAAAAATATGGAAGAAATTAAAACCGATATAAAAATTGACGAAGTCAGAATTGATCAGGTGAAACAATTCTGTTATCTTGGTAGTATGATAACAGAGGATAATAGACGCTTCCTGGAAGTAAAGAGAAAAATAGCATCGGCAAAACAGGCATTTGTGATTAAGAAAAACATTTTAACCAGCACACACATGAATATAGATGTCAGAAAATCCTTTGCGAAATCATTTGTATGGTGTACACTTCAGTATGGAAGTGAGAGTTTGACTCTGGGTAAATTAGAAAGGAATCGACTTGAAGCTGCTGAAATGTGGATATGGCGGAAAATGAACAGAACGAGCTGGACGGGAAGAAAAACCAACCTGGAAGTCTTAAGGGAAGTTAAAGAATAGAGACGACTTTTAAACGAAGTGGAAAACAGGAAATTAAAATTTATTGGACATGTCATCAGTCACAACCCTTCCATCACTAAAGGAAGAGGAAGACCTAGGATGAAGTATTTGGACGACATCAAGAAGACAATTACATGGAACCGAAACGAACAGCCAATGAAAGAAGAGAGTGGTTGCTTCGACAAGGCATTAGCTTTTGGAATATTTATTGAGTTATTATTATTACGTATCGGCCCACAAAGGAGCACGTTATCTTCCCTAGGCTTTGATCTTTACCCAGTGCTCCTTCATTCGTTGCCGGTATTTCTCTTTTCTTTCCTTCGTCCACGTCTTTCCCGTCTTCAACTTTGGCCTTTCTTGAAAACCCGGGTGGTCTTTTAGTTTCCTTCTGAGTGGGTTGCGTTCTTGTATAGCTTCATAAGTGATCCCATCATATGTTGGCTGGGTCTTTTTATCTTTAATATAGGTGTTCCGTTCCTGATCCGGTCGGATGACTGGAAACAGGCTGTGGATTATATTAATAATAATAATAATAATAATAATAATAATAATAATAATAATAATAATAATAATAATAATAATAATAATAATTATTATTATTATTATTATTATTATTATTAAATTGTTTGTGTCATTTATCTCTGTTCTATATTTTTTGGACATCTTTCTTTCTTTCTTTCTTTCTTTCTTAATCTGTTTACCCTCCAGGGTTTTTCCCTCGGACACAGCGGGGGATTCCACCTCTACCGCCTCAAGAGCAGTGTCCTGGAGCTTCAGACTATGGGTCAGGGGATACAACTGGGGAGGATGACCAGTACCTCGCCCAGGCGGCATCACCTGCTATGCTGAACAGGGCCTTGCGGGGGATTGGAAGATTGCAAGGGATAGACAAGGAAGAGGGAAGGTAGCGGCTGTGGCCTTAAGTTAGGTACCATCCCGGCATTTGCCTGGAGGAGAAGTGGGAAACCACGGAAAACCATTTCCAGGATGGCTGAGGTGGGAATCGAACCCACCTCTACTCAGTTAACCTCCAGAGGCTGAGTGGACCCAGTTCCAGGCCTAGTACCACTTTTTCAAATTTCGTGGCAGAGCCGGGAATCGAACCCGGGCCTCGGGGGGTGGCAGCTAATCACACTAACCACTACACCTCAGAGGCGGTCTTTTCTGGACATACTGTAGTAAATTAATATTAATAGGCCTAGTAATAATAATAATAATCTTCTTCTTCCTCAGCTTTTGTCCCTCCTGCTCGCGGGGTCCGCTACATGGATTCGTTGTCTCCATTTAGTTCTGTCCTGGGTATATCAGAGTGGAGACTGACGCTCTTCAGATCCTTGTGAAGGGTATCGGCCCATCGCTGTTTGGTCTCCTACCGGTGACTTCTAACTTCGCGATAGTGTCGGCGCCTGACCTTAGTACATGTACAAACAATAATAATAATAATAATAATAATAATAATAATAATAATAATAATAATAATAATAATAATAATAATAATAATAATAATAATTGTACCGGGCGGTACACCTCTACACCGTTTATTTAAAAGTTGCGCCAGTTGAAACTCCTCTTCTGGAGGAAGGTTGAACTTTATCTACTCTATTAATTCTCTACTTTCTCAGAAGATGTCACCACGTGGAAAATTTTGAGTTTTTGAACTGTGTCACTTTTGATGTGTTTTTGTTTCGCTTGAAGTAAGAAGTGTGAACTTTCTCTTCTAGAGGACACTACTGAAGATCAACAATAGCGCACCCTAGTGCGGAGTCAAAGAACTATTTTGTTGGAGAAATTTTTATTTCAAAAGTTTGTTTCTTGTTAAATTTTTTTCTGTTATTGTTTAAGTTGACTGTATACCCCTCTTTTTCCCCTTGTTTTAGATTTATCCAATCCCGAATTTCTTTTAGTAATTTCTGACCAATCTGGTGTATCTTCCCCCAACTTGTATCTGTTGCGGGGTCCTATCCAATAAAAACATTGTGGGCGGGTGTTTTCATTCCCCTAACGCCTAGAAACTTCCGCGAGAGTATATAAACTGCTGATTTTAGGGTCTCCGGGCCACTTCTGTTCCATCTTTCAGTGTATTAAGTACATAGCAGGAGGCGGGAAGCGCCTCTTTCCTCGGCGGCGGTCAACAATAAGGTAATGGCCGATTAATAAATTCTTTCTTTTCTTGCTCAGCAGTTTAACTTTCGGGGCGGGTTCTAAGCGTTCAACCATGTAACCTTTTCCTAAAATGTAAAAACAACTGGTATCTATTCCATTTTAAAACGACATATCGGGATAGAGAGTGCTTAACCCTCTCGAGCTCCCACTCACATCGTCTTGAGGTGAACTTATTCTCTCAACCAATTCTTCCGTAATGTAATGTAAATTGCTATTACGTCACCTCTGTAGTATGGGATTAGCCCTTGCATCAGTGGCCTAAGAGCCAAAGTAGGTCTTAAAAACCAAGTGTATTAGGAGTGCAAGTTCGCCTCCTCTCAAATTGTTTTAGAGGTCATTTAATTAACCTGCTTTTCATTTAATAGACCTCAGTAGATTGGGTATTTTACCCCTGTGTTTATGTCCGTTGAGGACAACTTGAAGGTGGAGTTTGGTGTGGCCTAGGAGAGGCTTAAATTAAAGAGCGTGTGGCTCTTTTGGAAACGGAGTGTTGTATGCCTCGAGGAGGCTTTACTGTGTAATTTGGAGCAAGGGCTCCAGGGTTTGATTGGGGTCTTCTGCCCCTTTGTTAAAATTTGTATATCGGAAAGTTGGGCTAGTTGCTCAAAAATTGTGAACTCAGGGCTCGAAGCCCAAACTCTGTAATCCCTGTAATTGTACATTTCAAATTGTGTTTCGGCTACTAAGTACCTGTTCTTTGTTATTACTTAATATTGAAAAGAAAATATAACCTTGTTAACTTTTACATTAACTTTGATTCCGTAGTTTGAGACCCATTCACGCCCGCACCTTCTTACACCTCTACCTACCACCAAAACACGGTAACAAGTGGTAGCAGAGCGTGGTTGAATGGGTCTCAATTTAGCCCCTTTTGACGGCGAGACATTGTTTTGATCCGAACTCTAACCATTTTCTCAGTTGCTGGCATTTTTGAGTTTTCCAAAATTGTTCTGTCATCATGCCCGGCCCTCGCGATGTTCTCCTCCTTAACTATTTTCGCAAAGAGGAGTTGATATATGAGTTAACTATCAGAAACGTTCAGTCTGGAGGCACGGTTGCAATAGACACTAACAAGCTTAGAGAGTCCCTTGATTTGCCCATTTCCATCCCCAATTTGGGAGAGAAAGAAATTGACGACTCTCTTTCCACGATCACGGAGAATATTACTGGGCTAGCTTCCGTAGTTAGTTTTTTTGATGAAAATGATCCGTCTCCTAATCAAATTAAGCGTGTGCAAGGCAGGCTATATCATTTTTCGAATAGGGTTAACGATCTGTTGTCTCTAAAACTGAATGATGTTCAGAGGAAGGAAGCTAGTACGCTCCTGGAAAATATTTCCGAATTATCTAATAAGGTCACTCAATTGTTAACTGGGGAAGTTCCTCCCAAATCTGATCAACCCACCATAGTGAATCCAGGTAGTGAGGAAGCGCCTCCCAAGGGAGAAGTTAATAGGATAACCGTTGCTGCTCAAACTATACCTGCCCCATTGGACAACGAATCTGAACGTCGTGCATCATTGAGTAACATCCGTTCTGAATTGACTTCCTTGCCATTGAAACCTTTACCTACTATGTCACCCGGGTTTAGCAGCTTGCCTCATCCATTGGCAATGTTGCTAAGAGGTATCTCTAAGTTTTCGGTCAACACCACCAGTGAAGTTATTTCTTTCTTAAGGTTTTTAGTTGAATTTCAGGATCATGCCCTCGTATTTTCGCTTTCCCCTTGTCAAATTTTACAAATAATCTATCCTTATGCTATTGGTGTTCTCTCAGATAAAATAGTAAGAGCCATAGCTGAACAGTCATCTATCGAAGATTTCCATGCACATCTGCTTGCAAATTTTATTCCTGCCCGCGCGAGGTCATCTCTTATTCAGAAATACTATTATCGGGTACAGCGCTTGGATGAAAACCTGGCAGACTTCATCCAAGATATTAAGTTTTATACTAGGGTGTTTGCTCTTCACTTCCCTGAGGATCAAATTGTACAAGCTATTGTGGAAGGCATTTCACCATCTTATAGGTCATACTTGTGTTTTGCGGCGTGCCCGCAAACTTTCTCTGAACTTGAAGCGTTGGCCGTCTCAGCGGAAGGAGTTAGATACGCCGATTCTTTGCGTGTAGCAAAAGAACCCCCGCCTTCTTTTAGTAATACTCGGCCTCCACCTCGCCGATCAGTTACCCCTCGTAAATGTTATGCTTGCGGGTCGCCTGACCATCTGCGCAATAAGTGTCCTCTGATCAAGTCTAGTAGGGCAAATAATGGAGCTGGTTCATCACAAGGCTGTTTTAAGTGTGGGGCCTTCTCACATATCGCCAAAAATTGCCCAAACTCAAATAGCACCCCCTCCTGCTCAACTTCTGGTGCAAATTCCACCTATGCCAATAATAAAAAGTGACTAGTGGCTTCGGCTGAGTCGACTAATCCATCTTCCCGAGACTCAGCCCCTAGTAAACAGATTGTAAATGCAGAGAACGATCAGCCTTCAAGTTCATCTTTTGAATGCCCTAAAGAATGTCTTAGGATTGCGGCGGATACCCCCGCACCTGTTCCTTTTCTTAAGATTGAGGTAAATAACGAGCCTATAACAGCTCTCTTAGATTCAGGTAGTGTTTGTTCGATTATTGCGGCTGAATGGTATTCTAAATTGAAAACGGTTTGTAAACTTCCTGACTATGTCTCTTCTCCTGTTCAATACGTTTCGGCTAATTCATCTCCATTAGAAATTCTAGGTTCCTTACTGGTCAAAATTCGTGTTTTTAAGTTTACATGGAAAGTTAAATTGTTTGTGGCCAAGCAATTGTCTTGCGCCATTATATTGGGAGCTGACTTTATTTCTCACACTGGTCTTGTGCTCGATCTGCAGTCTAGGTCGTGCACATTCAAATTTGCTTCTAGTTGTAAAATCCCACTATTAAAGTGTAATTCTGTGTCATGTTCTTCTATGTCGCCTATCCAGGATGAGATGTTGTTAGACCTTAGACATCTACCTGAGAAGCAGGCTGATAGTATTCGCAAACTGTGTCAGTCGTTTCCCGAGGTGTTCTCTGATACTCTTGGTGTTACTGACCTTATTGAATACAAAATTGAGGTTACGGATTCGATTCCTGTCCGTTTTCCACCGTATAGGCTATCTCCACCTAAAATGAAGGCTCTGAAGGAAATCATCGATCAGATGTTGAAGGACGGTATTATTAGGCCATCTAAGTCAGCGTATTCTTCGCCTATTTTTCTAGTACCGAAACCCCAAGGAGGTTTCAGGCCTGTCATTGATTACAGGGCTCTCAATCGGAAGGTGGTGTTACAATCTGTGCCCCTTCCCGACCTTCATTCTTGTTTTTCATGGTTTCGTAAGGCCAAGTTCTTCACCATCTTGGACTTAAATCAGGCCTATAATCAAATTCCCCTTGCCGAAGAGTCTAAACACCTTACAGCGTTTGCTACGGACTGGAATTTATACGAATACAACCGCGTGCCTTTCGGGCTCCCCACGGGGGCAGCTGTGCTCACTAGGCTACTAGATAGGGTCTTCTCCGACATCAAATTCGAGTACTTATATCACTACTTAGATGATGTCGTAGTATTTTCAGAGACTTTTGAAGAACACCTAGATCATCTGCGAGAAGTTCTCGATCGCCTTCGTAAGGCTGGGTTAACTGTTAAGTTGTCCAAGGTTGCCTTCGCTAAGCCCTCTATGTCTTTCCTAGGGCATATTGTGTCACCCGATGGTGTAGCAGTTGATCATTCTAGAACACAGGTCATCCGTGATTTTAAACCTCCCAAGGACATTAAAGGTATCGCCAGGTTCATTGGTATGGTGAATTTCTTCAGAAAGTTCGTTCCTAACTTTGCTAATAGAGCGGCGCCCTTAAACCTTCTTCGTAGGAAAGGCATCAAATTCGAGTGGGGACCTTCTCAACAAGCCGCTTTTGAAGACCTTAAATTAGCTCTTTGTAATGCCCCTGTACTTGCTATGCCTGATTTCTCGAAGAAATTCATCGTCCAAACCGACGCGTCGTCGTCAGCAGTAGCTGCAGTCCTTCTTCAAGAGACTGAACTAGGGAGGCGACCCATCGCCTATGCGTCTAGGACATTGTCGGCTCAAGAAGCCAAGTATTCCATCTATGAGCTCGAAGGTTTGGCAGTCTTATTTGCCTTAGAAAAGTTCCGTCTCTATCTGGAACACGTTAAATTCGACCTGGAGACAGATAATCAAGCCTTAAGCTGGGTCTTAGGTAGGCCGCGTCGTACTGGTCGTATAGCCCGCTGGGCTATTCGTATTTCCGCCTTCCAGTTTGATGTTAGACATATCAGAGGTACCGAAAATGTTGTTGCTGATGGACTCAGCCGTATGTTTCATAACGACGTAGAGACCCACGAACCGGTCGACAGTTCATCACCTTCCGAGTCCATACTATCTGGTGTTAATGCCATCTTAACAGATGCTCCCATGCTTTTTAGGGATATTGAGAAATACCAACGTGAAGATCCGACGCTGGCTCCGATAATGGAAACCCTTTCTTCTGGGGAACATGCTGTCCCTTATGTTCTGAGGAATGGTGTTCTATGTTGCCCTTCGAGGCATGATAAGTTGATGAAAGTTGTTGTTCCAGCGGTTCTTGTACCTATGATCTTCAAATACTATCATGAGACCCCATTGGGGGGGCATCTTGGAATCTTTAAAACTCGTGAAAAGATTCGTGAAATGTTCATATGGAAAGGTATGGACGGTGAAATTCGGGAACTTGTAAAAGCTTGTAAATCTTGTTTGATCAGTAAACCCACCATGTCCACTAAAGTAGGCCTTTTGTCTTCTCATCAAGCGTCGCGCCCCATGGAACGCCTGTATATTGATTATGTGGGACCCTTCCCCCAGTCATAGGGTAATGCCAACAAGTTCATCTTTGTGTGTGTAGATGGTTTTACAAGATTTTCCTGGTTATTTCCGACTAAGCTGGCTACCGCTCAGTCAACTATTACTTGCCTAAATTCTATTTTTGCTTCTTTTGGTCCGTGCCAATACATTGTATCTGATAATGCCAAGGCTTTTACATCTAATTTATTTCGTAAATTCTGTTTTGACTTGTCCATCTCTCATGTAACTACTTCCGCTTATTACCCTCAACCATCTCTGGCTGAACGGGTTAACCGTAATCTCAGGTCCGCACTTATTGCCTATCATCATGAAGATCATTCTAGGTGGGACACGTCCCTGCATTGGTTAGCTTTTGCTTTGAATTCGGCGGTTCATGAATCACACAAATTTACTCCAGCTTCTTTGATGTTTAAGTTCGTTCCCAACACGCCGCTCTCTAACCTCTGGTCTCTGAATGACATTCTGCCCGAGACAATAGATCCGGACAACATTAAAGATCTTTGGAAGAAGGCTAAAGCTAATCTTAAAGTATCTCATGAAAAGGTTAGGGAAAGGTATGATCGTGGACGGAGACCCACCACTTTGAAGGTAGGTGACCAGGTTATGGTCAAAAATTTTGTTCCCGCGGGCAAGCTTGCCCCCAGATTTCATGGGCCTTGTATCATTCTCGATTTTCTTACGCCGGTTACCTTATTGCTAAGTAATCCAGCCACCGAGAGGATATTTAGAGTTCACCTGTCCCAGGTGAAACCGGTGTAATTTCTGTGTTAACTTGCTTCATATTATTCGGAAAGGATATGAAGGTTATATTTTTTTTGAGTTTCACTTTTAAGGCATTCTGCCCCTTCTATAATATTTTGGTTTTAGATGTAAGCCTTTTGTAAAACCCACCCCGATCCGTTAAACTGCCATCCTGTTCTTGCCACGGCCATTACCACGCTCCCGTCTCCTCCTCCACCTTACACTGTGGCTTCATAATAGTAAATGCCATGGATATCTACACGCCGCTGGCCCCTCAACCTCTCCACAAGCATGTACCCTCAAAGAAGATGATGGTCCAACACAATTCTGCCGCCTAGCTTTAATGTTTCAGCGCCCCCGCAGCCGCGCAGCGCCGTGCAGCGACTGGGGAGGGGGATGGGCCCCCTCCTCTCCAGCGAGGACGACATGTGCACGGCGAGCCGGAGCTCTCCTCCCGGCCAAGGCTGACGTGCGGCGCACGACCTGCTACTTGCCCGCAGCCTGTATATGTTCACCGCGGGCGCGGCGTGCTTCAACACCTCTGCTCCCCTCATAGTGCGGGCGAGCGGTATCTCAGGGTACTTGAGGGGTCCGAGCGGCCTCCTTTTGGACGCAAGCTGCAACGGCCGGTCCGGCCATCCAACTTCATCAACATCAACTACATGGACAGTTACTATAAGAGATAACTACATTTGGGAATTCAACAGCAATATTTGGTGGACCGTGCAAAAAATTTTTCTTCACTTCTAAGTATTAAAAGTTTATCTTCAGAAATTCAAATTCTACAAACTTAAAGACTTTCATTCACCTGCAACAACAACATTTTGAAACTGAATTAAGAAATCTTGTAAATGCTTCTGCTATCTATCTTCGTAACCACATCATTACTTGGACTTTGTTTCAAACTGATTTCATGTGTCACCCCTGGAGGAACTTTTGGGGGGGGAGGTCTGTACCGGGCGGTACACCTCTACACCGTTTATTTAAAAGTTGCGCCAGTTGAAACTCCTCTTCTGGAGGAAGGTTGAACTTTATCTACTCTATTAATTCTCTACTTTCTCAGAAGATGTCACCACGTGGAAAATTTTGAGTTTTTGAACTGTGTCACTTTTGATGTGTTTTTGTTTCGCTTGAAGTAAGAAGTGTGAACTTTCTCTTCTAGAGGACACTACTGAAGATCAACAATAGCGCACCCTAGTGCGGAGTCAAAGAACTATTTTGTTGGAGAAATTTTTATTTCAAAAGTTTGTTTCTTGTTAAATTTTTTTCTGTTATTGTTTAAGTTGACTGTATACCCCTCTTTTTCCCCTTGTTTTAGATTTATCCAATCCCGAATTTCTTTTAGTAATTTCTGACCAATCTGGTGTATCTTCCCCCAACTTGTATCTGTTGCGGGGTCCTATCCAATAAAAACATTGTGGGCGGGTGTTTTCATTCCCCTAACGCCTAGAAACTTCCGCGAGAGTATATAAACTGCTGATTTTAGGGTCTCCGGGCCACTTCTGTTCCATCTTTCAGTGTATTAAGTACATAGCAGGAGGCGGGAAGCGCCTCTTTCCTCGGCGGCGGTCAACAATAAGGTAATGGCCGATTAATAAATTCTTTCTTTTCTTGCTCAGCAGTTTAACTTTCGGGGCGGGTTCTAAGCGTTCAACCATGTAACCTTTTCCTAAAATGTAAAAACAACTGGTATCTATTCCATTTTAAAACGACATATCGGGATAGAGAGTGCTTAACCCTCTCGAGCTCCCACTCACATCGTCTTGAGGTGAACTTATTCTCTCAACCAATTCTTCCGTAATGTAATGTAAATTGCTATTACGTCACCTCTGTAGTATGGGATTAGCCCTTGCATCAGTGGCCTAAGAGCCAAAGTAGGTCTTAAAAACCAAGTGTATTAGGAGTGCAAGTTCGCCTCCTCTCAAATTGTTTTAGAGGTCATTTAATTAACCTGCTTTTCATTTAATAGACCTCAGTAGATTGGGTATTTTACCCCTGTGTTTATGTCCGTTGAGGACAACTTGAAGGTGGAGTTTGGTGTGGCCTAGGAGAGGCTTAAATTAAAGAGCGTGTGGCTCTTTTGGAAACGGAGTGTTGTATGCCTCGAGGAGGCTTTACTGTGTAATTTGGAGCAAGGGCTCCAGGGTTTGATTGGGGTCTTCTGCCCCTTTGTTAAAATTTGTATATCGGAAAGTTGGGCTAGTTGCTCAAAAATTGTGAACTCAGGGCTCGAAGCCCAAACTCTGTAATCCCTGTAATTGTACATTTCAAATTGTGTTTCGGCTACTAAGTACCTGTTCTTTGTTATTACTTAATATTGAAAAGAAAATATAACCTTGTTAACTTTTACATTAACTTTGATTCCGTAGTTTGAGACCCATTCACGCCCGCACCTTCTTACACCTCTACCTACCACCAAAACACGGTAACAATAATAATAATAATAATAATAATAATAATAATAATAATAATAATAATAATAATAATAATAATAATAATAATACTGACGTGGTCCTTAGTTGGCCGATACGAAACAAGAAGTATAATGTCACCTCAACTAATTACACTCACACTGGTGTCAGAATACTGCGTCTCTCAACATGGTGCAGGTACTGTGGGGCGGAGAAGCATTATATCACCAACCCCTCGAAGCGCTGGAAAGACAAAATCCCCGAACACGCACAGGGATATACGAGCTCCTTAAGAAGCCTTGTGCTAGGGAAGTACGGCTTCCTGGAGTGTCAAATGAGCGGACCTGCATTAACCTCGAGGGTCAATGGCGAGCAACAACAGGGCGCAACACTGGAATTACCTACCTGATGATTGGAAGAGTATAGAACAGAATACAATCATTTTATTGAAGCAACAGCAACAGAAACAACAAATAGACCGATTTCAATCGCGAAAAACCCACAATTTCTGTGGCTGGGAGCGGTACACCACACTCATGGTATCCCCTTCCTATCGTAAGAGGCGACTAAAAGGGGGACCAGTGGCTCTGAACTTGGGATCTTGTGTTAGTGACCACAGTTACGTCAGCTGAGTCTGGTATTGGTTCCACTTTCACCTTTCCTGTCTGACCTCGGTCTGAGAACACTTGTTCTCCTCCTTCCCCGGCAGAGTTAGGTCTGCAACGCCGAGGGAGTATTTCAATTTAACACCCTCCGTGGCCCTTCCCTTTATTGTGCCCATACCTTCTTTTTTCCAAGCATCGGACCTCTTCCATTTCGTGCTGCTTAGTGTTGTTAGATGATGGTTGCTCCTCTTAAAACAGTAAACACCACCACCATCTCCGCCACACCATGAGGAATATTCATTGGATTGTTTTCGTTATCTCTGTGTTGACGTTTACCAGTCGAACGTAACCGACTTGACCTGGAAGCAATTCTGTCACTCTCCCAACTGACCACCGAAGTCGTCTCTTGTCATCAGAGCCAATAAGTGCAATATCCCCAATTTTTAAAGCCTGTCTACATCCACTCCAGGCGTGCACTAGAGCACTTAAATTCTTGTCACAGGATTTTATCCTCAAACATTTCTGCTCTTGATATATGTATGCCTATATGGCCAAGATCGGGAACTCCACTGACAGACTGTTGAATCGTCAGGATCTTCAGACTGGTATGTCAGAGAGTCATCCTGAGAAGTTTCTTCACTAATTCTATAACACTCTCCTCTTATCTACCCCTGGGGGGGGGGGGGATATAGAATAGCAGCAACAGTATCCCCTGCCTGTCGTAAGAGGCGAGTAAAATGGGTGCCAACGGCTCTTAACATGGAATTGTTTATTGGCCACCACGGGGCACTTGACAGAGTGCTGGCATTGCTTCCACTAACTTGTGTAAAATCCCTCACTTTCATCCATCTGATCCGACCTCCCTTGGTCAACTGTTGTTCTTTTCCAACCCCGACGTTATTAGGTTTGAGGCCTACGGAGTCTTTCATTTTCACGCCCTTCGTCGTCTTTCAGTTTCTTCGGCTGATACCTTCATTTTCCGAAGTGTCGGACCACTTCTAATTTTTCTCTCTGATTAGTGTTAAAAGGGTGGTTTCCCAGTTGTAATTCCTCTTAAAACAATTATCACCACCACCTCAAGTATTTAGGCTACGTATTTTCTAACAATGATAGTAAAGTAAGTTAAATCGAATCTAACTGCAGCAAAGCTAATGCAGTGAACTCGCAGTTGCGATCAATGTTATTCTGTAAGAATGGGCTGATTGTTGGGGGAATCGCTCTGTTTTCAGGCCAAATTTATTGCAGGGAAGTGAAAGCTGGTTGGACTCGGGATATCTTATTCGTAAGGTTGTGCAACAGTCATGATTGCACCTGATTTATTGTTGGTACAAGCAGGTGGTTGGAATGACTGGAGGGTGCTGGGAAAGAGCAGATAGGCCAAGTTCGGAGAGAATTCTGATGGATAAAAACTGGCCTAATAAATGAGCTTCGTTGGTGAGGTCATGTGAGGCGAATGGAGGGCGATGGGTTATCTATTATAATAATGGACTCAGCCATAGAGGTTATGACAAGCTGAGGAAGGGCAAGTCAACAAGTTATGTAGATGATGATGATGCTTGTTGTTTAAAGGGGCCTAACATCGAAGGTCATCGGTCCCAAGTTATGTAGCGTCTTGACCCTATGAAATAAAATATAGAAACTCATAGAACTCGTGAGATCAATGAGGCAGAGAGTTAAAAAAAGAAGAAGAATAGTAGAATAAACATGAGAGCACGCATTTATATTCTTTACTAAATTGAATGTTGTGTATTTAACATTGTTTGTATTTACTTATAAATGCATTTAAAAATCAAACCTGCATCAATGATATTAGATTTTTAATAATTGATCATAAAAATCTGCTTTACGTCACAGCGACACAGGAAGGTCTTATGGTGGCAATGGGATGGCAAAGGCCTAGGAATGGGAAGTAAGCGGCCGTGGCCTTAATTGAGGTACAGCCATAGAGGTTATGACAAGCTGAGGAAGGGCAAGTCAACAAGTTATGTAGCGTCTTGACCCTATGAAATAAAATATAGAAACTCATAGAACTGGTGTGAAAATGGGAAACCACGGAAGAGCATCTTCAGGGCTGCCGACAGTGTGTTTAATGATTTAAAGGGGTAACTAGAAGAGGTAACAGAGTTGGTAGGATTGGTAGGATTGTCGACTTAATTCACTGAACCTTGTAGACCAAAATCTGAAATTCATAACAGTCTGTATTTAACATGTGTGTTTGTAACTACTCAGCTACTGAGTCGTACAGTACGGCATGAGCTGTTGTCTCAGAGTTGCTATAGAGCCATATGTATGTGAATCAAAATGGTGTTAAGTTCGTTTCCTGACAAAGGATGTGCGAGTTTTTCCTTCTAACTGGCAGAGTTAAGCTGGACTTATCAGTATGATACAACCGTGCCCCATCATTCATTCCGACTGCACAAGGAGCCGACAGTTTTAGATAATGCTATAATGAATGCGCTGGACACTCGCATAAAACTCCATGCATGTCTGACCGGCGTCGAGTACGCTGGGGGATGGAGGGTGCTAAATGCGCTTATCGCAAAGTGAATGAGCGAGCGAAGATGACTGGGAGGTCAAAGGGGTGGGGGTGGATCAAGTAAATGCAGTATAATTTATACAACAGAACACATACAAAGCTCGCATCACTCCATGCACGTGCAATTCGAAACAGCGATGATCCTGCTTTGGCTACACATTGTGTTCGGGCGTCGGGGCGCAGCGTAGGGAGGGCGGCTCGCATTCTCCTCTGCCCGCACTGGACGGATCCTATTCCACATTCATGTGGCATTACTGTGTCCCTTAAAAACTTCACGTTAACGATCGTGATTACGGCTGTACAAAGCTACCTAGTGCGAGTTCCCTTCATAATGGAAGAGGCGGTCTCCAAAGCCGGTTAAGGTAAAATTCTACCTTTTCAGTAGAGTTAAAAGTCGAACTAATTACTTTGGAGCTGATGGTAAGAAATATATTTCTTTTTCTACATTCACCTTAACAGTATTATAAAGTTTTATGCTGTACATCCTCCAAGTTATAATAAAGTGCAGTAAATCTTATGACTTACTTTGATTTGCAAAACATTTTAGGACATTTCACAGCATCGACTAAATGAAATGCAGTACATTAACTGAGAATAGTATTCATATATGTGTTCCGGGTTATTGTGGATCGCAGAGGTGAAAGAAGGTGCCGGGATGAATGGGTCTAACTACAATGTCAAAAATTTAATTTAAAACTTAAACTGAAGGTTAGATTTGCGAAATTTTCAAACATAACAATTTTTACAGGTATAAGTAGCAATCATTAAACAAGTCTAGGAAAGACAAGATTAGTGGTTTTAACATATCGTGGGCTTCAAGCCCTCGCTTTAC
The DNA here is from genome assembly GCF_040414725.1 of Anabrus simplex. Classification (NCBI taxonomy): domain Eukaryota; kingdom Metazoa; phylum Arthropoda; class Insecta; order Orthoptera; family Tettigoniidae; genus Anabrus; species Anabrus simplex. The sequence continues at coordinate 16,163,408 of NC_090271.1, read as the reverse complement.
ATTTCCTGACATCCTAGCTCAAATTTTCAAAAGAGCACAAATTTATACAAGGGCAGAAATCCCCTAATTCAAAGAGCACTTGCTAAGAGGCATACTGTAATCTTACTTTGAAAAAGAGCTAGCAGGCTCTCAGTTTTCCAAGCCTACTCAAGGCAACTTTGTATGAAAATATAATAATCTCTGTCCTTACAAGGCTCTATTTACAAATAGAAATCTCATTACACAGAGGTTTCTAGTACCCAACCAAAAAAAAACCAGGTTAAATAAACAGCCCGAGTACAATTTGAATGAAGTCGAAGACTGAGCTCCAAAAAAACCAAACTTTAAAACCTATAGGGCGCTTGGCCGACGAAACAGGGCTATTCCTAAACTGCTGAGGATGTTCGGATGGAAATAACTTTAATACATTACAGAAACGAAAGATTACAAATACGAGCCACCTTAAACCAAAATGAAGGGGAGCTCGAGAGGGTACTTCACTCTATCCCCGATTTACAGTTAAAGGTTCTATGAAGATTTTACATTAGCCGGCAGAGAGTTACATTTTTAGAAAGTAGGTTACATAGTTAATGATTCGGACCTTTCCCTCGGGTTAAACTGCGGAGCTAGCAAGGAATAAAGATGTTATGTGGCCATTACCTTGTAGAAGTTCTAGCAGCTGACGAAGAGGCCGTCCGTCCCCTGCTTGACACATACACTCTCCGTAAGATGATGATCAATTGGCCAAGAGACGTGCAAAGCCGCAGTTTATAAACCTTCGGGGAAGGTTCGAGCCCATTCAAGATTAAACCAGCCACACCCTCTCATGTTTATTGGTCAGCTTAAAAGTTACACTCAAAATCGAAGAAGAAGACTGTGATTGGTAGAAAATTAATAACAGAAATTAGGGATTAGCTAGATTCAAAACTGGCGAAAAAAAGGAAATATTGCCAACCCAAAAATCAATCAATAAAAGAAACTTATGAATACAAAACTTCTTTGAATTATAAGTTTTCATTCCTCGCACCAGGGTGCATAATCATAGTTTTTTTGGTGGTGTCATCTATGGGAGAAAGTCCCAACGTCTTGATGGATAGCAAACAAAACAAGTAGAGATGCATACGGTTCAGGAAACTTCACAATAACAAAATTACATCATATTTTAGTGGTGACATCTTCTGAGTAAAGTTCTAAGTTTGTGTAGTTTCAGTTTCACTGTTTCACCAACAGAGGAGTTCATTTAGGCGCTAGATTTAAATGCGCGGCGTTGGGGTGTACCTCTTGGTACAATATGTATCAGTAAATGTTAACAATTGTTGTTAGATATAACAAGAAATTTTACATTTTCTGGTACAGAAACGAAATTGTCTAGCAGGAATATCGTACAAACTGAAAGAAAATATTATACAGCTGTTATGTGAAATTTCTCAACTATTTACGTGTTAGTGTTATCGCTTACTTTTCAGTCACAACATGTTAATATCTCGCATTGAAGAAATGCTCATTTAAGTTTTTTGTATATGCATCGACTTGTTTTGGTTTCCAGGTATGATAATTAGCTGGCTTTCGAAGAACTATCGTTGTTGGTATGTGAAATAAAAGTAAGTGATTATAAGATGGATTTGAAGTACATTCTCTCGTTTCACTGATGCATCATCAATACTATAGGGATGTGAATGAAATAAATGATCTTGGTGTTACAGTCCTTCCTTCGAGAAACATTTAGACAAGATTTCTAGGAAAGAGTTTAAATTACTTGGCTTTCTGAAAAGAGACTGCACCCGATTTTTTGCTATTACAACTCTGAAGACTTCGTTTTGCACTGTAAGCAGGCCATCGGTAGAATATTGTTGCGAGGTGTGGCTACCTTCTCAGCAGTATTTAATACAAAGCCCGGAAAGAGTTCAAATAAGGTTCATGAAATGGTTCAGCTACAAAGGTTTGGGTATTTCTCTCTCTTCGTCCGATTACGAGTCTTCTTGTGAGACTATGAGTATGAGGACATTTCCCTGGCGCCAACGCCCTCTTTCTATATAAGTGTCTGACGAGTAGAGTGGATTGCTCAACATTGTTGGAGTTGACTCCATTACATGTTCCTCGTCACAATACTAGGCAGAGGTATAATTTCCATCTGCCTAAAGTGCGAACCGTGCCTCGGGCAAACTCATGGCTGCTGAGGGCGCAAAAGTCACTTAACGACGTGAGTGAATCAGTGTATCATTTTCACTCACTCATATCTAAAATTAGATGTGCCCTAACGACCGGTATCGATACCGGTATTATACAAATATGTGAATGAAAATGTATATAGATGTAGTTAAATCATGTCAATTATTTAAGGATATTCATTTTGTATTCACCTATTTCATTTATTTATTTATTTATTTATTTATTTATTTATTTATTTATTTATTTATTTATTTATTTATTTATTTAAGGTGTTATAAATATATGTACATAAACGTCTCTAGGTTAGTTTAAACTTAGATATTATTTTAGGAAGTTAGTGTTATTTATTTAAGGTGTATTTGTTGTATATAATAAAAAACCTCCAGATATTGATTTAACAGGTTCTGGAATTCGCCTCTTCAGTAGGAAAACGACATGCGATCATAATTGAAAACTGTGCTGTTGAAACTTGTTAAGTCACACTTGTCATATTTTATAGGAAAGCAGAATTAAGGACTCTCCTTCAGTAAGCGTGTAGTAAATTTTGCAATAATCAGTATTAATATGATGAATGTTTGGATGTTTCTGGAACTATCAGGCCTGAATAACTTGGATGACATTTCACACAAAATTGAGTCGATGATTGTTAAATGGCACCAAGTGAGTTTTTGACGAAAGTTGCGTTTTGGCTGACATTCATTTTATGACGATAGACGCATCGGGTCGTTTCATGAAACTGAGTCTGCTTTTTCTTTAGTGTTGAAACCTGTAGCTGAATTTAACGTTCAGTGTTAAGAGAACTATGACACCCGTATTTCACAAATATAACCTGCTGAACCAAACTATTTCAATTTTTGATAATAAAAAGCACAGACAGAAAAGTTTTGTTTGTTTGACATATAAACAGGGTTACTTCACGTGTATGTCAGTCCTTGGAATACTCACAGATGTAAATGCATTCTACACTCCCCGTATGTTACCGATTGTCGAATACGCTTCTCGAGTCTTGTCTATATATTCTTCTTCTTATTATTATTATCCTTTTTCTCCTTCAAATCTTAGCCGTCTTCGCCATGTACAATCACTCTTCTGTGCAGTTGTCACAGCAAGGGTCCCTGTATGTCGCAACTTGAGGACTAACCAAATGGTTGGAAAAAACTTTAAAACCGTTTCTGCTCAGAGGAAAGTAGGCGAGATAAAGCAGCTAATGGTTTGTTTTGGTCGGTTTTGTCTTGATTGCGAACAGTCCAGATTGCGGGCAAGAGATTAGTGTTGATCTGGGATACACAAAACAGATACAATTTTCAAAACAGTCTCATATATAATTTTTGTTCCAGTAATATTAGCATTAACATTGGGATGTTTTCGATAACCTAACCATATTTAAAAATATTTTTCTTATTGAAAATGTTTAATAATTAATTTGAGGTAATCTTACCATTTAGAAGAATATCCTTTTTATTGTACTGTACAACATAACTAGAGGGGTAGTTATTTATGGTGGATTAGAGAGAGTTTTTGTATTAATAGGTTAATATTATTATTAATATTAGTATTCAAAATAATACATAAGAAGTGAAAGAGTCAGTTTATTTGGTAACAGGTGAGTTTTTCTTACAAGCTTTTAACTTTTTTTTGATGCTGCCACAATCCACCTAGGTAAGTAGCATCATATATATAAAATAGCATATTACATTCTCGCTTAAGCGCCTGTACTTTATGCCTGTCCGCAATCTGGACTGAACTAATTTATTCCCTCTTCATGACCCTTCCTGTAGTACCAGAATGAAGACCCTCTTCTACATTTTCCCTACTCGCGCCTTTCTCTTACACTAGATATATTACTATCGTATCGTTTCGTTTGCCATTGTATTTCTCATGTAACTAAATTTTCCTTCTAGTTCTTTTCTATCTGTTCTCTTCTATTTAAGTAAATTCCTCTTTGTTTATGTCATTGTTTATGCAAATGTGTAAAATATAGGATTGTAGAGTTTATGTTGAAATTTGTGTCCTTTTTAAATGTTTGTATATTTTTATTTTAGATTGTACATATTATAGATTTTTATAATTCGGTGTTATGCTTTTTCTGATCCTAAATGAATGAATTAATGAATAACTAAGTATATAAATAGGTGAATGTTTGTACTTATTTTTATGTCATTGCATGGGAATATAATAATATACAAGAAGACAAAAAAATTACGGACAAGCACAAGCAAGGAAGGCCTTTGTTAAGAAAAGAAATCTGCTCACTTCGAATATTAATATAGGAATTAGGAAGACTTTCTGAAGATTTTCGTCTGGAGGGTTGTATTGTAGGGTAGACCACGGTATGAATATGACAAACAGATTAGAGTAGATGTATGATGTAGTAGTTTCGTAGAAATGGAGAGGTTAACACAGGATAGGGTGGCATCAAACCAGTCTATGCACTGATGCCTCACATATGCATTACTCTAAAATATAAATGTTTTCATTTTATTATCAAATATTTTCTACTTATTAAACGTATGTTTCATTATTGAAAATGTATCTGAGTCAGAATATTCCGTATTTATTTCAAGAAGGATAAAACCAAGAAAATTCACCTTCCGAAAGTAGTACTCTCATTCTGATATTTGATTACACAAAATAGCAATAAATCTTTAAAATTAGCGAGATCTTTTTTTTAATTATCTCGATACAAAATAAATTGACTTGGTGTCTTTTAACAATGACCTATTAAATTGGAGTAGGATACGACCTGGGATAACCTATAGGCCTATAGACTACGCTCTTTCTTAAGGAGGGCATGCAGTGGAACAAATTATGAAGTCAGAGTAACCTGTACCTGTAAACCTGCGACCTGTAGGCCTAAAACTGATTGCTTTTTGCTAGTGGCTTTACGTCGCACCGACACAGATAGGTCTTATGGCGACGATGGGATGGGGAAGGCCTGGGAGGTGGAAGACGCCGTGGCCTTAATTGAGGTGCAGCCCCAGAATTTACCTGTTGTGGAAATGGGAAACCACGGAAAACCATCTTCAGGGCTGCCGACTGTGGGATTCGAACCCACTATCTCCCGGATGCAAGCTCACAGCCGCCCGCTCCTAACAGCACGGCCTAAAAGTGAATGAGCTGCATAAACTGTTAGTCCTATAAATTCAGTTTCATACAAAAAATTGTAAATCAATTTCCTTCCTGCAAAATGTGCGTTTATGTATTTTGGTGCATGTTTTACCCTATAAAACCATGAAAATCGGTAGTCTTAGTATTATCAGAAAAGGATAATAAATACACGATTTAGAATCAACCTCCCTGTAAAAATATTTGAATGTTTTTCTTCGTAGCTATCTCTGACCCATGAGTACTTCTCTAAACGAAAATTCGGGAGAGAGCGAGATTAGTACAGTAGTGATGTGACATCGAGAGACAATGGTTTATTAGAGTAGAGTAATACGCCTTTTTATTACATTTTTAGAATATATTTTACGTCGCACCGACACAGATAGGTCTTATGGCGACGACGGGAAAAGAAAGAGCTAGGAGTGGGAAGGAAGTGGCCGTGTTGCCTAGTGTGGAAATGGGAAACCACTGAAACCATCTTCAGGGCTGCCGAGAGAGGGGCTCGAACACACTAACTCCGGAATGCAAGCTGATTGCTACGTGCCGCAAAGAGCGCATGCACTTGCTATCGATATGTCGGAATGTGGTGGAATATCTCTTCAGTTCTTGTTTCCTTTTAATGTTAAGTACGGAATAAATATGAAAACCAAACCAAACCCAATGGCACTACAGCCCTTGAAGGGCCTTGGCCTACCAAGCGACCGCTGCTCAGCCCGAAGGCCTGCAGATTACGATGTGTCGTGTGGTAAGCACGACAAATCCTCTCGGCCGTTATTCTCGGTTTTTGAGACCGGAAATAAATATGAACTAAATATAAATTTTAATAAGAGGTAAGGTTGTTGAATTGTTAAGGAAGAAAACGTGATTTATTTTATTTATTTATTTGTAAAATGTAAAATATAATTGGTATAATAGCAGAAGTATAACAATATTAATTTGGTGGATAATGAATATATATACACAGCATATCGTTTCGAATCAATTGCGTATTTATGCCTTTAGTATTCTGCGTGGTCATTTGAAAACTTTCTACCTCGAGTAAATGTATTTCTTCTTATTAATTTGATCCTGTTCTGATTTTATTGACGAAAAATGTCCGTCAATTTAGTTTTTAAAGGGGGATAAGTTGAAAATCACCGGTGATTGAATGTTGTGTGTTCTCTATAACTATGTGATTGTCCAGAATCACAGAGAAGTCTGAACGATGTTCGGCTGCCCTAATCAGTCTAATACACTGACTGACAGTGACAATGCAACACCAAGGAGGAGTGGTTCGAAAGGGATGAAAGTTGGGGAAAAAACAGAGACGGCACGGATGAATAATTGATGTTTATTTCAAACCGATATGCAGGTTACACAATGCGCACGGCATCGACTCAGTAGGATGTAGGACCACCGCGAGCGGCGATGCACGCAGAAACACGTCGAGGTACAGAGTCAATAAGAGTGCGGATGGTGTCCCGAGGGATGGTTCTCCATTCTCTGTCAACCATTTGCCACAGTTGGTCGTCCGTACGAGGCTGGGGCAGAGTTTGCAAACGGCGTCCAATGAGATCCCACACGTGTTCGATTGGTGAGAGATCCGGAGAGTACGCTGGCCACGGAAGCATCTGTACACCTCGTAGAGCCTGTTGGGAGATGCGAGCAGTGTGTGGGCGGGCATTATCCTGCTGAAACAGAGCATTGGGCAGCCCCTGAAGGTACGGGAGTGCCACCGGCCGCAGCACATGCTGCACGTAGCGGTGGGCATTTAACGTGCCTTGAATACGCCCTAGAGGTGACGTTGAATCATACGCAATAGCGCCCCAAACCATGATGCCGCGTTGTCTAGCGGTAGGGCGCTCCACAGTTAATTCCGGATTTGACCTTTCTCCACGCCGACGCCACACTCGTCTGCGGTGACTATCACTGACAGAACAGAAGCGTGACTCATCGGAGAACACGACGTTCCGCCATTCCCTCATCCAAGTCGCTCTAGCCCGGCACCATGCCAGGCGTGCACGTCTATGCTGTGTAGTCAATGGTAGTCTTCTGAGCGGACGCCGGGAGTGCAGGCCTCCTTCAACCAATCGACGGGAAATTGTTCTGGTCGATATTGGAACAGCCAGGGTGTCTTGCACATGCTGAAGAATGGCGGTTGACGTGGCGTGCGGGGCTGCCACCGCTTGGCGGCGGATGCGCCGATCCTCGCGTGCTGACGTCACTCGGGCTGCGCCTGGACCCCTCGCACGTGCCACATGTCCCTGCGCCAACCATCTTCGCCACAGGCGCTGCACCGTGGACACATCCCTATGGGTATCGGCTGCGATTTGACGAAGCGACCAACCTGCCCTTCTCAGCCCGATCACCATACCCCTCGTAAAGTCGTCTGTCTGCTGGAAATGCCTCCGTTGACGGCGGCCTGGCATTCTTAGCTATACACGTGTCCTGTGGCACACGACAACACGTTCTACAATGACTGTCGGCTGAGAAATCACGGTACGAAGTGGGCCATTCGCCAACGCCGTGTCCCATTTATCGTTCGCTACGTGCGCGGCACAGAGGCGCATTTCACATCATGAGCATACCTGAGTGACGTCAGTCTACCCTGCAATTGGCATAAAGTTCTGACCACTCCTTCTTGGTGTTGCATTTGCTCTGTCAGTCAGTGTATAATCTAGTCGTATCCAGTGCCACATGTTCCTGAGTCAAGAGGGTTATCTTAGAATGCGAGCTCTACGTCGATCAGTTTTTCCCTGTATCATCAATTTTAGGAGATTTCACTTATCATTCCTCATAATATGCCCAAGGTAGCTTCACTTTCTTTCCTTGGCTGTACACACCAACATGCGTTCCCTCTTCACGCGCCTGAGTACGACAGCAGTACTTCAGAAAACCCGCATCTCGAACTGGAGTCCATGTTTCAGTGCCGTACAGGAGAAAATATGGCCGCGGGTTTAACGCAGAATGCCCTTCCTTGACTCTCGACAAGAAAATTGCAACCCAGAATAGGTCTGGATTCAAACCACAGCCTTCGAGTGTCCGAGTGAAGCCACTGAGCTAAACACGCCCATTGTAGCGTTGTGAGCGTTAATAGCGCACTTTATTGCACCTAATCACTTGTCAGATTAATATACAACTTTGTCCGCCTCTGTGGTGTAGCGGTTAGCCGCCAACTCCGGAGACCCTGGTTCGATTCCCGGCTCTGCCACGAAATTTGAAAAGTCGTACGAGGGGTGTTCGATTCCCACCTCAGCTAACCTCGAAGTACTTTTGTGTGGTTTCCCGCTCTTCGTGGCCCTCACCTTTCTTTGGCCGATACCTTCATTTTTCAAAGTATTGGTCCTTTTACCTTTTATTCTCCGATATCAGTTAATGATAGGTGGCTGTACTTCCTCTTACAATAAATGCAGGCAAATGACGGGATGGTACCTAACTTAGGCCACGGCCGCCTCCTTCCCTCTTACTTGTCTATCACTTCCAATCTTCACATCCCCCAATAAGGCCCCTGTTCAGCTTAGCAGGTGACCCTGCCTGGGCCAGGTACTGGTTTTCCTTCCCAATTGGATCCCCCGACCCAAAGTCTCACACTGCCCTTGAGGCGGGAGAGGTGGGATCCCTCGCTGAGGGAAAACCAACGCCTGGTACCGGAAACCCAGACTTCCAGCTTACCGACCGCCACGATGATACCATCGCCGCTAGCGCCCGCTAGCTGCGCCCAACCAAGAAGACTAGTGCAGCCACCAGCCACACTGGTGGCCCCTGAGCAATTTGTGAGTACAGCTTGGTGTCCTGAGATCGTGCCTTGCCCGTGGCGTAATCTACGTACAAAACTAGCCTGAACGACTCACGTAACAAGTTGAAAATACCCACCTGCGTTTGACCGTTCCAGTATTTCATCCTTACCCCTTCCAGCCTCTACCCAACTAAACCCTACCAAGAAAAATCCCGCCATGCCAAACAAGACAAGAACCCTGAACAAGCCTGGTGGACCGAGTAGCCGGCCCCTGTTCGAGTCCCCTCCAGAAACTACCCAACCAGAAGGAACACTGCCCTCACCGACAAGCCCACCAAAGTAACCCAGTTAACCCCTTTCCAAAGCCTTCCTATCGATTCCCGTCCCCAGCTTCCAATCTTATGTCAGACTCCTCTTGTAATTACGACCCTGAAATGGACGAGGACGATTACTTCTAAGGCTCATTCTTCCATACTTGTAGCAGTTCCCTTTTCCATATCTCCCCTAAATGCAAGGTAGTCGTTATCCCCCGTAACGTCGTAGCAACTGTGCCCCGGAGTCGGGTCGCAATACTCGGTGCCATCAAACACCTCATAGACACCCACATAGCCATAATAGAAGAAACCCAGAATGATATCCTAATGACTACTCCCATCCAGGAACATTTCTCAGATATCTTAGATCGACTACTTGCACTTAAAGACGTCCCTAAAGCCCTGGTACTTTACCCACTAGACTCGCACCCTGACCACCAACCCTGGAGAGTAAACGGATTAAGAAAGAAGAATTTTAAGGTTGAAAGAATGACATATTTTTGGAACGGCCTTGTTCTCCTAGTGTTAAAAGATATGTGTGCTGGTGGTTACCATGCTGGAGGTAAGCAAACGAAGTAGACCAGCACCACTAACGCGCATTACAGGACTTTCCTCCCCATGATGCAATACCCCAAGTAACGGTGCTCGGCCCAAAGACCTGCAGGTTACGAGGTGTCGTATGCTCGACACGACGAACCGTCTCGGCCGTTATTCTTGCGATTCTAGACCGGGGCCGTCATCTCGCTGTCAGATACCTCATCAACTGTAATCACGCAGGCTGAGTGACCCTCGAACCAGCCCTCAGATCCAAGTAACAATCCCTGACCTCACCGGGAATCGAACCCGGGCCTTCGGGTAAGAAACAGGCACGCTAACCCTACAACGGGAGTCAGGCATTACAGGTTTACACATCTTCCAAAATTATAAGGGGCAGCAAGTTCACCTCAAATACAGAGTCAAATTTAGAACAAGGGTGAAATAGGTCTTTCTTTCTTTCTTTCTTTCTTTCTTTCTTTCTTTCTTTCTTTCTTTCTTCCTTCCTTGATCTGTTTACCCTCCGGGGTTGGTTTTTCTCTCAGACTTAGCGAGGGATCCTACCTCCACAGCGTCAAGGACAGTGTCCTGGAGCGTGAGACTTTGGGTCGTGGATACAACTGGGAAGGAGGATCAGTACCTCGCCCGGCAGGCTCACCAGCTATGCTGAACAGAGGCCCTATTGGGGGATGTGAAGATTGGAAGGGATAGGCAAGCAAGAGGGAAGGAAACGGCCGTGGCCTTAGGTTAGGTGCCATTCGGGCATTTGCTGGAGGAGAAGTAGGAAACCACTTCGAGGATGGCTGAGGTGGGAATCGAACCCGTCCCCCCCCCCCTTCTCTACTCAGTTGACTTCCGAATGCTGAGTGGACCCCGTTTCAACTCTCTTGCCACTTTTCAAATATCTTGGCAGAGCCGGGAATCGAACCCGGATCTTTGGGGAGTGGCAGCTAATCATACCAACGACTACACCGCAGAGGCGGACGTGAAATAGGTCAAAGGGCTCAAATCCAGGCTCCAGTGATCAGGCACAGAAGCGCGGTGATGCTGTGACGAGATAGAAAAGAACAATATAAGTGGAGTGTGACCCATTTCATAAGAGCCATTTATTCTGTTTACAGCTTACAGTGAGGTCACTCAGCAAAGTCCCTTCAAAATGTACATTACAGAACAGTTATTGGAAAAACTCTTGTTATGTTTGACCCAGATGTGAAGGAAAGTACAGTAAATCATCGTAAAACGTTTCTAATACTGCCCAACTTCCTTTACAGGAAATGTTTCATGACCGTCGTGGGAGACGAGACATTGTAAGAGAAATACGTGCTTTATGAAATACTTACTCTTTGTTTAATATCGGCAGTAATGGGATCTACTGGGGAGCAGTGGCAACTGAAGGGATAGATGACGTCCCAGGTAACAATACGCAGTCTTTTGCCAGCACTGGTCAAGGCGACCCATCTTCATATACTCCAGTCATTTCGTGTCGAACTCCACCGGCGACCTCCTGTTTCGTTGCTGGTCGGTGATGTTAGGGTATCGGAAGCGTTGTCGTTCCATAACCTGCACGGCTTTGAGTGGCTGCTCTAGCTATGGCCTTTCTCCTCTTGATTTTTGGCACATCCTCCTGTAATACAAATAATGAAAGAAAGGAAAAAAGAGTGAGAGAAATATATTTATATAAACAAAATCCTTAATTCTGTCTGTTATTCACAGCGATATTGAGAAAACCTGAAGGTTTAAAAAGCTGATTGGTACCAGTTATAGATTGCTGTGTCATTGTTACCAAAAATAAAAAATAAATACAATGAACCTCTCACGACCACGACTTTTCTACTTTTTTGAAGAAAAATACATTTAATCGTTGTTGTATATTAGCCATGATGTCGTAGGTACACAGCTATATCTATCGGCATGATGTCGAACTGCGTATATCCTGGCTTCTATTGCCTTCCACAGATATATTCAATGGCACCCGATAAGGATGATAAAAGCAATGCGATGATGACCATCATACCTGAACTGTTTAGTGAAATGAATGAAAATGAAAATCCACCGCCTGTTTCCAGTCATTCGACCGTGTCAGGGATGGAATGAATGAAGCCCCCATCTAGCAGCGAGGATAGGAATTGTGCCGGCTGCCGAAGCCTGTCGCACTCCTCTGGGGCAATGATTAATGAATGACAGATGAAATGAAATGATATTGGAGAGTGTTGTTGGAATGAAAGATGACAGAGAAAACCGGAGTACCCGGAGAAAAATCCGTCCCGCCTCCGCTTGGCACAGCACAAATCTTATACGGAGTGACCGGGATTTGAACCACGGAACCCAGTGGTGAGAGGCCGGCGCGCTGCCGCCTGAGCCACGGAGGCTCAGCGAAATGAATGAGTATTTTTTTCCATTCCTATGTTTATATCTGTGAATAAACACAAGTTAGACCAGACCGCCCGGTGTTCGTCGCCGTTAGCGTGTCAAATCTATAATTGTAGGATCCGTGGATAGACGGTTCGAGTCCCATTCATTGAAAACGTTTTTACCATCAGTATAGTAGCTGGCAGATTAGGGAAAATTTCTAATCATTAGAATGAGTGCCGAAAAGGTTGGTTTAAATTCCAAACCTCTCATATGGCGTGAAATGAAATGGCGCATGACTTTTAGTGCCGGGAGTGTCCGAGGACAAGTTCGGCTCGTCAGATGCAGGTCTTTTGATTTGACTCCCGTAGGCGACTTCCGCATGCTGATGAGGATGACATGACGATGAAGGGGACACATACACCCAGCTCCCGTGTCAGCGAAATTATTCAATGATGGTTAAAATCCCTGACCCTGCCGGTAACTGAACCCGCGACCCTTGTGACCAAAGGCCAACACGGTAACCATTCAGCCTTGCAACCGGACGTACAGGAAGAATGTGAACGGGACGAGACCAGAATAGACATCGGAATGAGAGCTGAAAAATTCGAAGTAAAGATACGCAAAAATACTTCAAACATAATACTGAAGGAATGCTTGATAGCAACAGATGGCAGGAAAGTAGGACTATCGAAATGGAAGACGAAACAGCCTGTCCCCAGAAGTCAGAAGGAGGTGGAGACAAGACGAGACGAAGGCTTTCTTCACAGCTTGCTCACGAGGGATAGAGAGCCTAGTGCTGCCAAATATACAAGAACATTACAACAACGTATTGTGTCTACCGCAATACCTAGGCAAAGAAGGCACAACCAAGACCAAATCATCATTGCCAGATTCACGGGCGAGAACGAAGCTCTGGCCAAGAGGTACTGAGTTAAAGAAGATAAAAAGAAGTAGAATTTGCGGAGTGTATCAGTATATGAGTGTATGCGAGCAAAGGGCGGGTGGAGCCATATTTATAATGATGGCAGGAATCTTCAACCAACTAAAAATAACTATCGGATAAAATATTTTCATTTCAAGTATACATAAATATTGTAAATGCCAAAATTCATTGACTGTACACAAAGATAACATTGAAATTGAAAAATGTTCAATTCCGAAAGGCAAAATCCAGCCCTTCAGGCGAGTAACTCAATGTTAAAAATATCCTAGGGATATAAGCTACGAATTTTAGGCAAATAAAATAGTATGAAGCATGCGAATATATAATTTTTTAATTCCTAAATATTACAATCCTTTTCGTAATCATCGTTATCCGCTCGATTAGATTAGCAGTTTGCCTTTTTCTGCCACTAGAACCGCTAATGTGAGCCAATACTTTCATATTTGGCCTATAATGAATATTTTATTAGAGGTGATAAATAGATGGTATCATTCTCTTATTAAGTGTAATATGTTACAAGTTTATTCTGACCCAGTTGTGTCTTTGCGCAGAGATCCGGTTTGAACAGGTAGGGTGGACTGTGTACTGATTTATCAGTCGGCCCGCTCGCCGTAGTCGTGTGACCAGCCGGGAATATCTCAAGGTTACTCCAAATGCCAGCACGTGGCGAATGTTCTCGAAGTAGAACTTTCTCGAATTATGAGAACCTATCAGGTGAAAGTGCGATGTCCAATTACGAGGCAATGTAAGGTCACATCTCCAAGTGTAAATGCATAAATACCTGTCCGTTAAGAATAAACGCTCTCTTATCTTCGCTTCTACTTCGACGTGACTTTATATTACGACGTTCTCCGAGTGAAGTAGATTTTCGAGGACAGGTTACGTATTATTCTACGATAATTTCCACGTGGTCGTGTCGTGTGTGTGATCACATTCTAAAACTTTTGTGTCAGTTTTAGCTCTCATCGAGGAAAGAAAGAAGAGGAATTTTACATACTCAATTATCTCCACAAGGATGTATCACCCATCTTCTGGAAGAGCGATCTACGTGAATCTGGAAATGGACTTGGCTGTCAACATGCAATGTTAAAAATATAGGCACCATCTGACGTGGGGGAGATAACGACTGGACGCAGATTGCCATGTAAGCAGATCAACATGTGAGCAGATTCCTTCATCGACGGGGAGATCCAATTTCATAAGAAATTAAGTACCTTTTTATAATAATTTCTATGTTCATCTTTGTAGAAGTAGTACGATCCTATTCATTGATGGTAGTATTTATGTTAGATTAGAGCCTTTTTGGCAATATTTCCATTCTTCTTTCCTGTGGGGTAATGGTAGTGTTTTTACCTTGTGTGTGAATGATTTGTTGGATTCTGTTAGATTAGTTAGTCAGTGAATGTCTTCTAGTATTGTTCTAAATGTACCTCCGAATGATATACCTCTCCGATAAACGATAATTTTTTGTTGTGAAGTAATTTCAAATGTGTGAACTCGTGTAGGACAAATTTACGTCGTATCTGACATGTTGAATTTCAGAGTAAATTTCACCTTACGTATTTCAATGGATTTGTGCAAGGTAAAGTCATCAGATTCAGTAACGAATTCCTATTTTTGGCAGAATTAATAATCAGCACTAATAATAATAATAAAAATGTAGATGGTCGGGTTAAACTTAAATTTAATGGTCATGAGTGTTAAATGTTATTTGCTATTATTGTATTATGTTTGATGTGTGCTCTATTAGTGGATTATGAGCCTGGAATACGGCGGATCCTGAGGGATTAATTGTGTAATTTTATTGGTGAAGCATGTGTCTAGGGAACCATGTCTTCTGTGAATTTGGAGCACGTGTTAAATCATGTGGATGAGATTTAGGAGTAATAATAGTAAAACGGGACTCATGTCCTATGACACTAAGGTTTAACCAATATTTATGTGCGTGGTATTTGTCGACCATTTCTTTTGAATATTGAATAGCTGATTTTCTAGATGATCAACGTTGTGATAACTCTGCTATTTTTCTTTCCACGTGATTGCCCAGGTTCTATCACATTTCTATGAGCGTCGAGTGCAATGATTTATCAGATACCGTCATCTGAATATTCCATGGCTAGGAAGTAAAAATCAAAACTTAAATTTAAACTCCAGAATCCGACTGTAAAATATGTAAATAAAAATAATAATCGTGTATCATTTGTGTTAGTGTGGAATGAGTGCAGTAGTTAGTGATATTTTTCTGTGATTTATTGAAATGTGGTTCTGGCCTGGCCACGTGTTCATCATGTTGGGCCCAGGTTATTCCGGCGTTGTTTGTGATGGCTTATTTGGTAGGATTAATACCATTGATACATTTTATTTGAATTTTACGTAAAGTTGACACTAAAGTACCAGTTAAAAATGAATAGGTGCGTATTATTTGAAAATCGTATAACCAAAGTACCAAAATTGTAAATCTTGTAAAATTTATTTTCAAGGCGTCGAGTAACATAAATTAATTAATGTTATACATTATTCAGAGCAGTTTAGAAGGATTTTCATGGAAGTAATAATTCTTGTGAACGTAATTAATTTTGTAAGGTCTTGAATAACAAGTTTAATAAAATTACGTTAATGGAAATATTATCAAGAGTATAGTTCAGTGGAAGTCGACACCAGAAAGTCGAAATAATATTAATGGAATTTGTCCATGAAGGAGAAAGATAATAATGTAATATTTCTAATAATATTTGCGAAATTTAATGCCGCCATTATCAATTAATTTTCTGCATTAAACTAAAATATATGAATTTTCTTATGTAAAGGTACATGCTATCGCGATAGCCTAGGATAGTTTAAGATAACATGGGATAGCTTATTGTTGTTTAATTTTCGGATTTGCTGATAATCCAGCCAGTGTTAAGAGGAGGTTCTTCCACGATAATTTTTATTTTTTATTCAAGCCAGATGTGGGCTAATGGTTATTTTATTTACATTGCAGTAAAATGCAGGCCTCGTTATGGTTGGAGAATGAACCCTTGGAGGAGACTCCTAACCAATACCAGCAATATTAAATGGTTAAATTTGGTTATTTTGTGTTATGTGAAGTGCTAGTTGTAATAAATGTCAAACCTATTGTTTTAAGTGTTTGTTTTTCAATTGTCATCAGTCCTTAAGTCTTACCTGCTCTTTTAAAATAAGCAAAGCCTTTCAGCGAACAGTCCACGTCTGGGACTCTCGCTCTCCAGCTGATCTGACCGGGAATAAAGGGGACAATACACTGTTTCATTTAAGCACCACTACGAGCACTAATGTGAGTCAAGCAGAGTTTCACTTAAGCCCTTATAACTATATTCGGTGTGGACATTTTTCAAAAAATCTAAGAAAACCTGAGTGTGTTGAACCAGGGAACACATTACAGAAAGAATTATGTAAATAAGTTAATTTGGCTAGGATTTGAATAAAAAAGAAAACGGGTAAAGAAACAAGCGATTTTAAGCTGTTTTTCCGAAACTGAATTTAGGCCGGAAATGATTTTCGAAGTTTGTTTTTTAGTGTGATAGAGCTCTTCAAGACTCAAAATTTGAAACATTTCAGCGCCCTTTAGCCCTTCAACTTTCGGCACAATTGAGTAAATTGTTTGGTTTTACGTTTTTCGTGGTATGGAGACCCCTACTTTCTCTACTAAGAAATGTCTTCAGCATTAACGAAATAAAGTCCGCCTCTGTGCTGTAGTGATTTAGCTGCCACCCCCGGTGGCCCGGGTTTGATTGCCGGCTCTGCCACGAAATTTCAAAGTGGTATGAGGGCTGAAACGGGGTCCACTCAGCCTCGGGAGGTCAACTGAGTAGAGATGGGTTCGATTTCCACCTCAAACATCCTCGAAGTGTTTTCCGTGGTTTTCCACTTCTCCTCCAGGCAAATACCGGGATGGTACCTAACTTAAGGCCACGTCCGCTTCCTTCCCACTTCCTTGTCTATCGCTTCGAATATTCCCGTCCCCCACAATGCCCCTGTTCAGCGTAGGAGGTGAGACCGCCTGGGCGAGGTACTGGTCCACCTCTCCAGTTATATCCCACGATCCAAAAGTCACACGCTCCAGGACACTGCACTGGAGGTGGTACAGGTCGGATCACTCACTGAGTCCGAAGGAAAACGCGACCCTGGAGGGTAAACAGATTAAGAAAAAAAGAAGGATATAAAAAAATAAAACGACAACTACTATGTAAAATCATTGCACGATCCAAGAATTTGAAGAAATGAACTAGAGATATCCATCCTTTCCTATTTATTGACGGTTTAGGGTATACAGTTTGAGCGTGAAGTGGATGAGCATTAGCAATCGCTGCCTCCTTTGCGTCTTACACATGTGAGGCGTGTCTGACAAGTATAAATGTAGATTTGTGCCATCTGTGCCACCCTACGTCTCCTGGAACATCGGTCTACAACGTCTTCACTCAAATTCTCATGATTTATCTCATCTTTTGACAGCAAACGTTGTTTTCGAACCGCGGCAGTGATTTATTAATCCGTTCAAATAATAATCAGCGAAGTAGGCGAATCCTTAGTTTTCGATGCAAGTAGAGCTCGGATGGTGCTGGCCACAAGCATGTGATGTTGCACGATCTAGGAACAGGTTATTTTGTACCTTATGGTGTATTATTACATTATCCTTGACGATGTTGATACCAGCCCATTCAGACTTCATTATTATTATTATTATTATTATTATTATTATTATTATTATTATTATTATTATTATTATTATTATTATTATTATTATTATTATTATTATTATTGAATATCTCGTACCATAGTGAGAGGTGCTTGCTATTCAATATTGCACATGTTTAAATGCATTAATAATTCATATCTACTCCTGTCAAAAACTTGATACTCAAATAAACGATAAGGAACAGTTTGTGGCATTTCACAGGTACAGCTGTCGGGCTTCTGAATACTGATTCTAAACCTCTCGAAGTACGATCCAAACTTTCCATATCCTGTCAGAAACAGAGTTATAATATGTTCATGTTGACTTACATTGTAGTCTGTCTTGAATATTTGTAAGGAACAAGTCCGTTGTTAGCCGGCCGTTTGTGCTGGTGATCAATTGGTTGTTCCACATATCTTGCGTATACTCTCTCAGTTTCTTTTTTCTTACAAGAGACACAGGGCACTTTTCATATATCAACAAAGCGTGAGAAGAAGCACTAGCTGCTTTGGCAAGTTCATCAGCTCTCTTACTTCCTTCTACTCCGTCAAGGCCTCGGACCCATTTCATGCAGATATCTTTACTGTAGCCTAATATTTGTGATCTTAAGTCAAGAGCTACCGGATGAAAGTCACATTTTTCTTGGATTGCTCTCAAAGCTGCCTGAGAGTCACTCAATATTTGCGCAGCACAACTGTGTTTTTTAATCCACATAACTGCCTGTCGTATAGCGCACAGTTCTGCTTGAAAGACTGAATGAGGGAGATAGTCTAAATTTTTCAGCATACACCTCACTGTTATTCTGTAGCACTACAAAACTACATCCTACAAACCGGCCATCTTTTTCTTTGCTAATCCGGGACCCATCCGTATAAATATTGTAATGATTTTGTGTGTTGCACATTTCTTTTACAAGGCTATTGATAAATTTACTTGAGTGACCTGCTGTCAATGCATTAGTTTGCAGCTCAGGAGTAACATTCAAGATCATATCAGGATACAAAACACCTTTTTTGCTAATGTGAGTTCGGCTTTGGCAATGGCTGTTAAATGTAGAGGTGGAATTTCCGCCACAACAAGGGCTGCTTCCGTGAATATTGTAAGGTATGAACGAATAATTTTGAGTAGAAAACCTCTTTGAATTTGGGCTACTTTGGCTTGAACCCACTTCCTTTTCAATACATTATGTTAAGCAGATGCACTATATAGTAATAACGGTTCAACAGCTAAATGATACTAGTTCTGGTTTAAGACCCCGTGTTAGTCCGGTAGCACTAGTGAAGCCGAACAGCAATCTGTTAGCTTTGATAGACAGAGCGTTGAAGTGAGCTCTGAATGTTAGCTTTCTCTCTAAAACAACACCTAGGTATGACATTTGATCCACCAGTTTTATTGCTTGTCCATTCATGCGAACTACAGGCTTTCAGCTTTTATATTCCTCACAATGAACATGGCGCTTGTTTCTTAGGGTTGAACTCCAATTTATTTTCAAATCCCCACTTGTAAATTCTATTCAGCGCTGTATTAGCTCGAAAAGTCAAACTTGAAACATCATCACTTTTGCATAAGCAATTATGTGAGAGTTAGTAAGTAATTCCAATATCAGTAAATCATCATAGAGAATTGTCCAGAATCATGGACTACATGCAGAACCCTGAGATTAGCCTTTTGTGACATTTTTGGTAAATGTAGTGCTGCCCATTGTGAGCTTTGCCTTTCGATTATTAAAATAGTTTCTAATCAATACATACAGGTTTCTAGGACAGGATTTTTTCTTCATCTGATGTAATATTTTCGGCCACCAGGCATTGTCAAACGCTCCTGAGATATCTAACGAGATCAGCAGAGCGGTCTTCCTTTCTGTAAATACCTCTTCAATCCATCCGACTACCAGTCGCATTGCACCCTCTGTTGACTTCTGTGCTGTGAACTCAAGTTGGTCGTCATTTGAAAGATTGTTACTGCGCAGGTGGAACTTCACTCGATCAATTAATAGTTATTCTAATATTTTTCCTAACACTAGCAATAGATATATAGGCCTATAAGATTTTGCACTAGCCTTGTTTGAAGAGTTTAGTTTTGGAATAATTTTCACTGCAGCCACTTTCCAACAGTCAGGGAACACACCAAGTTTCAGGCACATATTAAACATATTCAAAAGTAATTTAGGGCAACACATTTGGATATTTTTTATTGTATTGGCTGAAATTCCATCTGTTCCTGGGGATGTATTATCACATTGTTTGTTGATTGCACGTTGAACATCTTCAAGTGTAAAGGGAGAATCATTTGTCGCGTCCGGTGCAGTGTTTTCGAATTTCTGACATATTTCTGAAAATTGTTAACTTGTAATAATAATAATAATAATAATAATAATAATAATAATAATAATAATAATAATAATAATAATATTAATAATAATAATCGTATGGCCTCAGCTACCGCGTGCAGACATTTCGATTTGACGCCATCTGGCTGTCTGCTCGTCAATTTCGACGTTCCGTTTTACTCTAGGTCCGTTAGATGGCAGACAGAGTAAACCGGATCTCTCTTGGGCGTCTATGGCTAAGATTTAATTAATTTTGTCGGGTAAATACCAAATGTATCACCAGAGATCTTTTACATGCCGACATCGTACAACATGGAATTTCGAATGGGCTTTTTTCCGCCCTTCAAAAATCCGACTACCTCTGCCGGGTTTGAACCCGCTATCTTGGGATCCGGAGGCCGACACTCTACCACGGATCCACAGAGGCAGCTATTAACCTGTGATTCTTCGGGGAAGAAAATCTCCAAAAGTACCTCTGGTGAATCTTTTGTTGTTGTTGTGAATCCACCCGCTGTTTTTAAGGTTGTGATAGTATTATCGAAGTTGTCAGGTCTTCGTTTTATTTTATATACAATGTTCCAAGGGTTACTGGTCTGTTGTGCAGAGAAAAAACTTTTCATGCCCCATTTGTTGTTTTAATTATTTTAATTTTAAAATACAATTTTATTATATTATAAGCCTCTTCATAGTGTCGAAGAAGTATTTCACAAGAAGATCGCTGGAATCTGCTGTATGATGCTAAGACCCTCATTCTAATCCGATCTAGTTCCGAGTTACACCATTAATTTTTTACAGGTTTCTGCGGCAATTTCAGAAGATGCGCTTCACCGACATTATAAATAGTTTGCGTAAGATAATTTGTCATTATATTAAGTTGTTTGCTCGTAGTCACTTGTAGCACCTCTTCTGCTATTCTTTCAAGTTTCCGAGCGGCCATCTGCAAATGAGTCTACTGAACATTCTTTATTCTAAAAATACGTGTAATGGAATCATTAACCCTAACTGTACTTACGTTTGTTTTATTTCTTTAGTAATAAGTCTATAATCAGAAATACTAGGAAATTCACTCACTTTCCATTCCACAATGCGTTTTAAAAGTGTAGGTGAATATATGCTCACATCTATAAAACTATTACTATAATTTCGACTGAAAGTTGGAATTAGTATGTCATTAAGTATCATTAGATAATTGGAAGAGAAAAAGTCGAAAAAATTATTTTCACGTTTGTCAGTCACAGGACTTCCACGCGCACTATGTTTAGCATTAATACCTCCAATTATTAAGAGGGGCTTGCCTTTCAAATCAACACAAAGTTCGTTGAGGTCAATTAAAACTTCACTCCTCAGTTTCACAGTACATGTTACTTGTTACCAACAACACCCACTATAACTCTGTCAGGAGAACATTATTGTATCAACTGAAAAACCGACTTTGAAGTTGTGACGACTGCGGCACGCGGTCTATCGCCATTTTGCACATTATTGTTGATAAGAACTGTACAGTTCAGACTAAATCCAAGGACTTTGTTCCCTCTGGTGTTCGGTTCTTGTACACATCGAAGTTTCATAAAATGTTTCTCTTTTAAATTATTAAAAGTCCGATTTTTTATGAGTCCTGCGTTGGGATAACAGATTTATGCAAGTTTTGCTGATATATATATTAATTACAGCCATAACTGATTTTCGATTTGATAATATTTACGATTTTTTGGTAAATGGGACAGTCAGTTGATGTGGCAGGATGATCAGTCTTTAAATGTTCATATCTTGTTCTAGAAGACATTTTCGGATTTGTGTTTTTATAATTAATGCATTCAATTTTACTTTTAGGGCTGTCTTTTGTTTCATGTAAATCAGAACACTGAGAACAGATTGAAGGACTTTCACACTCTTTCGCAAAATGAATGAAGCCTTGGCACTTGTAACACCGAATCCGTCTCGTTGACTGGACAACTACAATAATCGATATATATCCTCTCTGATCGCATTATGATGTTATAAACACTCGGTGACACTTCAAACACGCAGTACTACAATCTTCAATTCCTTGACTTTCTCACAAAGCATTTCTTCAGGAACGCGCTCGTATCTAGAAGGCTGTGCTTCACGGGTGGATTTTGTTCCAAGATAGCTTCCGTCAGCTCCACCTCGATCCCGTGTATCATAATTCGAGGATTTCGTTTCTTCGGAATTTGTGCGGACAGTTAGATTCCGTCTCCTGGATATGGTTTGCAAAGTTCTTACAGTCGTCATTATTTCTTAATTCCAATATAACATTCTTATTTCGAATTTTCTTATTTTTAATTCCTACGTGCAGCGAAGCCAATTCTATCTCAAATTGCAATATATTACGGGGTTGTTGCGAATCTTTAACTTTCGTAGCGTCCTTTGGAGACATCAGCACAACATTAGCTGTTTTCTCTGAAACTGGTTGAGTGGACTGTGTAGTGACCTGAAGAACATCCGAGTATCTCTGCTGTTTGCTTTCAGCTGTAGTAAGTTCTTCCCATAACTTGAGTATTTCTTCTTTAAATGAATCAAGAGTTTTCTTGCTGAATTAAGTACTTTACTGTTCCAGGTTTGTTGGTCCTTTTGTCAGAGTTAAGCACCTCCTTTATGAAATGTATGTGATTTTCAGCACTGCGGTATAATACATGCACATCAATACGCTCCGCCGTCTTGTTCTTCAATGTTGATATCAGCCCATTTAGACTTTATAAGAAGTGAAGTCCTTCGTGCGAGCTGGCATAGTCGGTGTAAATATTTCTCCATTTACCTTCAGGTGCATTCCACGGATAAACAGAAGTTTTGGGGCATGACATTATTACACTACAGCGCACAGAGGGTACCGTACAAAGAAGACCTGGAGAAATTGCTGAAAGGTATGGACAGTCTTGTATAAGATGTACAAGATGAAAATAAATAAGTCTGGAACAAAAGTAATGGGGTGCAGTCAAATTAAGTCTGGTGGTGCAGGAAATATTAGATTATGAAATGAAGTCTTAAAACAAGTAGATGGATATTGTTACTTGCGCAGTGGAATAAATAATGATGGCAGAAATAAGGAGGACGTAAAAATTAATGCAGAGTACAGAACCGGCAAAATTTAGGACCACATTAAAAATCATGAAGTTCAATCTAGAACCTAAAATTGTGGTACTAGACCTCTGTATTATTTTCCTGAGCTCTCGCATCTAATATGATATACGTCGCCTGATTTCAGTGATTTACGTCAAGTGTTGTATAACTTATACATTTTCAACTGTTGGTAGGTCACAGCAGAACGTCAACATTCTTGGAAATATCATGTACTCTAATCGTTTTCAAGTATCACCACCAAGATTCCTTTCACAGACTTAGCAATAGCTGGGGATCATTTTAGTATGAAGATAAAAATTGCGATAAAACGCGGCACCGAATTTTGTGTGTATATATTTTTTTCAAACCAGCGCTAAACTGGTCAATTTTTCCTTGTTCTCATCAGGTCTCAGTGTGAGCTATCCGCATCAGAAATGTTTTCTTGGATACCATGCGCAGAGTGCAAATGAAACTATCGGGGCAGATACGTTTGACGTCGATAGCTCGTCCTGAGGCCTTGGGCCATACGTAACAAAGGCAAAGAAAAATCAACCTCTTTGGCCCTGGCTCAAAAAATAAAACATGCAAAAGACGGTGCTACATATTTTTCGAATTTTTATATTTGTACTAAAATGACCCCCGCCATTTATAAGTCTACAAAAATATCTTGGTGGTGATACTTGCAACTAATTAGAGCATACAGTACATTATATTACCAATTTTTTTTACTTTTTGGTGTGACCTTCCAAATGTTAAAAATTCATAAGTTCTACAGTATTTGGACTAACTCAATGAAATGAGGCGACGCATATCCTATTATATGTGAGAGGTCCGAAAGTAAATTACGGAGGTCTAGTTGCAAAATTTTAGATTCCTGATGACATTTCGTGATTTTTTTTATGTGGTCTTAAACTTTTGACCGATACTGTAGCACAAGGCCTTTCTTAAGAAACAAAAACATTTTCGAACATTAATATAGGAATTATAAGGACGTTTTTGAAGATGTTCGCCTGGAGCGCGACGTTGTATCGAAGCAAAACATGGACGGGAACTAGCTCAGAAAGAAAGAGGATATAAGCTGTTGATATGCGGTGTTACAGAGGAATGCTGAAGGTGAGATAGGTAGATAGAATCATAAATGAAGCGATGTTCAATCGAATTGGTTAGAGGGGGACTATCTGGCGAAATTTCACCAGAAGAAGGTAGGGCACATTTGAAGACACCCAGGGCTTGTTCAGTCAGTTTTTAAGGTACAGTAAGTGCAGGCAGGGGCAGACCAAGGTATGAAGATAACAAACAGATTAGAGCAGATGTAAGATGGAGTAGTTACGTAGAAATGAAAAGATTACCACAGGATCGGGTGCCATGGGGGGCTGTATCAAACCAGTCCATGGATTCACGACCCTAACAATACAGTAACAGACTATAGCGCGTATATCCCGTAACTAATCTTTCGATGCCATGACCAGTGCTAGACTGTTCATAACGGCGTGCAGCAATGTTTCATTTTGACGGTTCCTCACATGCGTCTCACAGAGACTCACATCCAGTATTCTGGAGTACAACACACAGGGATCACAACTGTATCCCTTCGAGAAGGTAAAGAGTGTACATTCAGAATGTTCGGAATGGTTATCGGGAATGTGAAGAATTTTGTTTAAGTTTTGGATCCTTCTTAATTTCCTCTTTGAATATAAATTTATCGCTTAAAATCTAGAAAATCTTCTGAACATAGATATATCTGATTAGGTTCCTTGACAATAAGGTCATGAGATGAAGTTCAGTGTGTTTTAATTGCAGCTCGGAACAAATAATTCACATTTTGATTCTCTTTTCCTTTTTTTTTTTTTTTTGAATTGTACAGCGTTATGAAATCCTGAAAGGAAAGTAGGGTGAGGGAGTAAGGGAGCGGATGTCATCTGTTGATGTGCTTTACTGAAGTGAAATAGCCGTGACAATTGTTCGCTGTGTGTGAGTAGTAGAAAATGCTTGTCAAATAAGTTGTTACAGAAATCGGTCACACCAAATGTGATGGCAAGAGCGTCTCTATCTACCTGTGTGCAATTTCTTTCAGAGGCAGATAGCAGTGGCTCTTTCAACTCGTTGGGTGACATAACACAATACAGCAGCTATTCTGTTTGGGTTCTGGTTGGTTGTCAAAAGACGTGGGGTCCCGGAATCAAGAACATGGTCACTGCACAGTTCGGAACTTAATTTCAGGAATTAGCTTTTCTTTTAGAATTTGCTTTACGTCGCACCAACAGAGAGAGGTCTTACGGCGACGATGGGATAGGAAAGGTCTACGAGTAAGAAGATAGCTGTCCAGACCTTAAGGAAAACCACCATCAGGGCTGCCGACCGTGGGGTTCGAACCCACTATTTTCCAGAGCAAGCTCACAGCTGCGCTCCCCCAACCGCACGGCCAACTCACCGGTCATCCACAGCGTTACTTACCTCATTCCCCATGAACAGTGTAGAGTGGTTTGGAACTACACGCACGCTCTTGACACGCAACCTAGCGATTAGAAGTTGTGTAAAACCAACTCCTCTACCAACATTCTGATGGTGATTGCTTTCTTTCTTCCACCAGTGGGAGTGGAACCGGCTTACCACGGTAGATTTGAGGCCTTAACGGTCGTGGCCACCAAGCCGACTATTTTCAAATGAAATAACGTTATATGGTAAAGGTTTTCAAGCAACCTGTCGTCACGTGGGCCACGAATAACCTGGCTCTGTGAAAAAACATCTGCAATAGAGACACTTGCATTTCATTGAGAACTAGGTCACGCTGAAGCGCTGCACCTGACCGGCGTTCTTTCTGGGATGATTTTACTGAATCATAATACGATAATGTTTCCAAGAGCAAAGTAAAGCTGCTAGACTGTTATATTATGTTGACCCAAAATACAGGGGTGGAGGAAGCAACGTGAAACGCTTCGCGGGCGAATTCAAATGGCATTTGCTTGGTGTTGCTAAACATGTACGTGGCTTAAGGCCGGCTTGATAGCAACTAGAGAAGGCGTTTGAATACAGACCTCAAGATCACGCGAAAGCAAGTACGCTAGAGTGACACACTCTCAAGTCGTTCTTAAGTAACGTGGATATTTAAAAACTATAGGAACGATTAAGAAACCCTGACGGCTCCATGGCCTCTGTTGCAGAAATACTCTCCTACAACTGAACGAAATATTTACTCTCTGTGATGTTTGTTAGTTAACGACTACTACTGCACTTATTTGTGCAAAGTAATCATTTAATGACTGGAGGTCGGTGGATGCAGAGTGGGTCTCGTCCCACAATTAGCCACCCTGGCTCTACACCTCTCTATTCGGGAGACCATCGGCTCTCATGATAATGGTTTTCCGTGGTTTTCCATTCTCCTGCACTAAGGCGAACACCGGAACAGTTCCTAGTATAGGCCACGGCCGCCAACCCCCTCACCTTCTCCGAGCATCTCCTTCACCGTAACAAATCTCCCGACCTGAGAGACGGCGTCACCCTTTAAGAGGCCTGCCTCCCCCTTCACAGGAGGAATGAAAACAAAATTAGTAGTACTAGTAGTAATGACCGAAACAATATGTCTGGTTTGCAATATGAAAATGTTGAAATGAATTGCATGTGCTCACCTAACGCACCTGCCGTAAGAACGGCAGCAGGGGTTGAATCCCGTCGGAGATACTCTTTTCTTATAATTACATTAACAATGAGGCGTATACTCTACCGCGGTCGGTGATTACGCTGCCTCGAAGGTCCGAGTTCTATTCTTGACCATTTTAAACTGGATCTGAGGACTGGTTCGAGGACCATTCTGCCTACATGAGAGGTGAGGTAGTGGCCCCGGTTAGCCAAGAGAACATGCACCGTGCTGACCACGCAAAGGCCCTCGGGCTGAGCAGCGGTCACCTGGACATCAGCGCTTTTGCACCTTCTTTATTTGTTTGCTTGTTTATACGAACAATTAACTCAGGTGTTCTCATCCATTATCAACGTTCTCCGTTTTCTAATCAGTTAGAAGTGGCTGTTATTACACTGTGTCTGCTGTAGAAAATGGAGCTACGCCACAGTAGGAAATGAGAAGTGTCCTGGCAGGCAATTTACTCCCGTGGCCTTCCGCTGCATTTGCTGATAAGGAGGATGCACAAGGTGATGGCTCTATTCTCTGTGACCACGAGAAGAAGAAGCAAGCTATTATCTACACACTTATCTGGTTGTCACCCACATATCTGGGCTAGAAAGTGAAGTAGTGGGTACAGTCAAGAATTACGGAGCCATCAAGAAGGAAGAATTAACTCATCCTCGCTACCTACTTTACATTCAATATTTGCGCTTGAAATTTTTAATAAAGTGGTTCAGGACTACTCACATACTACAGTTTGATCTTCAATTTGTTCGTGTGTAAGTGAATTATTGCACTTTTGTATTCAAGAGTCGCTTCTGCCACAGAATAAAAGAAGGCAATTCAGACCCCGCGAAGTAAAAGTTAATATTTTCATGTCAGTTGGAGGTAATCAGTTCATAGCACGTTCCATAATTGTGAGGTATTTCTTTAGTTGCATTTATCACATTTTCAGATGTGACTTTTCTCCTCGTAAATATTAATTTGGAAAAATATAGGCTGATACGTACAGAAAAAATGAGCTGTAATGTAAAATATGCACTAGAGATGGAAATGTAATTCGAGAAAAGATTACCTGGGATTTTGTTAAGTTTTGTTAAGCACGTGCCAAAGGTGTGGCCCCTTTGCATTAAGGAACGCCACAATTGCACATTCCCAGAGACTCATCGGCCTGTCTCCCCGATGACGTTCCTGATTTCAGCCGATATGTTGTCCTTCAAATGTCATAACGTACGGGGTTTATTCCAAACTCCCACGCTCAGTATTCCCGACTGCTGAGGTCGGGGGAAAATGGGGGCCACATCATTTTAGAGGTGATGTGGTTTGGGAAGAAACTCACAATCGATCCCATGGACACATCTTTGGACTCTCCAAGTCCCAAGAAGTAAAAAGCAACAATTTTGATCATCTAAGTGAATCGACTACGGAAGTATTAGCATATTCATTGCACTGGTTCTATGGGAATCACTCCGTATAAAGGCTCAATGATTAATCAGTTCTCCACAATATCTGCTACTCTATGTTTCCAGATCCGCACTAGTACAAGACATCGATATTGCTTCAAACAATATCTAGTTTCATCTCTTTTGTTAGGTTTCCTTTGCTTACATTAACGTATTTAATTCCTTACTTCTATTTCCTTTTTACATACATACATACATACATACATTATCATTATAGACTGTTATGCCTTTCAGCGTTCAGTCTGCAAGCCTCTGTGAATTTGCTAAACGTCGCCACAATCCTCGATTTGCAACTAGTGTTGTGGCCTCATTTAGTTCTATACCTCTTATCTTTAAATCGTTAGAAACCGAGTCTAACCATCGTCGTCTTGGTCTACCTCTACTTCTCTTACCCTCCATAGCAGAGTCCATTATTCTTCTAGGTAACCTATCCTCCTCCATTCGCCTCACATGACCCCACCACCGAAGCCGATTTATGCGTACAGCTTCATCCATCGAGTTAATTCCTAAATTAGCCTTTATCTCCTCATTCCGAGTAACCTATTCCCATTGTTCCAACCTGTTTGTACCAGCAATTATTCTTGCTACTTTCATGTCTGTTACTTCTAACTTATGAATGATATATCCTGAATCCACCGAGCTTTCGCTCCCGTAGAGCAAAGTTGGTCTGAAAACAGACCGATGTAAAGATAGTTTCATCTGGGAGCTGACTTCCTTCTTACAGAATACCCCTGGATCGCAACGGCGAGCTCACTGCATTAGCTTTACGACAACTTGATTCTGTCTCACTTACTATATTACCATCCTGGGAGAACACACAACCTAAATACTTGAAATTATCGACCAGTTCTAGCTTTGTAACACCAATCTGACATTCAATTCTGTAGAATTTCTTACGTACTGACATCAATTTAGTCTTCGAGAGGCTAATTTTCATACCATACTCATTGCACCTATTTTCAAGTTCCAAGATATTAGACTGCAGGCTTTCGGCACAGTATGCTATTAAGACCAAGTCGTCAGCATAGGCCAAACTGCTTACTTCTTTTCCACCTAACTAAATCCCTCCCTGCCATTTTATACCTTTCAGCAGATGATCCATGTAAACTAGGAACAGCAAAGGTGAAAGATTACAGCCTTGTCTAACCCCTGTAAGTACCCTGAACCAAGAACTCATTCTACCATCAATTCTCACTGAAGACCAATTGTCAACATAAATGCCTTTGTTTGATTTAAATAATCTCCATTTAATTCCATAGTCCCCCAGTATAGTGAACATCTTTTCCCTCGGTACCCTGTCATATGCTTTCTCTAGATCTACGAAACATAAACATAACTGCCTATTCCTATCGTAGCATTCTTCAATTACCTGGTGCATACTGAAAATCTGATCCTGACAGCCTCTCTGTGGTCTGAAACCACACTGGTTTTCATCCAAATTCCTCTCAACAACTGATCGTACCCTCCTTTCCAAGATGCCAGTGAATACTTTGCCTGGTATACTAATCAATGAGATACCTCGATAGTTGTTGCAATCCTTCCTGTTCCCTTGCTTATAGATAGGTGCAATTACTGCTTTTGTCCAATCTGAAGTTACCTTACCAACACTCCACGCTAATTTTACTATTCTATGAAGCCATTTCATCCCTGCCTTCCCACTATTCTTCACCATTTCAGGTCTAATTTCATCTATTCCTGCTGCTTTATGACAATGGAGTTTATTTACCATCCTTTCCACTTCCTCAAGCGCAATTTCACCAATATAATTTTCCTCCTCCCCATGTGCTTGGCTGTTTGCAACACCAGCAGGATGATTTCCTTTTACATTGAGAAGATGTTCAAAATATTCCCTCCACCTCTCCTTTTTACAAATATTTTTTTAAAGATAGATTCACGCGTCCATTTACACTTGCTAATTCCGTTATCACGTATTTTTCTTCGTGACTGAAATCATCACTATGTGTATTTCGTTTCATTTGGTCGATAGTTTCCTAGCCTGCACGTTTTTATATTATTCTGTTAGTTTTATTTATTTATTTCCTCGATTAAGTACGTTAATAACCTGCATTTTATTGGCCGTTGATGGTTGCATTTTTCTTCTTCATCTCTTAACTGTCCTCTGGGGATGGGGGATTGCGAGGGAACATCCATTAATATCCTTCCGTGTCGTAGGAGCAACTAGGAAGCGGACCTCGGTTGTTCTTAACTTGGGAGGTCGCTCCTAGCTGAACCTTGTGTCGGGCTGCCCATTTCTAAATTTCCTGTCCAGCCTGTCTTATCCAACTCATGCTTTCTTCCCACATCAACGGCGTTAGATTTGTAAGGCTCACCAGATTCTTTACATTTTACTCCCTTGGTGGCCCTTCCCCTTATTACGCAGATAACTTCATTCTTCGAAGTGGGCGACGTCTTCAAGTTTCCCTCTGTATAGTGTTAAGACAGGACAGTTGCCGACTTGCACTTCCTCCTCCACCACCATGACCACCACACTACAACACCTCCTTAAACATACAATTGCATTGGGTTATCTGGCTCCGTGGAATGGTAGTAGGGCGTCCTACGTATGAAAACAAGGGTGCGGCTTCTATTTTGGCTGAGCTACTCCATTTTTAAAGCGTGGTCACTTAGCTAGGCTTAGCGAATATTTTATTTTCACGCCATTCCGAAGTGTCAGAGTTTTCTGTTTTTGATATAAATATATCTTATGATTGGCGGTCATCCGAAAATTTGTGTAACGTGACGTGTCAAAATGTTTGACAGAAGTGTAACCATAGCAACCAAGCAGGCGGTGATGTAAGGTACGAATGAATGGCCAGACAGTGTTACCTAGCAACCAAGCAGGCAGTAATGTAAGGTATGAATGAATGGCCAGACAGTGTTACCTAGCAACGGTGTACGCAGTGATGTAAGGTATTGTAGAATGGCCAGACAATGTTACCTAACAACCGTACAGTTTGCGATGTAATGTATGGATGAAGGGTCAAACAGTGTTACCTAGCAACAGTGGAAACTGTGATATAAGGTATGGATGAATGGCCAGACAATTTTACCTAGCAACCGTGTAGGCAGTGCTGTAAGGTATGCATGAATGGTCAAACAATGTTACCTAGCAACCGTGTAGGCAGTGATGTAAGGTATGGATGAATGGTCAAACAATGTTACCTAGCAACCATGTAGGCTGTGATGTAAGGTATGCATGAATGGTCAAACAGTGTTACGTAGCAACCGTGCAGGTTGTGAAGTATGGTGTTGTAGAATGGCCAGACAATTTTACCTAGCAACCGTAAAGCCTGCGATGTAAAGTATGGAAGAATGGTCAAACAGTGTTACCTAGCAACCGTGCAGGCTGTGATGTAAGGTATGGATGAGTGGCCAGACAGTGTTACCTAGCAACCGTACAGGCAGTGATGTAAGGTATGGATGAGTGGCCAGACAACCGTGCAGGCAGTGATGTAAGGTATGGTTGAATGGGCAGACGGTGTTACCTAGCAACCGTGCAGGGTGTGTCTTACGGTTGGTTGTCATCTGAAATTTGCACCAGTTGATGGATAGCCATGACCGCGAGAGATATTTATGATCATTCGATTTTCGCAAAGGAAAAAGTAGTTTCATTTTCCTGTGATTAGTGTAGCCCAATAGTACTTCCTGTTAAACCAATAATCACCACTACCACAAATACTTGATTCATGTTTCCTTATTTCTTAGTGTTCAAGGTAGAATTTGGAAACTATATGTAGCACAACAGTAAATATGTTCAGTAGTTTGAGCTCAGCCTCTTGGCTGAACACGTAGTGTGGGCCGAATAAACTCGAATTTCTTTTCGAAGTAGTAATATTGCAGAAAAGTTACTAATTGGGGAGAATAAAACGGGGTAGAAAAAGAAATTAAATAGGTTCATTTCTTCCGGTCGCGCACGTTTTCTAAAGTTTGGCGAAATTCGGAAAAATGTATATTTTAACGATAATTTTCTACCTTGCTTAATTTGTAATGGCTCTAGTCGACTCTTACTCGAACCAGTAATGATTTAGAAAAAATAATGGTTCAAATCGGTTAAGGTCTGCCGCTCGCGCAACAGCCATCAGAAATCTAACAAACTCTCGCGCTCGTCGTAACTCGCTCGGGTTAAAGACTGACGCTCAGCCCACCTACCACTCTCGCCACCACGCCGTGCCATTGTTGTGTCAGTCTGCACTTATCCCTAGTGTTTGATGTGTGTTTCATTCTCTCTTCCAGTTACTATTGTCATTTGCATCTAGTGTATTTCGATGTTTGTTTTGTGTTATAGTATTTTTGTGTAACTTTGTGACTGTACTTCAGAAACTCGTCACAAGACAGGTATTTGGTTGCCCTATATTTGCTGCACCTAAAGACTTTTCATCAAACAAGCTTCCTACTGGTGAGGACGTCATTCGGTGTTGTTCACAGGAGAGATACTGCTTAGCGCTTAAAGTTAATAATAAGAGTGTCAGTTCTTCGCACGTTGCCAGTACAGTAGCTAACAAAATAATTGATTTGTATCAGAAAGCATCCATCCCAACGGTTACAGATAAGAGAACTGTGCAACTTATAAAAGCTTTGCATGATAAATATTACAGCATTAGAAAATCATATACTTGGGATAAGAATAAAGATTCGTTTAAGCAGAAAATTGACGAGTTTAAAAAAAATTGCTCATCGCTTTTTGACGTAGCGCTTGCAAATGCTCCATTGTTGTTCATTATATTTGTAACAGAACCCCTGATTTATGTAAATGCGATATAACTGTCAACTGTGTGCAAAATCAAACAAAATACCTGCTATTGAGCTATGATTCGTTTACTTATTACGAGCACACGGAATAGGAAATATTGGAGGGTTGAACGTGTCTGAATCAAAGAAACGTATTAAATCATAAGAAAGGAGATCGCGTGACAGTCATTTAACTCTGGATGATGAATCTGAATCTCATCTGAAACCCTCGTGCTCGTATTCAAATCTAAATATTGTTGAAACTGATGATGAAGACCAATATCTTGGTCGCTATCACTAACTTTACTAGAAGGATAACAACTTTAACTTTAGCTTGTTTGATGGACAGTCTTTAGGCGCAGCAAATATAGAGCAATCAACCTGTCTTGTGATGAGTTTTTGAGGTACAGCCATACTATACCACAGTTAAGTCACAAAGTTACATAAAAATGTCATAACACAAAACAAACATCTAAATACAGTAAATGCAAATGCCACAATAGTAACTGGAAGAGCGAATGAAACACACATCAAACACGAGGGATAAGTGCAGACTGACACAACAATGGCACGGCGTGGTGGCGAGAGTGGTAGGTGGGCTGGGTGTCAGAGTCTTTGACCCTAGTGACCTACGACGAGCGTGAGAATTGGTTAGAATTTTGACGGCTGTTGCGCGAGGGGAAGACCTTAACCGATCTGAACTATTCTTTTTTCTAAATCATTATTGGTTCGAGTAAGAATCGACTAGAGCTTTTACATTTAAATATTGACAAGTTAAGGATGGTAGAAAATTATCGTAAAAATATACATTTTTCCGAATTTCGACAAATTTTAGAGCACGTGCGCGACCAGAAGAAATGAACCTACTTTGTTTACTTTTTACCTCGTTTTATTCTTCCCAATTCGCAATTTTTCCGCGGTATTACGACTTGTTAAAAAAGAATTCGAGCTTTTTAGGCTCACCCTACAGAATAGTCAGCATACAGTGGTAGGACTGCGAGTTCGGTTTCTGGCCGGCTGTAGATCTGGGTGTTTGTGATTGTTTTACCATTCACACACAGCAAACCAGCACAGAAATATGGAATAGTGAGTGCGTCTCTCGACATACCTTTGTTTTCTGGAGGGTCATCCGGTCGTAAAACATTAGCGCCGTTTCGAGATAATTTGAACAATTTCTAGGAAGGAGAAGGAAATCCTCCAGTAATTTTAGAATCGTGGTGTAGCATCTGGATACAAGTCGATATCTGCGGAAGTATTAGCATCTCAGGGTTCTTGAGGATGAACTTCAGTTTCGCGAATCCACCTATGTCAAGCTAATTATTTAGGAAACACTGCGAATAAAAGCTGTTGATGGAAATATTGACAAGCTCAAACCCAAGGTGCGGGTAATGTTTATTTAACATTTCGGTCATTCGCGTTATAACTGTAGGGCACAGGATTGGAAGAAGAAGAATTTTCGGACCTAAAAAATAAGAATATTGGGTAAATAAGCAAAATGGCCGTGAAAGTGCTAGAATTGGATGTTACATTGGACCTCTCAAACGTAGCTGGCCTATTGTTGGATGAGAACATAATAGGAGGAGAGTAAAGGGGTGGTGAGACAGGGATTATGGGAGTAAATGATTTGTGAGAAAGAGATGTAATAATAATAATAATAATAATAATAATAATAATAATAATAATAATAATAATAATAATAATAATAATAATAGATTTCCCCAGCCACACAGCTGTCCTCTCCCAGACATATACCTCTTCCACCGCTTTCCATGCGGATCTACTGAAAGACTTCCACAGCTAATCTCTCCCCACAACTCTCCTGGTGTCATCTCACAGGCGGTCTGGTGGCTCTCGGTTTCCACCGGAAGACTTTCGCTCATTGCTCTGTCCAGCCATGTGATCCACCCAGCGACGTCTGCAAGTAGGCCTCCAGATCTCCTCCTTCTACCCTCTGTCCCTGAGACGTATTCCGAGTATGGTTCCCTCCGTGACACGTTGGCAAGTTATGATGCACCTGCAATTGGGCTTGCACACGACTCGTATGATTTCCTCTTGAGGTTGACTTACTCCTTGGAGTTCTTGAGGATGAACATTAGTTTCCCGAAAGCAGCGCATGTCAGGCCATACCTCTGTTTCGTTAATTTTACCAAGCTCGGTGCTGTGGCCGAGGTGAACATAGTGGTCCACTACTTCGAGAGCTTATTTCTCCACTTCTATTCGAACGACGTCCAGGCTTAGGATCATCGGTTTCTACAGGTTCATACTCAAGCCGACTCTCAGCGATGCCTCGTGGAATTGGTCGAGCATGGTATTCGTTTCCTCCGGGACGTTGCTGATCAGCACCACGTCCTTAGAGAATTTGTGGAAGGTGCCATCTATGGTGACCCCGTTCTTGTCCCAGGACAGTATTTTGAAGATGTCTTCTAAAGTCAAGTAAAGAGTTTTGGACAGAAGATGTCTCCCTGCCGCACATTTTTCTCTCCGTTACCAGATCGACCTTGATTTTGATCTGGAATGTGACGTTGGTGTAAATGTCACGGTTGGCAATAGAGTACCGAGAGTCGATCTTCACGTCATCCCTCGCTGAGAGCACTGTCTACGTTTCTATGATTCGAACGCCTTCTGGTAGTCGGTGAAGGCTGAACGGAGAGGGATTCTGTACTCCACCGCCTTCTGAATGAGCGAACGCAGGGCGTGGAGCTGGTCTACGTGCTGAAGCCTCTGAGGAATCCGCCTTTTCGCCTGGCTGGTGGATGTCGAGCTTGTTTGTTATTCGGTTCACCATGATCTTCATCAGCAGCTAGTACATGATGGAGGGCAAACTGATGGATCGATAGATATGCATATTGGAGCAGTATCCCTACCTGAAAAGCAGGATGACCTCGGCATTTCTCCACATTAGAGAAATATGTTGTCCTTCCAGTAATTTTTCAATAGGGATAATAATAATAACTCTTATATTATTACAATATTACTTTTAAAATGTCTTCCAACAGCAAGTCCTTAACCTGGTACTCTGACTTGTAACCTACTTACTGACGAAGATTATTGCCATTTTGAAGCCTGGGGCCTGGGATGCCCAGTGAAAGATCAGACAGCTGTGGACCTATCTCATTGTTGAGGGTGTGCTACAAGTAATTGACAGACTAATCCTGAATACAAGCGCATCAAAAGTGTTTGAGATAATTTTCATTGAACAAGTGGGATTCAGACTACAATAGAGTTGCAAGCACCGGATACATTATATAACTACGTACTTAGAGGCAGAGTCCCAGAATCGCTAGAAAACAACTGTGGCGTATTGAGGTTGCTTATTACACTGTTTAGATAGAGGGTGTAATTTGTAAACTACTCCAGGTGTTCGAGTCGTCATTGGCAGCGAAATTATCAAGCGAAATAAATTAAATAGGGACTCCGCAAGGTCCAGTGCTTGCCCCATCTCATGTAGTGAGGGCTCAGATTTGCTCACCCCTGGTTTCACAAGCAATAAAATTCTGCTTACGAGCACGCACCCATCATACAATACTCAACTTCACACTTCTCTATGTTAAAAGTTAGACCATGAAAAATCCCTCCCTGTGCTTTATCCTGGCTCAGTCAATTTATAAATATCTTGGTGGCTCGTTCGTTTGTATATTTTATGCTCTCTTTCTTTCTGGGCTTGCATGTGTTCACAGCAGCCAGCAGACACGTACAAATCACCTGACAGACGGCGACTTAAAAATTGGTAACGGCTTTAAATTTGTAGCTAGACTACATCAGTTCGTTCCCCTAAGTCGTTCATAATAGGAGGAGGGTTCGGCGCTGTGTAGGAATGTGGCACACGCAGCTGCAAAAGCAAACTTCATCCATTATAGAGCGAGACTACGCAATTCATTACTTTTACATTTTTTAATTTTCGGGCTTGTATTGTGCTATTGTATCACCCTTACATAACGTAACATAGAGAACGCCAGCATTTACTCTGTTCCATGGACTACTTTTTTCGGTTGAAAACAAAATGCCAGTAATACGGTTCATTCATCAAGTAGTGTATTTTGATAACTGCGTAATGCGCTCACACTTGTCTATTACAGTTGTACTGAGATGGTGGTGCGGTAGGAGCATGCATTAGGTTCGAACCCCATTATGCGCAGCCCTTGAGTAGGTTTTACACGGTCCTGAAATGTTTACAGCTGGCAATTAAGGCCCTCTCCTGTCCCTTTCTACCACATATTTACAGAAATCGCCAAGCCAATAGCAAAGAAAAAAGGACCACACGCCCCGAGCTGAGTCAGAAATTGCTTCCACTTACTTTGAATTTTCTTATCGGACCTCACTTGGACGACTCTTATTTTCTTCCCACCCCCAACGGTATTAAACTTACGAGGCCTACGGAGTTTGTCATTTTCAAGCGCAGCGTGGAACTTCCCTTTCTTTTGCTAAGAACCGCATTTTCCAAAAGGACGAAACACTTTCTTCCTCAATTAGAGTCAAGGGATATACTTATCTCCTTGACCATTACAGTACCATTACTTCAAAATATTATGATGTGGGTAGGGGCGACAGAACACACCCCAAGGAGCTCTAGAGCGTGCCCTTGGTGCAGACTAGTATTGCTTCTTCTCAGCTGTGTCAGACTCCACTCTCATCCTTTCCATCTGAACTTTCTTTGTCAACTCTTGTTCTTCTCCGACAAGGACGGTATCGGATTCACGAGACCTAGCGAGACTTCCATTTTCAGCCCTTCCTCTCCTCCCTTCCTGTTGCCGATAGCTTCATTCTTCCCTTCTGATCACTCTTTATAGTGAAAATCCTCAGCCTGTTTCCAGTAATACGACCGGGTCAGGAAATGGAATGAATGAAGCCCTCATCTAGCGGCGAGGATAGGAAGTGCCGACTGCCGAAGCCTGTCGCACTTCTCTGGGGCAATGATTGACTGACGGATAAAATGAAATGATGACAGGAATGAATGATGACAGGAAAACCGGAGTATCCGGAGAAAACCTGTCCCACCTCGGCTTTGTCCAACACAAATCTCACATGGAGTGACCGGGATTTGAACCACGGAACTCAGCGCTGAGAAAGCCGGCGCGCTGCCGCCTGAGCCACGTTGGCTTACTCTTTATATTTAATAATAATAATAATAATAATAATAATAATAATAATAATAATAATAATAATAATAATAATAATAATAATAATAATAATAATGTATGTTCAGTCTTCAGCCCTAAGGCTGGTTGGATCCCCAACAACTCTGCCATCAGCTGTCATATATATCCTAGGCATCACTGAAGAGGCGTACTAGGGAAATGAGGAGTGAGGTAGCTTCCCGCTGCTTTCCTCACCGAGCCAGAAGTTGCTATTACATATCGGTCTGCCAAGCCCACTGAATTGCATGCATCATCCGACTCTATGAGCAACATTTTTACACCATTCATAACAGGCACTGACTATATAAGGAATTGCATTACTAGCATCATTCATACCTCAGTCACTTTCATATTGTCAAAGCCAAGGATAAGACAGAGACAAATCAACGAAAGTAACAAAATTGCTCTAGTCTATACCAGCAGACATAGTGCACTGTAAACACTAGGTCCTGCCAGCAAAGGCGAAATAATAATAATAATAATAATAATAATAATAATAATAATAATAATAATAATAATAATAATAATAATAATAATAGTACCGGGAGACACACCCCAACTCCGCTCATTCAAAATAAGCGCCTTAATGAACTCCTCTATCGACCAAAAGGTGAAACTGATACTACATGAACTTGGAACTTTAATCAGAAGATGTCACTACTGAAATATTAAGTAATAGTGTTATTGCGAAGTTTCCTAAACTAATTGAATTTCTCCTTGTTTTGTTTTGCTATACATCAAGAAGTTTGGACATTTTTCCACAGATGTCACTACCAAAAAACTCTGATCATGTACTCTGGTGCAAGGTAAAGGAAGTTGTTATTCAAAGAAATTTTGTGTTTATAGGTTTTCCCAACTTTCATTTGTTTTTTATTTAATTTCAGGGTTGCAACACTTCTGTCTCATTCCGCCAGTTTTGAATCTGGCCAATGAAAAATTTCTGTAATTAATTTTCAGCCTATCACGGGCTTCTTGTTCGATTTTGAGTGTAACTTTTGAGTTCACAACTAATAACAATTGAGAGGGTGTGTCCGGATTAGTCCTGAATTCTCTCGAACCTTCCCTGATGGTATATAAACTGCGGCTTTTCTGACTACCTTGTCAATTGATCATTGTCTTTCTAAATCCTATTTTCTGCAGCTACATCCGCAGACTTATCCAAGCGGAAGGTCCGAATTTTTAATGATGTAACCAAGTTTTCTATATGTAAATCTTCTTTCGGCTAATGTAATATTTCATTATATCTTTAACTGAAAATCGGGGATAGAGAGTGAGTTACCCTCTCGAGCTCCCCTTCAGCTTATTTTGAGGTGAGTACGATTTAGTAACTGTTTTGTAATGTATTAAAGTTATTTCCATGCGAGCCACCTCAGTAGTTTGGGTTTAGCCCCAGATTCATCGGCCGAGAGCCCTGTAGGTTTTAATTTTTCACTATCCGGGAGCGCAGTTTGTGTTCGGGCCGTTTATTTAACCTGTTCTTTTTCGTAAAGGCCCAGTAGGTTGGGTACTAGATAACCCTCTGTAAAGCTATTTCAATTTGTAAGTCGTGCCTTGATAGCCCAGAGAGTGTTACATTTTGATGTAATGTTGCCTTGAGTAGGCTGGAAGAAACTGAGAGCCTCTAAGCTCTTTTCAAAGTTTTGTAATAGTGAAGAGTGCCTCTGGAAGGCTAGATATTATAATTTTGGGAGCAAATGCTCTTGAATTAGGGGATTTCTGCCCTTGCCTAAATTGTTCCTTATTTTGAATTGAAATTTTGTAAAGTTGAGCTCGTAGCTCAGAAACTGTAAATCGAGGGCTTGAAGCCCAAACTTGTTAAATTCCCCATTCTTGGGGTGTTCCACCCTTATTTGCTTTTGTACCTGACATGTTGTTATGTTCACTAAGTGAAAATTTGTTAAGTTATAGTTTTTTAAGAAATACAAACTTCAGTTCAAGTTTTTAAATTAATTTTGATATTTTAGTTAGACCCATTCACCCAGCACCTTCTTTAACCTCTTTCTGCTCCACGAGTAACCACGTAACAGTAATAATAATTCTGAACAGGAAAGGAGACATTGGAAACATTGAGAAAAAGGAATGCAAAATCACATGACAAATTCTCGGTTCAAAACTCAGCGAGGAACAATAGCAGCTTAGAGGCAGACAGGAAATAAAACAATACACACACTGAAATGGGGTATGGCTTTTAGTGCAGGGAGTGTCCGAGGACATGTTCGGCTCGCCAGGTGCAGGTCTTTTGATTTGACTCCCGTGGGTGACCTGCGCGTCGTGATTAGGATGAAATGATGATGAAGACGACACACACACCCAACAAGTGAATTTAACCAATGATGGTTAAAATTCGCGACCCTGCCTGGAAACGAACCCGGGACCTCTATGACCAATGGGCAGCACGCTAACCATTTAGCCATGGAGCCGGACGCAATACACACAATAATATTGACAATGACATTAGAGAACGCAAGCTAACATCCTATGGAGATATTGAAGGAATGCATCCAGACAGAGTTACCAAAACTAGTCTAATGCTATGAAAACAGGAGTAAGGCTAAAACGGACACAATGAAATGGATTGGCGAAATCAAGAGCGATTTAAAACAGGCAAGAATTACACCAGCAGATGTCCAAAACAGGGTAATCTTCAGATCCAAAATTCACAAATGGAAAGTTAACTAATAGGAATGTCCAAAGAAGAAGACTGGAACAAGCTGATGTGAAGACAGAAAAGAAGTCCACAGTAAAAGAATGAAATATATATGGGCACAAAGGAAGCAATTTCACGCCTCTAAGTACTTTGGGTAGTCTTCATGGGCTCATTCACATATAATAATAATAATAATAATAATAATAATAATAATAATATCGTTAATTCCGTCACTTAGGAAGGGAGATCGCAGTTGGTATCGTGTTAAATCACTTTAACATTTGTTTGCACTATACATTGCAGGATACTTCGTATGGTTGGCCTACTTTTTCTTTTTTTTGTATTTGTATTTGATAATAACGGAAGTGAAATGGAATGAAAAGAATTGTAAAGCCGGTTTAAGTAGCATTTGCGCGCGGGCTGATCGCCTGTGTTGACGCTGGCTTTATCCCTAGTACAATGAAACGTCAGCTGCGGACCGCTTACAGGGATAATAGCGCGACGCGATACAGGCGCTATTTAAATTACAACGTCATCCGTTATTGTCAACGGTTTTCGTTATTCCCTACCGATCACACAACAACATTGAAGACAGTGGGGAGTGCAGATTACGATTAGTTCTGTTCAATCCGGTCATCAACTCAAATGATACATATTTTTATAGTACTTACAAATATTAGCTATAATTAAATTAATTATTATGTAAATAGATAAAATCCCCACCCCATTTGTCATTTACAGCGATTATAAAAAATCGAGACGGTTTCAAGAGCTGAAATTCGCACCAGACATATGTTGTTGCCTTTCCATTACAAGAAAGATAGAACAAAACTCTCACAACCAGGAATTTGGTTCTTTTTAAAGAAAATTACGTGTCTGAACCTTCGCTGTAGGTGACTTGCAATGAGCACAGGATAACATAGAAATGGCGACTGATAGCGCAATGCATTCGCTCGGCAGGGCCATATTAGCAACATCGTCTGCCCCAGCCAACGAATGTAGAATAAGTTACGATAGAGCAGCTCACCAATTGAAGCCAATGGACACGCGTGGCCGCCATATTGTTTGGGCTTCATTATCATACACCGGTTGCTTTTTGATCAAGTTACTAAAAGTATATACAACGATGCAGTATTATTATTTGAGTTCATTGAAATGTTGGAAGAAGTTGGAAAAAAAATAAGGTACGGACTTAGGAAAGGAATCAGAAATCTACATATAAATGGCGGGACGAGTTTGATTGTGGTAAAGATAGACAAAAATAATGTTCATGCAGAAATTAAGAAGGACTCAGCTTCAGAAAGAATGTGTTTTATGCCAAGAATAAATTTGGAAATTCGGAAATACCACTGATTCTTAAGCGGAGGCAAATTCCTCTAAATTTAGCCTTCTCTATCAGAGCCACCAAGGCACAAGGACAAACTTTACCAAAGTTTACATAGATTAGGATGAAACTCTTCGCTGGAATGTTTACCCGTGGATAACTGTAGGCCTATGGAGTAGCTCAAGAGTTCGCAGGTCTATCTACAGCTACACTCAATATGGTTCGTCAGGAAATGTCATAATTCCTCTTGCGATTCTATACAATTGATATGTTACGTAACATGAGAAACGTAACTTTTTTTCCTAAGATATATTAGCATATTCATTTTAAATTTTGAATTACACTTTCCATACTAATTTGTACCATCCAAAACAGGCTTACATACAAGTTATACGTATATTAATATCTTTTGTATTCATTTCTTGTTTTGCTAGTGCCTCATTGAAGGTTTCCGGCGACTCAAGGACTGGAAAGGGCTAGGACTGGGAAGATAGCTGGCGTGGTCTTAATTAAGGTGCAGGGACAGTATTTGCCCGCTGTGAAAATGGGAAACCACGTGAAATCGTCTTCAGAGCAGCCGATGGTGTGATTCGAACCCACTGTCTCCCGAATGCAGAGCCACAGTTGTGGTACCCTAACCACAAGGCCAACTCGGTGGGTGCTTCAACAATAAGGTAGGCCAAACGATCAGAACACTTAACTCACAAGTGGAAGAAGAAGAATATATGTTATACTCTTTATTTCCAAGTTAGAACTCATTTCCTACAACTCTACACAGGGACAGAACGTAGCAGCATACCACATGAAAGTGCTTCCTACAGGGAAAGCTCAAAATGCCCTGCGTTAACATTGACACATGTATCAACCCGCTGCCGCACTGCACCCCGGAGTACACAGACCGTAGTTAGATTGCAACATTTCTAAGAAGCAATGGTTCATCTTCCCTTCTCTTAATTTTCTTTTTTAGTTAGTATACAGTTTAAATTCCCATCGCACTCACGAATATGTTCTGAATTTGATAATTGTTTGATTCCTCATACGTACATATCTTACGGCAACCAAACCAAACCCCATTGCCTTGGCCTACCGAGCCACCGCTGCTCAGCCCGAAGGCATGCAGATGACGACGTGTTCTGGTAGGCACAACCAATCCTCTCAGTCGTTATTCTTGGCT
The DNA here is from genome assembly GCF_040414725.1 of Anabrus simplex. Taxonomy (NCBI): domain Eukaryota; kingdom Metazoa; phylum Arthropoda; class Insecta; order Orthoptera; family Tettigoniidae; genus Anabrus; species Anabrus simplex. Next base: position 16,120,107 of record NC_090271.1, on the reverse strand, counting down.
TTCTAGGCTGCTGCCGCTCTCTCACCGACAGACAGCTCTTCAATTCTAATCACGTAGGTTGAGTGCACTCCGAACCCGTCTCCAGATCCAGATAAAACTTCCAGATTTGGGAGCTAATCGAACTCGGGGCCTTCCATTAAGAGGCAGGCTCGCTATCCCCACAGAGCGGGGTCGCCATTTTACTGTAACACGTTTCCTTAATACAACGCCATCTGTAACTTCGCCTTTATATTTTAGTCGGAATGTGTAACCGTCAACGGTGGTGAGTTGAATCACTGTTTCAGAAGCAAACGCTGTCCAGCTCTATGGCTAAATGGTTAGTGTGCTGGCCTTTGGTCACAGGAGTCCGGGATTCGATTCCTGGCAGGGTTTGGATTGTAACCATAATTAGTTAATTCCCGTGGCACGAGGACTGGGTGTATATGTCGTCTTCATCATCATTTCATCCTCATCACGACCCGCAGCTCGCCTACGGGCGTCATATCAAAAGAGCTGCACCAGGCCCTTTTGGCGGCCACATGCCATTATTGTTAGAAGCAAGCGCTTCCATGGCTGCGAAAACAGTACCGGTAAGACTTTAGACACAAATACTGAACTCTCTTGTTCCCAACCCAAAACAACGGAGGGAACGTAAAGGTATCAACTTCAATTTTGTTGACCACCTTCCTCGTCTACAGAATACCTATCTCTCTCTCTCTACAAATTATTGCAATGGTTATAGCGTCCGCCGTGCCAACTGGCAGTAGGCCCGGCCCGGCACCGTATAGGCCCACCCCTTACGCTTCATCTGCGCCAATCACGAGCAGCACTTAAGTGCTAGGCCAGCCCCACTCGCTTCCGCCCGCGGCCCCGTAACAGAGGAGTATGGAAATGACTCCACGATTAATCTGGAATGTTCCACCTCGCGAGATTCCTGGATCCATCGAGCACCCGGACTATTCTCGAAGGGCCAGCGCAGATATATAAGAGAGGAACGACCTGCCTGGAGTTAGTGGGAGTTAGACAGCGACTGGGTGAGCGAGAGCGAGGTTGAGTTCGCTGGTGTGAGTTAGCGAAGAGCGCAGTCAGTGTTAGCCTGGGCTGAGATGTCAGCCTGTTGGAGTATCTGCCTGTTGGAGCCGAGGACTGGTTCCTGTTTCCCTGATGTCGTGTGTGTGCGTCCCTTGAGGCCGGCTGCTGGAGAAGAACCTTGGGTGTTCTGGAGCAGCGCGAAGGGAGCACTGGGTACCGACGTGTGAAGACTGCGGAGTTCGACGAATTGAGTGAACAGTAGATACTATCCCGACCTGCGAGACTGACGTGTAGGCTGTGGACCGTGACAGCGCTAACGAGTGTGGCTGAGTGGCTGAGCGAGTGTACTGTGTGTGTGTCATTGTAGATGGAGTATGAGAAGCTAAGAGAGGAAGAACGAGCGCGAACAGTGTAATTGTGTAACCATGTACTTGTATAAGTTGTAGGCTCGGCTTTCGTCTGTGTGTGTGTAAATCTGTCATTGTAGTACTTAGTTAATAAATCTTAGAAATAGGTCGCTACCAGGTTCTGTACTCATTTATTTACTTATTTACACCGCCAACACGTTACATTATATTAGGCTCTGGGTGGCCCAACTTGGCAGGTTCAATCGTGGCTCAATCCGGTGGTACTTGGTGGTGCTCAAATAAGTCAGACTTATGTCGGTACATTTACTGGCGCGTTAAACAACTCGCGCGGAAGGAAAGTCTGGCACCTCAGCGACTCCGAAAATTGAAAAGTGGTTCTTGCTACATAAACCGTCTTACTAATAAAGGGTGCATAACTTTTATACAAGGTTTACACACCGTTTATGTGAAATTCGTTACTAATAAACCGTGTATAAGCCTCCTGTGTATACATCTGTTATAGTTATTCATTGAATTTCTTACACAGACCCTTGTATAAGCGTTGTATAGCAGCGAGTAGCGGGAAAAGAAACGAGTGAGCAGTTTATTTTCGTGGTATTTACTGTCTGCACTAATATAATTGTGGTGAAATATTCGACTTATCCATTTAACATCGAACACACATCGAAAGAATGGACGATGACGTTGATGATCTTCACGATATATAAACATAGAAGTCATACACCATTTAGGGGTTATGGAAGTTAGACATCTTTGTAAAGTAAAACACTTTTAAAGAGACGGAATAACAAGGAATAACTAAAAAGGAAATTGTGGTGTGGCGTATTTTTGTGTAATAATGTATTACTGCTTAACAGACTTTTGAAATCGCGAGTTTATAATACATTTTCTGCCTCTTGAAAACAGTACGTAACATGATTTCCATACTTTGTAGTTGAGTACGCAAATATATGATGTATAAATGCCTAGCAGAAACTATTTTTATCAAACCACCGGGCGATTTGGTCGTGCGCGTAGAGGCGCGTGGCTGTGAGCTTGCATCCGGGAGATAGTAGATTCGAATCCCACTATCGGCAGCCCTGAAGGTGGTTTGCCGTGGTTTCCCATTTTCACACCAGGCAAATGCTGGGGCTGTACCTTAATTAAGGCCACGGCCGCTTCCTTCCAATTCCTAGGCCTTTCCTATCCCATCGTCGCCATAAGACCTATCTGTGTCGGTGCGAAGTAAAGCCCCTAGCAAAAAAAAATATCAAACCTTCCTTTTAGCTACAAAACAAAATTCCTTTCTCATATAAATATCCCTTTGACAGTCGCATGACAGCCTTGCGCACCACTTGTGTTATAGCATCGACCATATGAAGTTCATATCAACCTGGCTGCATAAACACCTACTAACTGAGGGTATCGGCTTGACAACTTGGTTTTACATCATTTTATATTATTCTTAATTTCATCCAACTTGAATTTACAAATGGAGTATTGGATCACCAAGGACACAGTGCCGTCACATCGCAACAGTGCTCTGTGCACAACATCATCCTACTGTGCTTATATTGAAATTACAAGATGGAATTTAATTCCATGCCACTATACTGAACCCATAATTCTACGATGAAAGATAATCCCAAATATTTATTTCAGCTACAAACAACTTTTTTGAGAGTAGCCATGTTTTTATTTCAAGAGCCTCGCTATCTCGTGGAACGCGCTCTCTGCGACAAGCGAGCCGCGAGCTCATGAAATGCCGGGATAGTTCGGTTGACCTCGAGTATGGAATAATTTATCAATTTCGAAAAATCCTTCATAACGAGAGACTTTGGCGACATGATAAATCCAGGATCTATTTAATAAACCTTACTTGAAGATAGAATCCCCAGGGTAAATGTAAATGCAGTTAAGCCTGGAGGAAAGCTGGCGTCCTCCCGGAAGGTATATAAGAAACCCCCCTCCACCTATTTTACACACTCTGTCTGAAGGTCTGGATGGTGAAACCTACGTCACTCGTCTGCAAGAAAGTGCGGGGTTTAGTTCTCAAAATAACTTGTCATATGTATTCGTGTCAATGGTTCAAGTAGAATATTAAATGGAAGGTGATAGAAATTTTCCTGAGCTTCCGCCGATGAAAACTGTGAAGGCTTAGATAATATGTTTCAAATACGTGGCTGACTTTCTCTCCGTATTACAATTGTGTGTGTTTCATTTTTGTCAAAGGGAGTCTGGAGGCTAGCCGGTGAGGGCTGATTTTTTGTTATCTATTTGAAACACCTGGACAGCATTAGAGTTAAGAAAGCAGAGTCCTGGGAAAACAGTGGCAGTCGCCAGTTGAAAAGGGTGCTCGTTGCATGTTAAACGTGGAGGAGGTGCGGTATTGTCGGGGTTAATCCATACCCAGTGTAAAATCTGTGTAGCTTAAGTTATATACAAGAAGATGATATCCATTGTAGCCATGAAAGACTAAAAAAGAGGCAGCTGTCTAAATGTGGCCGGAATCTACAGGATGACTATGATTACAGATCTGTGACTATATTTTCATTAATGTTGTAGTATAGAATTTATTTGTCCCAATAAATTTTTCAATACGTGTGTCGAATAATATTGAATAATGATCAGGCGAATCTGTTTCATTTCTGGTCGTCGTGTGAAACTCTTCATTGCAGTAAAATTCATGTCGAAAAACTATAAAATGCGAAGTTTAAATAATGTGTTAACATTATTTGAGATAGCGTTCAAATTGAGTAAATTTAGAAAGGTGACAACGATAATGTTGTCGTAGTGAATGCCGTAATTGCGAATATCGTTTGAGTTCAGAAAATTTTTGTCGAAGTAATAATAATAATAATAATAATAATAATAATAATAATAATAATAATAATAATAATAATAATAATAATAATAATATTTACCGCGGGATAAAAATTTATATGTTAAAAGTGTATTTAACAGATATGTTCAGTAAAATTTACGTTCGTCTCGGGTAAAAGTCCGGTAAAGATATATTTTTTCGTGGGAAGGTAATTTTGTGACATCGTGTATGTCGGTGATATAGGAGATCATGGTGTGTTATTGTATTCTTGAGGTACGAAAGTTGTAGAAAAATAAAAATGAATGGAAAGGATTCTTATAACTTTGTTCGTCACGGGAGTATTGAGGTGAAAAGTTGTGAAACAGGAAGAAATGGATTGTGCCGGAATGATTTGTTGAGAGAACAGTTGTGTAGATGTTGAAGGCAGAGGAAGCCTGTATTTAATGAGTCATGCCGCCGTGATAGGCGATGAAGGTGAATTTTTGAGACAAGCTATTTTTTGTTGATGGCGAAGAATTTTTCAGACAGGCTGTGTATTAAATGTGATATTTCTGAGGCAGGCTGTTGTGAAATTCCACTAAGAATCCGGAACAGCTGACCGGGTAAGGTTGGCTCGAAATGAGTACTTTGTGATGCACATTAAGATTTAAAGTCAAGATCTCCTAGTGAAAAACAATTCTAGCTCTTGGCAGTTAAGTCCAAGTGACGATTTAGGTAAAGTCAGCATAATTAATATTATAGTAGGCGACCTCGAGGGTAGAAGAGCATTCTGAATACACGGTTGGTGTAATTTAACTGTTATAACAAATTTCCACTCAGTAAATTTAATAAATTATGAGACGATAATTTATCCTTAAGTCGGAAACATTTGGGATGAGATATTAGACGTTATAAAGGCGATAGTTTGGCTGTGTAGATTCATTGAATTTCGCTTCACTGGATAGTTTATGGATATGGATGTTTGGAATAATGGGATGGTAGGCGAAGTTTGAGCCTCACCCTAAAATTATAGTGTGGAATTTTGCGGTGGTGATGATTACTGTTTCGGCGATATTCACGTGTGCTGAAAGCCATTATTATTTTTCCAAACTTCATTGCGTAGGTCGAGATCGTGTTTGAGTTGTGGATTGTTTGCCGCGGGTTATTTATTTTCAATTTCATGCTTTATTGACAAGATAGGGACTTAGTTGCATTTCCCGACTTGCGTTCATTCAGTGGCAAGATTTGTTTCATTGTGTGCTATAGTTTCGACAAGGTTTCAAGCTAAAATATCAAAGAGTGTGTTTGAAGTTACGGTTTCGCCTGACATTCTATAGGAAGCGTAGACAACCCAGTTTCCGCTCGACAATAGATTTAGGACGTCACGCGTTATCATAAGAGTATACTGATGATAGGACGTCCCAGTTTACGCTCAACGATAGGGTTAGGAAGGTGTGTGTGTACATAGAGGTTAGTGTTAGGGTGTGTAGACATTATGTAGGATCGACGATAGTTTTAGTGTGTCGTCTGTATATATTCAAGTCTTAGATTCAGTGTTTTTGGGAAGTGACTTGAACGATGGTAGTGTCTACAGTAGTGGATGCAATGCGAAGAGTGTTTTCTAAGTAATATTGAGGCCATGTTTCGACAGCCCTTACCAGCTGGAAGGTGTTTACCTAAGATTATGGAACCACTCGTGGCCTGAACGTGAGGGTTGTCTAATATTGGATACTGAGCTAACGGTGATTGAGTATTTACTGCGGTTTGCCATGCGCGTTTGAGTTCATTGAACTTTATTTTAGTTACGGACTTATTTGTTTTGTCGTTCAGACGTGCGACTGCTTTGCTAGTGTCACTTAGTTTATTTATGTGAGACTTGAGCTACGAATGCGGATTCGAATCGTCAGCAGGGAATATATTTTATTTTTTATTTTTGTCGTTTTTTTCATTTGTGTAATAGTTGATTGTGGTCGATCAATAACTTTGTAGTTAGTTTGTTGGGACACACAATAAGTAGATGGATCTGTAATGGTAGTCGTTGTTGTAAAGGAAATAATTTGATTTTACTATGTGGACTTGTAATTCTATTAAACTTAACGTAACCGTTTATAACCTGAAAGTTGGTTTATAAGAATATTTTTTCAAGTGATTTACCACTTTTTATTTAACTTCAGTGTTTGGAATTGCTTCTAAATGCGTGATGAATAAGTGTTTCCTGCATTTCGCAGTTTTTGTTCCTTCAGAACGAGGTAACGTAAGATCGTCTCGGATCGAGTTGTTGTTGGTTCCTTCTGAACAGCCGTTTGAGTGGTGGACGTTTCAGCATCCGGATTTTTCTATAACTTAAGGGTGTCACGAGATGACAATACACGGTGGAATTTTTTTAAAAAAATATGATAGTCAATTTGGTTCGATTAAGTGTCCGTTCGGCTGGTGCTCCCATATTCGACAGGACATTCGACTGGTGGATAACGTTAGTTAAAGGTAAATCTGGAATTCTACTTGTTGAAGGTCAGATCTTCCACGGATCATGTGGATTAATTCTCAGTTATCGTTTGGATCAATAGGTGCCCGATTTTCAGGTTTTCTGTTCACTTTTCTGTTTCGCGGTCCACTAATCTGTGATATTTCTACTTTTCTCCGAAGAAAATTCTTCGATCCTGTAACTAATAAAACTAACGCCATGCAATGTGACTGCGTTTGAAACATTAAATAATTAATTTTTTCTTGATGAATGATTTTATATAAATATTTTTTTGAATTAATTGATTCAATAAAAGTTAGCAGCACATATTTGCTCCTCATTTCAAGTAGTTTGACTCTCTTCTGAACCCCATCGTTTTGTCAAGATCGTGACCGAAATATTCCCGATACGACCCCAAGATTTAAGAGTTCGATATTGCTCTACTGCAGCAGCTGTGGTCGACCAACGATGGAATGGTAAGTTAAAGGGTTCAATACATCAATTTTTTAATATGTTATATTGTACTTGTCATAGTTTTAGCTTTCTTAAAGGGGGCCCCCAATTTAATTACGTCTTGTTGTAATACACGAATTGTAAGCTACTTAGCTGAAAAAGAGAATGTGCATATTCTCGAAACATGTACTAGATATAACGGTAATGTAAATGTGAAATGTAAATATAAAAAATGTTGACACATAGTATTGACTATCTCTCTATTTACTGTGATTAAGTCAATACGAAGTGCGGCCAGTATCCAGTATTCGGGAGATAGAAGGTTCGAACCCCACTATCGGCAGCCCTGAAGATGGTTTTCCGTGGTTTCCCATTTTCACGTCAGGCAAATGCTGGGGCTGTACCTTAATTAAGGCCACGGCCGCTTCCTTCCCCCTCCCAGCCCTTCCCTTCCCATCGTCGCCATCAGGCCTATCTGTGTCGGTGCGCCGTAAAGCAACTAGCAAAAAAAAAAAGTCAATACGGACCCAATACTGGCCATTATGGTCAAGATTATTAATAGTCACTTTGTGTTGCCACTGCCTTTTCGACATGCCGTGCTACTGTACAACTTTCTGGAAAGTTTTGCTGGTAGATAACCAGCAGAAGCGATCATAAAGGCTGTGAACGTGCGAAATACGTCAGTGAACTCCAGGAAGAGATTCCTACGACTTGGAACGAGTGTATACGTGCTGTATAGTAATGCAATGTGTATGCCACCTTTATGAGTAAGAATGGAGCAATTTAATACTGTACTCCAAAGACACGTGGGAAAAGTAAAATCAAGATGGGTGGGTTACAGAGAGTGACAAACCTTTCGTTCCTGTCCCTTCCTCACCTGGCTAGGTCAACGGCGAGCGCATGGACAGTTCAATGTCTAGATGGAGTAACACTAAAGAGGAGTTTAAAGATCTAACAGGACAGTAAATTTTGTTGTGTGAGTAAATGAGGAACGAGATTAAACAAGCTAGATTTTAATGAACGAATGAAAAGAAACACAAATAACAGAAATGCGTGCCATACAAATTCAAGTCATTGGCCATGAAGTGGCAGCAACACATGAGTCCGTGTGGCAATGGCTTTAGTACTTTAATTAAATTGGCGATAAGTTTGAACAGGTTTTTCAAGAGAAACGCCTTGGCAACAACGTTAAGGTTTATTCACTGTATAACTATACAAGTGTTAAACAACTCTATAAGGACTTTTTATTAGTAAGACTGAAAATTAATAACATCATTATCAGAAGATTATTCAGTTCAGTTCTCGATTTGCGGAGTGTTAGCAAACATTTTTAGGAAATGCCAAAATATGTTTGACAGCTGAAGGATGTCAGTTTAAGCATCTCATTTAGATATGACTGTTATTTGAGTCTGAGCACGTTAATTTTACCGCCAGCAGACAAGTGTCAGTGTGGCTTGAGTAGGCTAAAGCACAGTTCTTCCTTCCTTTCTTTCTTTCTTTCTTTCTTTCTTTCTTTCTTTCTTTCTTTCTTTCTTTCTTTCTTTCTTTCTTTCTTAAACCGTATGATGAACAGGGGCTTTGTAGGGGGATTGGAAGATTAAAGGGATAGGTATGGAAGAGGGAACGAAGAGGCCGTGGCCTTAAGACGTTAGGTACTATACCGGCATTTGCCTGGAGAATAAGTGCGAAACCACGGAAAACCACTTCGATGATGGCTGAGATGGGAATCGTATCCCCTGTACTCAGTTGACCTCCCGAGGCTGAGTGAACCCCGTTCCAGCCCTCGTACCTCTTTTCGAATTTCGTGGCAGAGCCGGCAGCTAATCACACTAACCACTACACCACATAGGTGGACTTAAAGCACGATTCCAAACTAAAACTCAGTAGTTCTAATACACCTGCGACTTCCAACTCCCTCCCACTCAGCAAGTCGTCAAGGTGTTCATTGCTGGGTGGAGTTGCTCAGTGGTTTGCATACTTCTTACTAAATCGCCCGGAACTTTGTAAAGCTTTCTCCACGTAATGATGTAAATGTAGAGTGAAGGGGAACTGAAATTGGTCACGAATGGGAGAAATGTAAATGGGTCGGGGTGCTTGATGGGGGAGGAACTTCAGGGGTGAGAACTTACAGGGAACACATGGCGCATAATTGTGGAAACAACGAGGCTGTTTGCTCACAGGGGGTCAACAAGGAGGGGTCAAGATAAACCAAGTGCAAACAGAGGGAGGAGATTGTGAAGGCAGTGAATGAATATCAGCGTTACACGACAAAATTGCTAATGTAGTCTTCCACGAAATTTGTTAAACTGGGGGAGATTTTAAGTCACATTTATAACGGTGCATAATGTCTAGATAGATGCCCTCTAAAGCCCATCTAGTGGCCTCAACACTTAAGGCATGGAGTCCATACGGCCTGACACCGTGGTTAAACAGTTCGAGAATGTTGTCCGGCAGAGTAGCAGACGTGCGTGCTGAAAGCCTCGATACAATATTCTCTTGCAGTCCTCTCCTCAGAGTTCATGCGGAGTGAGTGCGCATGTCGCTGCTCATAGTCGAATGAACTTTTCATGAGAGAAAGCACTCTATGTTCAACGTTCTTGTCCTGTGTGTTAATGCACTATGTAGAGTTGCAGAAAATTAGTTACATACATACATACATACATTATCATTATAGACTGTTATGCCTCTCAGCGTTCAGTCTGCAAGCCTCTGTGAATTTACTAAACGTCGCTACAATCCTCGATTTGCAACTAGTGTTGTGGCCTCATTTAGTTCTATACCTCTTATCTTTAAATCGTTAGAAACCGAGTCTAACCACCGTCTTCTTGGTCTCCCTCTACTTCTCTTACCCTCCATAACAGAGTCCATTATTCTCCTAGGTAACCTATCCTCCTCCATTCCCCTCACATGACCCCACCACCGAATCCGGGTTTATGCGTACAGCTTCATCCATCGAGTTCATTCCTAAATTAGCCTTTATCTCCTCATTCCGAGTACCCTCCTGCCATTGTTCCCACCTGTTTGTACCAGCAATCATTCTCGCTACTTTCATGTCTGTTACTTCTAACTTATGAATAAGATATCCTGAGTCCACCCAGCTTTCGCTCCCGTAGAGCAAAGTTGCTCTGAAAACAGACCGATGTAAAGATAGTTTCATCTGGGAGCTCACTTCCTTCTTACAGAATACTACTGATCGCAACTGCGAGCTCACTTCATTAGCTTTACTACACCTTGATTCAATCTCTCTTACTATATTACCATCCTGGGAGAACACACAACCCAAATACTTGAAAATCTCGACCTGTTGTAGCTTTGTATCGCCAATCTGACATTCGATTCTGTTGAATTTCTTACCAACTGACATCAATTTAGTCTTCGAGAGGCTAATTTTCATACCATACTCATTGCACCTATTTTCAAGTTCCAAGATATTACACTGCAGGCTTTCGGCACAGTCTGCCATTAAGACCAAGTCGTCAGCATAGGCCAAACTGCTTACTACATTTCCACCTAACTGAATCCCTCCCTGCCATTTTATACCTTTCAGCAGATGATCCATGTAAACTACAAACAGCAAAGGTGAAAGATTACAGCCTTGTCTAACTCCTGTAAGTACCCTGAACCAAGAACTCATTCTACCATCAATTCTCACTGAAGCCCAATTGTCAACATAAATGCCTTTGATTGCTTTAATAATCAACTTTTAATTCCATAGTCCTCCAGTATGGCTAACATCTTTTCCCTCGGTACCCTGTCATATGCTTTCTCTAGATCTACGAAACATAAACACAACTGCCTATTCCTCTCGTAGCATTTTTCAATTACCTGGCGCATACTGAAAATCTGATCCTGACAGCCTCTCCGTGGTCTGAAATCACACTGGTTTTCATCCAACTTCCTCTCAACGAATGATCGCACCCTCCCTTCCAGGATGCCAGTGAATACTTTGCCTGGTATACTAATCAATGAGATACCTCGATAGTTGTTGCAATCCTTCCTGTTCCCTTGCTTATAGATAGGTGCAATTACTGCTTTTGTCCAATCTGAAGGTACCTTACCAACACTCCACGCTAATTTTACTACCCTATGAAGCCATTTCATCCCTGCCTTTCCACTGTACTTCACCATTTCAGGTCTAATTTCATCTATTCCTGCTGCCTTATGACAATGGAGTTTATTTACTATCCTTTCCACTTCCTCAAGCATAATTTCACCAACATCCTTTTCCTCCTCCCCATGAGCTTGGCTGTTTGCAACACCACCATGATGATTTCCTTTTACATTGAGAAGATGTTCAAAATATTCCCTCCACCTCTCCAGTGATTCCCTGGGATCTATTATGAGTTCACCTGAATTACTCAAAACACTGTTCATTTCCTTTTTTCCTCCCTTCCTAAGATTCTTTATTACTGTCCAGAAAGGTTTCCCTGCTGCTTGACCTAGCCTTTCCAGGTTATTACCAAAATCTTTCCATGACTTCCTTTTGGATTCAACAACTATTTGTTTCGCTCGGTTTCTTTCATCTACGTACCAATCCCTGTCTGCCTTTGCCCTTGTTTGGAGCCGTTTCTGATAAGCCTTCTTTTTACGTTTACAGGCTGCTCTCACTTCATCATTCCACCAAGATGTTCGCCTTTTCCCATCTTTACACACAGTTGTTCCTAGGCATTCCCTTGCTGTTTCTATTACAGCATCCCTGTATGCCACCCATTCACTTTCTATATCCTGAACCTGCTTACTGTCTACTGTCGAAACTTCTCATTAATCATATCCATGTACTTCTGTCTAATTTCCTCGTCCTGGAGACTTTCTACCCTTATTCGTTTGCAGACAGACTTCACTTTCTCTACCCTAGGCCTAGAGATACTTAGTTCACTACAGATGAGATAGTGGTCTGTATTATCGAAAAATCCGCGAAAAACTCGTACATTCCTAACAGATTTCCTGAATTCAAAGTCTGTTAAGATATAGTCTATAATGGATCTGGTACCTCTAGCCTCCCATGTGTAGCGGTGAATAGCCTTATGCTTGAAGAATGTATTCGTAACAGCTAAACCCATACTAGCACAGAAGTCCAGCAAACGCTTCCCATTCCCATTAGCTTCCATATCTTCCCCACATTTACCAATCACCCTTTCGTATCCCTCAGTTCTATTCCCAACTCTCGCATTGAAATCGCCCATTAGCACTATTCTATCCTTGCTATTGACCCTGACTACGATGTCACTCAATGCTTCATAAAACTTGTCAACTTCATCCTCATCTGCACCCTCACATGGTGAATACACGGACACAATTCTTGTCCTAATTCCTCCCACTGACAAATCTACCCACATCATTCGCTCATTTACATGCCTAACAGAAACTATGTTGCATGCAATGGTATTCCTGATAAAGAGCCCTGCCCCAGACTCTGCCCTTCCCTTTCTAACACCCGTCAAGTACACTTTATATTCTCCTACCTCTTCCTCGTTAGCTCCCCTTACCCGAATATCACTTACTCCTAGCACATCCAGATGCATCCTCTTTGCTGACTCAGCCAGTTCTATCTTCTTTCTTCCATAAGCCCCATTAATATTGATAGCTCCCCATCGAATTCCATTTCGTTCGCCAAGTTGTTTCCAAGGAGTCCCTCGCCTGTCAAATGGGAGTGGGACTCCATTACTCCCATAGGTCCGAGGCTTGCTTAAAGTGTTCTGAGCTCGGTAACTTCATGAAGCAGGATGCTGCCCTACTTGCACATAGTCCAAGTGAGGATCTCTCCTCTAACGGGTTATGGACCACCGGTGAATTGTGTAGTCCTAGCCGCCTGAGCACAAGGAGGGCCACGACTCAGAATATGTCCGAGATGCCCACTCCCATTCCATAGCAACTGGTATCCCGACTCTCAGGACCACTTACTAGGCCACTCAGCCGTTGCCCATGGTTCACGAACTAGGACGTGACTACAGTAACCCACAAACATGAACCATCCCAAAAACATGGAAATAAAAGCTTCTCCGGACCAATGTCATATGACGTGCGAGGAATGTGTCGTCAAAGTTTTGCCTAACTTATTGTTACACTCTGTATTTATTATTATTATTATTATTATTATTATTATTATTATTATTATTACTTAATCTGTTTTCCCTTCAGGGTTCGTTATTCCTCCGGACTCAGTGACGGATCCCACCTGTACCACCTCAAGGCAAGTGTCCTGGGGCGTGAGATATTTGGTCAAGAATACAAGTGGGCAGGAGGACCAGTACCTCGGGCAGAGTATTTCGTCTGTTATGCTGAACAGGGGTCTTGTGAGGGATGGTAACATTGGAAGGGATAGACTAGGAAGAGGGAAAGAAGCGGCCGTGGCCTTCGCGACATTTGATTGGATGAGAAGCTGGAAACCACGAAAAACCACTTCGAGGATGGCTGAGGTGGGAATCGAAACCCCCTCTACTCAGTTGACCTCTCGAGTCTGAGTGAACCCCGTTCCAGTCCTTGTACTATTTGTCAAATTTAGTGGCAGCGCCCGGAATCGAACACGGACCTCCAGGGGTGGTAGCTAATCATACTAACCACCACACCACAGAAGCAGATATCCCTGTATGTATACTCCATATAATTGTTGTTGTATCTGGTGGTGCACTCTGCGTCTACTTGCAAACAAAACTAACTCAGGAATATTACACGCAGGTTCATGTGAAAGTAGTGGCGAAAGATCTACAGAAGTCGACGCCGCGAAGAAATATAATTTTAAAATAAAAGCAACTCAGGAATATTATTATATTATTATTATTATTATTATTCGTTTTCATTAAATTGTACATGTTCAATCTAGCGATGGTAGACGGCGGAGTGCGAAAGTCTGTCCATTCCCACATGTATGTTCACATAAACACTAATGAATATTTACAAATGTATAGACAATTTTATATTCACATATTCACACTCCAAACACTGTACTCTTAGAATAGTAAGTATCTTGATTTATACTGTACATATTAACAGCGAAAAGACTCAGTCATTCATACCCTCACACATACCGCTTGAATACACACTCTTCCGAGCTAATACTCAGTCACAACTCCCATACCCGCACGCATATACAATGCAGTATATTCGAGCAGATTCAACTGTACTTGCACACATCATTCTTGAAATTATAATTTATATAAGTTAAATACATCACATATGGATTTCGACTACATTTAGTTTATTGCACCGAGAAAGTGAGGAAGAAGAAGCAGTTTTACTTCAAATGATAGAAGATTCCATGGACGAGCAGACCGTGCGTAAAATCCATTTAAATATGAGGTTGTTCTAGCTAGAGGGAACAGGAGTAACTCCTTGCCTCTCTTAACGGAGTGATAATTAGGCTGCTGGCGGCGGAACGGGCAGAGATGTGTGTGGTCTGTCAGAGATTTCTTAAGGAAGGCTACGTCAATTTTTTTAAACAACGAGTTCATTGGTGGTAATAACCTGGCTGTGTTTAAAGGGGTGTGAACTATGCAGTTAAAATCCACTTTATTATTATTGTTACCACACTGTTTCGGTCTCTTAGGACTGCGGTTAACATTCGTCAGCCAATTCTCCTTCAAGTCAATAGAAATGCAGTTCGTTCATCAGACTAGGTCGTCTTCTCACTCTTTCATTTATCCCGTTTATTCTGGTTCTTTCTTGAACCAGTGTGCGAGATCCTCCTCCACTGCAGTTGCCCGTGGACTGTTATATTTTCAAGTTATCACAAGATGAAAAATTATTCCAGATGTTCTGGTGTTAGACATTCGAGACAGAAGACTAAAATATAACAAATTAGAGGTTCATAATCTATAATAATAATCTATCATGTTCATGATTTCGGTGTTGATTTTCCAGCTTTAACTTTGTTTTGGAAACTTCCACCTAATCAAAACTTAAACGTTGTGTTACACAACTTTAGTCTATCTCATTTAGAGTAGAATTAGTTTCGGTCTATAGTTTAGACCATCTTCCCTTACAATGATAAACTTAAGAACCATACATTACAAACTACAAACTTTCTTTCTTTCCTTCTTAATCCGTTTACCTTCCAGGGTTGGATTTTCCCTCCTACTCAGCGAGGGGTCCCTCCTCTTCCGCCTCAAGGACAGTGTCCTGGAGCGTGAGACTTCGCGTTATGGGGATACAACTGGGCAGGGGGACCAATACCTAGCCCAGCCGGCCTCACCTGCTATGCTAAAAAGGGGCCTTGTGGGGGAAAGGGGAGAGTGGAAGGTATAGACAAGGGAGAGGGAAGGAAGCGACCGTGGCTTTTTAAGTTTGGTATCATCCCATTATTTGCCTGGAAGTGAAGTGGAAAACCATGGAAAATCACTTCAAGGATGCCTGAGTGGACCCCGTTCCACCCCTCGTACCACTTTTCTAATTTTGTGGCAGAGCCGGGAATCTAACCCGGGCCTCTGGAGGTGGCAGCTAATCACACTAACCACTACACCACGGAGGCAGACCACAAACTATAAACAATGGCAAAAATTCCATATTATAAAGTTTACATTTCTTGGTGATTAAATGCGCATTTTGTCTATACTAATATTTTAAAGAGAAAAAATGTGTATGTTTGTTTGTAACGAATAGGCTCAAAAACTACTGAACCGATTTAAAAAAATACTTCACCTATAGAAAGCTACATTGCCAGTGAGTAACATGGGCTGTATTTTATTTTCAAAACAATTCGAGGTGGGAGGCAGGAAGGGGGGGGGGGTGTTGAGATTTAAAAGTAATGGGCTAATATAGGCAAAATATCGAATTTGTCCTGTAAGGACGAGACAAAGCTCTATTTAATTCTCTTGACGCAAAGAACGGGCCCGAAATCCGTGTTATAAGGCCCTAAAGCCAACCGTTACGGAGATATTGGCACCACACTACCCCTGCTCTAGGAATCGGATAAATCAACTGCCGTAACCATGGCAACATAAGCTCCAGGATTCTACAGCAGCGAAATTATCTACAATAAGTCACTAAAACCTAACATGTTACAGACATGAAAATTGATATTTGGAATCCCTTTCAAAAATAAGAGAACACAAATATTCGTTTTCAGAAAATCCACTTAAGAGGAGGAGGGGGGGATAAGGGGTGAAAAGATGTGAGAAAGGAGTTGAATTATTTATATGAAGATACATATATCTCAAAAATGAACATGCTACAGACTTTAAAATTGGTACTTGGAATCTCCTTTAAAAATTAACACTCTTTTTTTTGGAAAATCCACTTAAGGGGGTGAAAAGAATAAAAAGCGGGTGAAGTTTTAAAATGAGTATCTTCTTCTTCTATTGCTTTACCTACACCTGTGGGATTCCGGATGCGAACTGTGTCGCACATGTGGATTTGACCCTGTTTTACGGCTGGAAGCCCTTCCTGACGGCAACCGTATATGTATGGATGTAATCTATACTTCTATACTAATATTACAAAGAGGAGAAATGTGTATATTTGTTTGTAACGGATAGACTCAAAAAATACTGAACCAATTTTAAAAATTACTGTATTTTATTTTCAAAACAATTAGAAGGGGGGGGGCGATGGGGGGAGATATAAAAAATTTAAAATAATAGGCTAATATAGGCGAAATCGAATTTGTCGTACAAAGAAGAAGAAAAGCTCCTTTTAAGCCCCTTGACGCAAATAACAAAACTCGGTAAACCCTTCGGACCCGAAAACCATGTTTTAAGGCCCTAAAACCAACCGTTACGGAGATATTAGAACCAAACTACCCCTGCCCTAGGAATCGAATAAAGAAACGAAAACCCGTAACCATGGCAACGTCAGCTCCAGGATTCTACAGCAGCTAGATTATGCATGTACGTTTGGGCATAGTTGCCAACCAAATTTGATACACATATGACTTACTATCTGGAAAAAATAAACTGTTGTGTAAGACGCTCACAGCACTCCTTTGGGCGGGGATGGAAAGGGAGTGAAATATAAAAGTAATAGCCCCGGAGATTTCCGTAGTACAGCGACCAGCGGTTGCCGACGGGCCTCCGTTTTTACGTAATGGCTTAGGTTTCAGCAATTTTGTGGAGTCTGTTGCCTATAGTTTAAAGTATTTTCTGTCTAATCATGGAGTAATAGGATCACTGATGTTATTAGTGCCGATATTTTGGTCCACATTCACGATCATTGTAACCATGAAAACAACCTGTATACTGTACACAATTGCCAAGACGACGTGAAAAATTTCTCAACATATATACTCAGATTCATTATACGATATGCGACATGAGTGACAAGCCCTGAGAATTATAATTCTCGATAATTATAGTAGTTTCTTTTATTCATCGCGTATTTCCTTGATCATCTGTAATAGTTATGAAATGTCGGATCAAACAAATACATTCAATAATATTTATATTTGTGGTCCTATCTACCGGAAGTATACTTATACTAAACCTGCAGCTCTGTGAAGGGAGCAGGTATATCTAGGTGGGAATGACGGAAAAACATGGTAGCAAAAGATCTTAGAGGTCGACGCTAATTACGAACTAATATTTAGAGGCCCCATGAAGAAAAGAAGAAGATAAACTATCATTCCAAACATGACAAATAATTTCTACGTACTTAAGTAAATAGACCAGTGATATAAATATATAATGAAGTCAATCACACCGATAGTATGAGTAACTAAAGCCAGTTTCTGATAACCCGTACGAAGAACGGGTACTTCTGCCAGTAACATTATAAATTCTTTGTTGTTGTACCGCAAATTTGTGAAAACACATTAAAAAAATTTAAAAACCTTAATCCTCACTGGATGTTTTACCCTAATTTTAATAATGACTACTAAAGGTTTGCGCACCGAGCTCGATAGCTGCAGTCGCTTAAGTGCGTCCAGTATCCAGTATTCGGTACAAAGTAGGTTCGAATCCCGTTGTCGGCAGTACTGAAGATGGTTTTGAGTGGTTTCCCATTTACACACGAGACAAATGCTGGGATTGTAGCTTAATTAAGGCCACGGCCGCTTCCTTCCCACTTCTAGCCCTTTCCTATCCCATCGCCGCAATAACACCTATCTGTGTCGGTGCAATGTAAAGCCAATTGTAAAAAAAAAAGAAGGTTTGCGCTACTCAATTGTCTCTTGATATAAATTTACCTCTTATATACAGTATATATTGAACCCATGACCTTTGTTCCCTAAGAACATTATGCATAAACCGATAATCATTTAAAATTTGGATTCTTGATAGCATGGATTTGACACGTGACGAGGGGGTGATTACCTTCGGCCCCACGCTCTGGGGTACGTGACGTCAGCCACACGTGTCACGGCGGAAGAATCTCAAGTCGTTTTTGTGAACTATTTCAAAGCGCGTGTATATGGCGTGACCCAAGCCAAGTCAAAAAAATATAGTGCCTATCAAAGGGGGTCAATCATCTCACAAATCGAACCCGTATAAATTTTAAATGTCCATGAACACTACCGCCAGAACTGTAGCAAGCATGTAGTCACTTTCAAAACTCTTGAAATTACAGTTTAGTTAAGTCAGAAAATTTATAGAAATTTTCTTGGCGGCGAAGGGAGATATCCGAAGAGAGGGGGTAACTGCTATAAATATGAAGGGACGCCATGATGAAGTCTCCTTCTCCGGCATTTCTGATACAAAGCGGACGAAAAATTGTTGAGCTGCTCTGCGAAATCAAACAACAAAAGTAGCCTGAGTTCAACTGCAGATTTTAGCCATTGTGGCTAGGTCTTGACTCCATGAGGAGATAGTTTTCTTGAGTGAAATAATCGTACCAGATAGGACGGTCAAAGTACTGAATAAATTCTAATGTGATTAAGTAATTCGTGTGCGGAAATAATTATAGTCCATCGTGTGCGCTCAGCAAACAAGTGAAGGGTATTTTCTTTTTTTAATGCTTTTTCCAGGAAACCTGAAGAAACATAATTATAATCTGTACAGCCATGAATGTAAAAATGGCTAAATAAAATGCCAGAGTCGCAGGTGAGCCCTATGACGAACAATGGTGTGACTACATGAGGTAGGTGACTTTCCATCTTACAACCTCTTATATCTTGTCTCATGATCTCTAAAAGTGTATTTGAATGGGGATATACGACACAGTGGTCTCCCCTACTAAGTTTTGTAAATGTGAGAATACGACTAAAAGAGTCATTTGTTTTATTTTCCACTTGGATAAATTTTTGAAGTCTTGCGAGTCCCGTATAATATTGTAAAAAGTTATTGAATAGGGTTTCGAAGTGATATCACGTCCAATGTAGATCGTCATCCGTGTGAGTGTACTGCCTATATTTTGTGATGTCAAATTAAGATGTTCATTCGACGTAAAATTTTTCTGTCTGCAAATTGGACGTTAATAATGTAGGAATCCATGGTTACTCATTTTCAATCGAGTGGAAGCGCGCTGTCGGGTGAGAATCTAGGGTGATGAATTTGGTCACGGAGAGAAACGTTTTTCTAGGCCCATTTTAAACTGTGTCTGACTGACAATAAAAAGATCTAGTAGAGTGTTTCATTCATTTTTTTTGTAAAAGTCAAGTTATTAAATACGATATCCTTTATGCGAAGTTATTCATGATTAATGCATTGTGCGATATTAGACGTCGAGATTTCTAGTGAGGATTTTATTCCAGTTCTTTGTCGATGATAATTGTGGAGCTGGGAAACAGAGGTTAGTTTTGTTGATATGAGATTTGTGAATCAGGTTGGACCTGTCATTGAAGCCGGGACATGGAAGCCCGAGGAATGTTTTATATGAGTTGAGATGAGATGTGCGAATCAGGTTAGAGTCCTGTCATTGAAGCCGGGACATGATAGCCCGAGGTATATTTTATAATGTTGGGAATGGAAAGAAAGTCATAGAAATCCATAGCGGTATTAATTGGCGACGCGTATAATTAGTGTGGGCATCTTGAAGCATAATCTGTGCATTTTGTTGGTTAGAATATCGTATTTGTTTAATTATGTCGGCGGAGTTTAAAAGGGAGCATTTTGAGAAGTCAGTCAGGTAGAACGAACCGGGTGTTTCACATCACTGACAAGCGAACTTGGGGGTGAGAGGCCTCAGCTGATAGGGGGAAAACAGCGGGGATATAACGGGACACGCGTGGAATTGAGATTGTATTTCTCGGCCAGGGAGAACGTTAAAATGCTGGATTTAGTTGAAATTCATAGCCGGTAATAATCTGAGTATTGTGAAATACTGTAAAATTTGTTTAATTGGGGACGTAATGAACATTTGAAATCACGAACTTTGAGTATAAGGAACAGTGTAACCAAATTCAGGGTTGTCCAAATATAGAGCGATGGTTGTGATGATTGGTTTGTCTGTGAGGGGTGTGCAAAATTCATAAATGGTATGACGAGATATGACATCGTAATTATATGGCGAGTTGTTTGCTTTGTACGTAGATTATTAGGATATCCAAGTGTTAATAACGGTTAGGACTAGATTAGATTTTAAAGTGTGAGATCATGAGACAAGATATATAACTGGACATGAATTATGTAACAATTCTTTTCCAGCCAGATAAATATCACAAGATTGAATTCACATCACAGCTGCGTAGGAATTTGTGAAGAAACCAGAGTCCGCGGAGATAAAATTTACTGTTCTTTAACATTTCGTTAACTCATTTAAATTTATTTAATTATTAAATTCAGTGTAACCGCATTTTGAAATAACTTTAATCAAGCGAATAACTTGGAGATGCATTCTGGAAATTTTAGTTTGTTTTCTGGGGAATATTTAAATGTAAAGTAACGATTAAGGGGACATATCCGAAGGAAATGGATTTTACTGCCACAAAGTTTGTGAGCATTGCTATTGTTGTAATTACTGAACTTTGATTGATTGAGCAGTGAATGTGCTGGGGATAGTAAAGTGGAAACTTTGGTCATCAACAGATGTAACTTAATTGTGTTCAGCCTTCAGCCTAGAAACTTGGATGGTCAGGGGGTCATCAACCTCAGTGACTTAGATTAGGGCCATATGCCACTGTAGCATCATTTTCCTTGCGGTCATCATCCACAATGACTTTAAAGTAACTTAGAAGTTTAGATGTCGTTCTATGACATAGACGCAGGTCACATCGATTCAATTAAGGGTCCATGCCGTAGAACCACTGTGTGGCACACACCAATTGGACTGCCTTAATTATACCCAGAGTCCAGAGTTCGTGTTACGAGGGCTGGACCATAACGAATCACTATGATGGTACATGTGGTCTCACATGGAAGCCGAATTTAAGGATTTCCAGACTTTCCTTTCTTAAATAATGAATAAATGAGACAATGGTTTCTAGTAAGAATGCCCATCAGGCAGTTACGTTAAAGTCTCACACCAGTGTTCTGACCTTTATGTAAAAATGATTGTGGTGTCCAGTGGACACAATTGACTTCTATGATACCGTTGACATATCAGATTGCTTCAGAATTTTCCTGAATAAATAGGAATATTTTAAACAGACCTTTCATTCCAGTAGATAGATTAGAATTACTGAACCCTACCTTTACCTCAGCAAGTGACGAAGAACCCAATACGACCCAAGAGACAGATCTCATGAACTTTGCTGATAGGTAAGAAAGGTAGGTATCCCTCAATATGGACCAAAGGGTTCAATATATATAAAGTAAGAGCTTTGTCTGTACATTGCTCAGAATTTAAAAATAATGGTACTGTATTTCTGCTTCGGTCGTTTCCACAGTAACAAGGAAATGCAGTCTTTACTTTTCTGTAATTGCAGTCTGTCTGTCTGTCTGTCTGTCTGTCTGTCTGTCTGTCTGTCTGTCTGTCTGTCTGTCTGTCTGTCTGTCTGTCTGTCTGTACACGCAACACGAGAAAACGGCTGTAAAGAATTTAATAAAAATCGGTATGTAAAGTCGGAGAATGAGCCACTGCAATCTAGGCTATAAATAATTTTATTCACGTTGAGCGAAATGATAGTTCAGGGGAAGGCCTAAAATTTTATCCTCAAATATTTGTTTTTAGTGGTGCTATCGATAAATAATGCATAACTTAAGTTATATAGAATTACATTTCCGATCATTTATGTCATATATAATTTTAATGATGATAATGCTTGTTGTTTGAAGGGGTGTAACATCTAATGTATATTTTACTGTACCGGCTATGATAACGGAGATATTCATAAATTTATAGTTTTGTTGCCAGTTACAATGCAAATTACCTAACCCAGTCTTCACATAAGAAAAGGTGACTTCCCAGTCGCGTTTCTAGGGTAACATTAAGAGCTATGTAATTTAATACAGTCTTACTCACAACGTGTACACTACCTATCCTATGATTCTGTATGCAATGTAGAATTCCGTAGCGAAGCACGGGTACATCAGCTAATTTACACTGTAATGTTGTCGATGGATAAGTGTGAATGTGTAGAAACAATTATCTGAAATATAAAATACGTAAGAGGCAACAATCTCCCTTATCCTAATTTTATTTGGCTACATTAGTTTTGACCTCAGGTGATGTTCACCCTTAGAATGTTAATGACAGGGCGAGTTGGCCGTGCGCGTAGAGGCGCGCGGCATTGAGCTTGCATCCGGGAGATAGTAGGTTCGAATCCCACTATCGGCAGCCCTGAAAATGGTTTTCCGTGGTTTCCCATTTTCACACCAGGCAAATGCTGGGGCTGTACCTTAATTAAGGCCACGGCCGCTTCCTTCCAACTCCTAGGCCTTTCCTATCCCATCGTCGCCATAAGACCTATCTGTGTCGGCGCGACGTAAAGCCCCTAGCAAAAAAAAAAGAATGTTAATGTGACCCTGAAATCTTTTTTTACATATTCCGTTCCTTTCAGTTGGACCATCTCTCTATCCCACCGTGGTGAGCATTCAGCAGCATATAAGAAGACTGTGGTATAACCTGCCATGAGATCAATCTGGACGGATAAATGGGTTTGCAGAAGGGATATTTCAGAGCTTCTTTCTCCAATGCATGAAAAGAAATGATTCTCTCCAAGATAATTAAAACGAATGCAACGTTTGATTTTTGGGATTTGTTGCCGAAAAATGCAGTGGTATTATGACGGTCAGATATCATCAATTCCGGTGATCTGCAGCTTCAGCTATTTCTTTAATGGTTTCAATCTGGAGGCGCGGATGGGCGAATTTGAGGTTATATTCTTCTTCTTGTTCCGTTTCGGCCAACTAAGGACCACGTCATTTCAACTGTTACCCTTGAGCTTTAATGTTGGTCATTCATATACGGTGTTGCTCCTTTCGCTCTTTCGTCCATGCCTTTCCAGTTTTCATCTTCGGCTTTCGTAGGAAACTCTGATGTTCTTGGAGTTTTTTCTCAAGTGGGTCACGCTCCTGGATATCTTCAAATGAGATCCCAATCTCCTGCAGATCTTTCTGTACCTCACTGAACCATGCACCCTTTGCCTCTTTATCTTGGAGGAAAGGGAAAATGCGGTTGGTTAACCGTGTTGAATTCATTCGGGCCATGTGTCCATAAAAAGTAACCCTCCTTTTTCGCATCACATCGGTTATTTTCTCCACATGCGTAGTACAACTCCTCGTTGTGCCGTGTCCAAAACTCGCCGTTGTCTTTGACTGGACCTAAGATTTTTCTCAAAATCTTCCTTTCCTTGGCCTCAAATTTCTCCATCATGCCCTTTTTGTTCATGGCGGTATATTCCGCTGCATATAGAGCCTCTGGCCGGATGACAGTGCAGTGTTTCATTTTTGCATTCGGAGAGATAGATCTTTTGTTATAGACATTTTTAGTCAGATGGTAAGCCATTTCCATTTTATTCATGCGTGAAGACATGTTAGGTTCTATCCATTCACCAAGATACTTAAATTTTTCAACTCGCTTGACTTTTGCGTGAGTCCCTTCTAGCTCACTTGGCGCCAGTTTGATGTTTGTAATGAATTTCTTTTCCTCAAAGGAGATTTAGAGGCCCGCCTTTGCAGCTTGTGTGTGAAGCTGGTTCATCTGCTTCCTGGCCACATCCAACGAATCAGCGAAAACCGCGAGATCGTCTGCAAATGCTAGACAGTCAATTGAAAGGTTCTTGTTCTTGTGGCCTAGTCTGACTTCGCTTTCGACTCCTTCGTAACTCATTTCCCTGCGCCATTCACGGATCACTTTCTCAAGAACGCAGTTGAACAACGACAGAGGTGAGAGGTGAGAGACCATCTCCTTGCCTAACTCCTCTCCGTATTTCAAAGGCATCTGAAGTCTCTCCTCTAAACTTCAGTTTTGAGATGGTGTTGGTGAGAGTCTGTTGGATGATCACTCTTGTTTTAGCGTCCAAGCCAAATTCCTTTAAGATCTGAAGTAGGGTAGATCTATCAATTGAATTATAGGCCTTCTTAAAGTCGATGAACGTTACTACAAAAGGCTAGCTCCTAAGTTTAAGATATGAAAGGACAGATTTCAGATTCATAATCTGCTCTACACATGACCGTCCTTTCCTGAAACCTCCTTGGTAATCACCCAGCTCTGGATCTAGCTGTTATTCTGCCCTGATTTGAAGAGCTTTCTAGAAAATTTTGTAGGTTATAAGTAGGAGGGAGATGCCGCGATAGTTGTTAACATCCGACTTGTTGCCTTTCTTATGAATTGGGTGGATTAGGGCAGATGTCCAGTCACTTGGAAGTCGTTCAGTATTCCAGATTTCATGTACGATGTCCGTTAATTTCTCCACTGCATTGTCACTAGCAAACTTCCACAATTCAGCTGTTATCGAATCTTCACCCGGCGCTTTATTATTCTTCAAGGATTGGATAAACTGTCTGACTTCCTCTTTCGTAGGTGGAGCTGAATCTAGGTGGACAGTTGTTTTATCTTCAAATGTGAATCTAGACATTGGGACCTCGCAGTTAAGAAGGGATATTTTGTAAGGATCCGGCAATTCTCCTTGTCGTTATGGGCTAGTTCTCCGTTGGAATCTCTCAACTGTAGGCTCGGTGGGTCGTATTTCCTCAAGTTGCTTTTTATAAAAATCGCGAGTATTGTTCTTCTTGAAATCCTGCTCAACTTGAGCCAGCTGGTGTTTATCAAAAGCACGTTTAACACTGCGGATGGTTTTGGCTGCACACTTTCTCTCATTCAAGAAGTTTGTCCAGTTGACGTGGTTCTTTAGCGAGTTCCATTTCCGCCATGCGAACTGTCTTTGCCTTATCGCTGCATCGCATTCACTGTTCCACCAAGCATGCTTCCTGGGCTTAGTAAGCTGAACCGTCTCTTTAGCTGTTTTGACCCAGAGCCTCGCGCAGTTGTTCCCAGTTCTCTGCATCCACCGATTGTAGTTTTTGAGTGAACTGATGGTTAGATCCTAGTTCTTCTCTATCAAATCTTTCAATTTTTTTGACACGAACTCTCCTTGTGTTTCTCGGGAGCAGTTTGATTTTTATCTTGTATAGATAGTGATCTGAGTCCAGTTTTGCTTGTCTTAGAACTTTAATATTCTGAATTTCTCATTGAGCTGTCCGTGCGATCGCGACATGATCAATCTGGAATTCACCAAGGTGGTGATTTGGGGATTTTCAGGTCTTCTGTTTCTTGGGCAGGTGTTTGAAAGCAGTAGACTTCATTACGAGGTTAAGTGTCTTATAGAGCTCTATTAGCCTTTCTCCATTACGATTTGCTCTCTGATGAGCAGGATAGTTTCCAACGATGTTTCGGAACTTTCTCTCTTTTTGCCTACCTGGGCATTGAAATCACCAAGCACGAACATGATATGTTTGTCTGGAATCTTGGATAAAATCTTCTCAAGTTCTTCCCAGAATCTATCAGTTCCCTCTGGGTCTCTCTTGTTCGCTTGGTTGATCGGCGCATGGACGTTCACAATAGTATACATTTTGTTTGCGCTTCGAACGGACAGAGTCGAGACTCTGCCATTCACAGAGGTGAAATTTGTTATTGAGTCCAGAATCATTTTGTTGATTACAAATCCTGTGGCAAAGTGGGGGACAGTTTGTATGACACGTTTACCAGGTTTAACCTTGAAGATCCTGTAACCTTCAGATTCAAAGGCCTGCTCATCTGTAAATCTCGTTTCCTGAATTGCTGCAATCAAAATTTTCTGTTCCGATAGGATATCTGTGAGC
The DNA here is from genome assembly GCF_040414725.1 of Anabrus simplex. Lineage (NCBI taxonomy): Eukaryota > Metazoa > Arthropoda > Insecta > Orthoptera > Tettigoniidae > Anabrus > Anabrus simplex. The sequence goes on along the minus strand of NC_090271.1, from coordinate 16,093,965 downwards.
TGTTTCAGTTTTACTACCTTCTGGAGAGAATAGGCATTAAAGGTAGCAAAGAAATTCTTGGCTTTATGTTTGATCTTTCGTGGAGTCTCCGATACCTCCAAGCATGTCGGTGCAGGCTCCCCAGAATCCGAAAGCCCGTTAACGTCGTACAAGACGACGGTGGATTGGTTACCACCTGGGGTAGTAGCTTTAGCTGAAATTTTCTCCATGCTTTCCACAAGTGAAAAACTGTAGACTGGGGTCGGTGATATTTCGCACCGACCAAGGTACTACCAAGGTTGTGAGCCTTGGAGCCCCCAGCACTGATCGGTTCACCGACCCAGTTTCCCGCTGGGATTGGTTACCCAACCTTCCACTGGCTTGCTCGGCTTAACACGGGCACCTCTTGTAGGTTACGTGCTGGAGTTGGAGTGAAAGAGGCTAGTTGGATTCTCTTGCTGAATCCAATAGTTTATTGTTGCAGATGGTTGGAACGACGCATTTCATTCCCATTTGCCAAGGCCGTGAAGACCCCTCCTAGGTTGACTCCTAGGAACCTTGAGGTTATATTATTATTATTATTATTATTATTATTATTGTTGTTATTATTATTATTATTATTATTATTATTATTATTATTATTATTATTATTATTATTATTATTATTTTACAAGTTGCTTTACGTCCCACCGACAAGATAGGTCATGTGGCGCCGGTGGGATAGGAAAGGGCTATGAGTGGGAAGGAAACGTCCGTGGTCTTAATTAAGGTAGAAACCTAGCATTTGCCTGGTGTGAAAATGGGAAACCACACAAAGTCATATTGAGGGTTGCCGACGGTGGGATTCGAACCGAACACCGTCCGAATGCAAGCTCAGAGCTACTTGACCCTAACCGCACGGCCAGCTCGCTTGGTTGTATGTCTCTATGTATGTTCGGTAGATGTCAGGGTCAAAATATGACATTTCCTTTAGTATTTGAAATTTCAGTCAAGCTTCAGTGGTAGACAGCGGGAAATCAGCAGTATTTAAGAATGCAACATAAATCATCTTCACACTTTATTGAGAATGCCTAGCAGGTATTGGGACGAGAAAGTTGGTTGGTGGTACTTGACCAACCAGAAATATCATAATTTTATACAGGGGACAGATATTAAGGATGCGGCCAGCAATTTGCCATGATATCAGAGAGAGAAATAACCATTTCACAGGTCATAATAATGAGCTCCATTGCTGTAATAGTAAACACAACATATCGCCCTAGGGGGTAATCTGGCAGTATGTACGTAGGACAGCCTTATCTAATTATGTAAGCTCGAGTGTGTTTATCGGTCAATTTAGCCGGCTTCTTGCACATCGTCGTCCTCCGCCTTGCCTTGCTTGCTTCGCTCCCTGGTTTATTAATGTTTGCACCTGCCAGCTAGAGGCAGAGCCCTCATATTACAGAGATCGGCCTTCACATCGTGCTACATCAACAATGTAATGGGAGGCCAAGCAACAGCCTTCACGCGAGCCAGCCTTAATATAATTAGGATAATCTATTTTTAAGGAAAAGGATGCTGTCCATCTTGATGTGCGTGCTTTAGAGCGGCCGCTACGAACTAAACTGTCAAGGCTGGATTCTATTCTGTCCTATCACCTGTAAATATACAGAGTTATTCAAAGAAAGGTGGTGATAACGTAAAACTGACTTATTATTGTTTGAACTGACAATGGTGTGCAATGATTGATGATCTGCATAAGTTCGTTAATCATACATAAGATTCATCAATTTCTGTGTAGTTTACGTATTAACCACCAGAGGCGGTGTTGTTGTTCATATGGGCGTACAAGTGTTCAATATGAGCTCATTGGGTGACTTGGCACATGTCTACACGCTAGTCCATTGCTGATGATTGTTGTTTTAAGGGGCCTAACATCTAGGTCATTGGCCTGGTAGTCCATTCTTCCCAGACGTGTCACAATATATCCTCAGTAATCCACTCCAATGAATGAGATATAACGGGCGAGTTGGCCGTGTGGTTAGGGGCGCACAGCTGTGAGCTTCCATCCGGGAGATAGTGGGTTAGAAGCCCATTGTCGCCAGCCCTGAAGATGGTTTTCCGTGGCTTTCCATTTTCACAGCAGGCAAAATGCTAGGGATGTACCTTAATTCATGCCATGGCCACTTCCTCCCTACTCCAAGGCCTTTCCTATTCCATCGTCGCCGTAACACTTATCTTTGTCGGTGCGACGTAAACCAAATTGTAAGAATCAGAGATAGATCGTTCATATCATCCAGTTGTTGTGGTAATGTGTCGATCATACACAGCATATATCCTCACAAAATAATAATAATTTCCTGGGGCTATTTCTAGCCGAGTGCAGCCCTTGTAAGGCAGACCCTACGATGGGAGTGGGCGTGGCATCTGCCATGTGTAGGTAACTGCGTGTTATTGTCGTGGAGGATTAGTGTTATGTGTGGTGTGTGAGTTTCAGGGATGTTGGGGACAGCACTAACACCCAGCCCCCAGGTCATTGGAATTAACCAATGAAGGTTAAAATCCCCGACTCGACCGGGAATCCAACCCGGGACCCTCTGAACCGAAGGCTAATACGCTGACCATTCAGCCAACGAGTCGAACATCCTCGCAGAAAGAAATCGCAGGGTATTAAGTCACGTGATGGTGGAGACAAGAGACTCATTGGTAAATCAGGATTGCCAGCACGACCGATCCAGTTTCCTGTCAGGATGGTATTGCCGGGGCACAAACATCCAGTAAACAGGAATATTTAACGAACCTGACGTTGAGGTCCGATGCGCTGGGTACTTCTTAAATTGAATTCGAAAGTGTATCTCCAACATAAAAAACGCATGCTCGAGCAAACCGCTTTCTCTAGCTTCATCGTCACCGTTTCGTACCATACGGTAAACAACAGCGCCTTTGACGGCTAGTACGTGAACTACATAAAACTTACGAACAACAATGTTATGGCAGTCGTCTATCATTATGTACCATTATGGATCGTGTTCAGTAAATCAGCCTTACGTTTGCACAATGAATTCTTTCCCTAGCAACATCCATACCATGCAACCTCAACTCCAGGAAAAGCGAGTTGAGGGTAAAGCCAGCATATTCTGTGCTAGATTGCGGATTTTAGTTTCATTTGCCACTTAATGCTAAAACAAAATCACAGGCATCGAGTATAACTGTGAGAGAAAGATTTGGGTTAGGATGCTGAATTGTTAATCACGATAAACAGTATTTATTTTATTTATAAAATGTCAACTATATTTAAACAAAATTGCATAATGTTGCAGCAGTTATTAAATCATTTATTTGTTTGAAATTGAAAATAGTTTGTTTCCATTCTGGTTTTATATGCCTCTATACACCGTGCGTTGAACTGATAACATACCAGCTGAATCAATCTAATACTGTGCGACTCGTTGGCTGAATGGTCAGCGTACTGGCCTTCGGTTCAGAGGGTCCCGGCCGGGTCGGGGATTTTAACCTTAATTGGTTAATTCCAATGGCTCGGGGGCTGGGTGTTTGTGCTGTCCCCAACATCCCTGCAACTCACACACTACACATAACACTATCCTCCACCACAATAACACGCAGTTACCTACACATGGCAGATGCCGCCCACCCTCATCGGAGGGTCTGCCTTACAAGGGCTGCACCCGGCTAGAAATAGCCACACGAAATTATTATTTTTATTAATCTAAAACTTATTATTTTCGTTTTCACGTCAGTTTACTTTACGAGGATGGAAGTTCAAACCACTGCTGAGTGAATTTTATGTATTGCCCCTAAACTGACGCATTCTTCCTCAATAAGAACCGAAATACATTATATTTTATTTCATTATTTCATTTCCTTTTATCCCACATTACTTCTTAAAAATGCATTAATCTAGCTGAGATTAAAGATAACCACATTAATATAAAATACTAGAACAAAGTTATAAATTAGCAACTTACAATAGTTACGAACAAATGAAATTAAACATAAACTAAAGGAAACCACTTTTCCCTTTGTGAAAATTAAATGATTATTAAAAAATGAAATGGCGTATGGCTTTTTGTGCCGGGAGTGGTAGGAGGACAAGTTCGGCTCGCCAGGTGCAGGTCTTTTGATTTGACACCCGTAGGCAACCTGCGCGTCGTGATGACGATGAAATGATGTTGAAGACGACACACACCCAGTCCCCGTGCCAGAGAAATTAACCAATTAAGGTTAAAATTCCCGACCCTGCCGGGAATCGAACCAGAGACCCCTGTGGCCAAAGGCCAACACGCTAACCATTTAGCCATGGAACCGGACAATGATTATAAAATGTCTCAGTCATGGCCATTCATCAACGGCTACTAATTTCAGATCGCAACCAGCCACAAGACATAGCCTGTACGGTTGCTAGGTAACATTTTGTGTTCATCCATTCATACCTGACATCATAGCCTGTACGGTTCCTGTGTAACAATGCCGGCTCATCCATCCATACCTTACATCATAGCCTGTACGGTTCCTGTGTAACAATGCCGGCTCATCCATCCATACCTTACATCATAGCCTGCACGGTTGCTGTGTAACACTGCCGACTCATCCATCCATACCTTACATCATAGTCTGTATGGTTGCTGTGTAACACTGCCGGCTCATCCATCCATACCTTACATCATAGTCTGTATGGTTGCTAGGTAACATTGTCTGCTCATCCAACCATATCTTACATCATAGCCACATTACACAAATTTTCGGATGACCCCCAGCCATAAGATATATTTATGTCAAAAAATAGAGATTTATTACTTTCGACGCGTTCAGTACGTTAATTTTGGGATGAATGTAAATGGTAAATCATCACAAACTGTCAATCAAAGAAATAGTGTCCTGTCCCACTGGTGTGAAGATATCTCATACTTCCAGCAATATGTTGAATATCGTAGAGCCTGAAAGTTTCTAATACAAGTTCCTCCGACATCACCAATTACTTTCCTTCTTAAACGGATGCATCAAAGTGCACTCGACGAAAAGTCTCCAGCATAATAAATGTGAAGCAGCGCATAACAGATGCCATAAGCCTTGTCACAGCAGAGCAGGGGCCGTAAAATTGACTGCAGACTAAATAAAACGTCTTACCTCCGAACTGAGCACCTCTTGGTTTTCATGATCTTCATGCAATAATAATAATAATAATAATAATAATAATAATAATAATAATAATAATAATAATAATAATAATAATAATAATAATAACAGTGTTTAGATTTCATATATCGTACAATATACCATGAGGTCTTGGAAACGGAACTCTACAATGGGAGGGGCTCCCTTGCTAAGTTTGTGGGAGATGCTTTGCAAGAGATCACTGTGGATCAAGCTATTGATTCGGAAGCTGGCGGGGACAGTGAAGCTGAAGATGAAATAAGTTTCAATAATATGTCAGTGGGGAGCCCCAACAGCTTTCAGTGTACAAGTAATAATGAATAGTTAGGCGCACAAATAAGGAAGGTGACAAATAAGTAGTAGAATGTCCCGAGGCCATCAAAGACTACAATATGTTTATGGGAGGGGTGGATCGATTCTATCAGCTCCACTCCTGTTATTCAGTGACCTGAAAATCAAGAGGGTGTGGGCAAATTTATTTTGTCACCTGCTAGATGCCTGCATTGTCAATAGTTATATTCTGTACAGGGTGACTGTACGGCTCGTAGAGAATAATGTGAAGGCAGTAATTCATTTGGAATTCCGTAGTACTTTGGCAAATGACTTGATTGGCAATTTTTGTGGTAGAACGCGGAGAGGAGCCCGGCGAAAAATGGAGAATAATCCTGAAAAAGCCGACCGTGGGGCGATCTAAATAGACGGGTGTAGGTTTAGTCTATGTAAAGGAATATTTGCCTGTACCTGGGACATGGAGACGGTGTGCATATTGCAGCAGAGGGAAAAGATAGAAGTGTAATAACTTCATTTTTCAGAACTGTGAAGTTGCCATTTGCAAGTCTTGTTTTCATCCGTTTCACACTGAAAATCAGATGTCTTACATTACTAACAGTGAATTAAATTTTATATTTTCAATAATAACCTATTAAGCCTTTAGCTGTACTTTTATATGTCCTAATGTTGTATTAATTTGATTGAAAACCAATAAATAAATTTCGGTAAGAATATTTACCGAAGAATTTGTAGTGATCTTATTTACCCTAAATATCCATTGGTATATATATATTTACCAGGCTATAACTGCAAGGAAAGAAATGATTATGGCAATATTGGATTATATAATATTATTAGGCTCTATTTAGAACTGTTTGGAAATATTTTTTAATACTAAGCGGTCTTAAATTAATTTGTCACTTTAAGGGTTAATCTTATCTCTCTCCACCCAATCTTGTCCGCACTTTCATTCACCTCTGCATTCGAAATAATCCCCGGACAATAATAGTAATAATAATTATTTCTTTGCCTGGCATTCGCCGACGACCTGTCATATCTATCTAATTCAATAGAAACTTCAGTGAAACAACTCAATGTTCTCACGGGAGAAAACACAACACTTCACGAACATCAGTGAATCTTCTTGTGCACTGCATATGGAGCAAGGAACGATCAGGAAAACCAACAGCTTTAAATACCTGGGAGAATGGCTGGAACCCAATCTCTCCGAAAGAGTAGCATTATCAACTCGAGCTAACAGGCTAGAACTGATATACCAACTGACAACTACAATAAAGAGTGTCTCTCTCGAAACACTAAAATGAAGCACTACCAGACAGTCATCCGCCCTGAATATCTAATATTCAACAAGCTCGAAATCCAGGACAGAAAAAATATTGAAGAAGGTATTAGGACCAATCAAGGAAGAGAACGAAGATAAACGGTCACCCAACCAAGAACTCTACAAATACTGTAAAAAAATCACGTATGTAGCCATTGAGAGACGGCTGGCATTTTATGGAAACTTCTATAGAATTCATCATGCCAGTTTGACCAACCAGGTTCTTGTTTACAGCCAAAAGTCACCATGGTTGATGGAAGTAAACAAAGATCTGCAGGAACTCGGAGGACCAGAAAGAGACTTAAAAGAAAGACTGAACATTTCTCAGAAGGATGCTTAAACAAATGAGGTTCCAAGACGAACCACCAAAAAGGAGGACATGTACCCTCTGGACAAGAGAGAGGTAGGAACAACACAACCAGAGGCCCACCCCAAACGCAATAGTTGTATATCGTGGTGTTTAGTCGGCCTATAATAATAATAATAATAATAATAATAATAATAATAATAATAATAATAATAATAATAATAATAATAATAATAATAATAATAATAATAATTGCAAGGAAGATACTTAACTGCCTTCAGAAAAGAAGAATTCCTTTTTGTGGTCATTTGATAAGACCGAATCCGGTAATAAAGACTAAAAGAATATTTCTATATTTTGAAAAATTACAAACCGCGTATAATAGGGTTCATCGAAGTTAAAAAACGATTTAGCAGAAATTAACCGGATTTCTACGCGAATATCACAGAAAACGGACCAATATTTGCTTATAGTCATGGTACTCCTGCAACTAAAGTTTAGATTGCACAAGATTATAATTTCATTATACCCTTAGAAGTATTTTAAACCCATAAGTACCGAGCTCGATAGCTGCAGTCGCTTAAGTGCGGTCAGTATCCAGTATTCGGGAGATAGTAGGTTCGAACCCCACTGTCGGCAGCCCTGAAAATGGTTTTCCGTGGTTTCCCATTTTCACACCAGGCAAATGCTGGGGCTGTACCTTCATTTAGGCCACGGCCGCTTCCTTCCCACTCCTAGCCCTTTCCTGTCCCATCGTCGTCATAAGACCTATCTGTGTCGGTGCGACGTAAAGCAACTAGCAAAAAAAAAAAAAAAAAACCCATAAGTGTTGTGATTTCCCAATAATTACTTTTGTTATATATTTTTAATGATCTTTTATAACATTCACTAAATGTTGTCACTTCATGGGCTGGTACATGTATCTGAGAAACCAGCAACTTTACTGAAATAAAACTTTTCATAGAACTGAATAATAATCTGGTCTTCAAATTAGGTCATTATTGCATTTGTATTTTGTGAGAATTCTACAGAGTGAATTTTTATATTCACAAACAAAAAATATTGAACATTTTCAGTGGTGGTTCTTCCTAACTAATTATGGGAAGTATTTCACCTAGAACCCTAAACATGGTCTACATTATTCTAATATCTGCCTAAGAGAGCTGTCAAACATTTCAGCTATCTATCTTCAGTAGTTTCTGAAATACATCTACCAACCCAGGAAGTGACAACATTTATTGAATGTAACAAAAACTCCTCAAAAATGTATATAAAAAAGTAATTTTTGGAAAAGCACAACATTTGTGAGTTTAAAGTACTTCTAAATGTACACTGAAATTATCATAATAATTATAACCTTGTGCATTCTAAACTTCAATAGCAGGAGAACCTTGAATGTATGCAAATATTGGAGCATTTTCTATGATGTTCGTTAAGATCAACGAAACAGAAATTCTAAACAGGCCTACATTTCGCAGTAGAAATGAAAATTTCGGGTATTTTCAGCAAAACTGTCTGGACGGATGAAGGGAGAAAATAACACAGTGAAAAGATGAAGAATTACTGGAGATTCCGAAAATCAGGAAAGGAGACGAAATGAAGTTACTTTACTTTGTCGAAATTGAAGAAAGAGGCTTCTTTGAAGTTATTTAGGAGAACACTTGTGAGTGTAATTACCGTTCTCAGTGGAATGCAGCCCTGTGTGGAAGTACGAATTAAGTCGTAGGCTGAGTGAGTCAAAGAATAAACAAGTGATGGCAGCACGCGCTGATCACACCCTCCCTCGCACAGGGGGCTTTGCTCTAAGCCGCTTGCTCCGGACAAGTGTGGTGCACGAGCAGCTGCTTGCCTTCGGTGTCGTGTAGCACTCCAAGACAAGGAAAACAAGAGGAAGTCACATACTGAATAATCCCACGGCGCTCAGAAAAAAAGGGTCTTCTAACCGTGGTTAAGAAAACAGAGCTTTTAGCTTTCATATTCATGGGATTAGTTAATTGAATTGGGACTTCTTTGTTGGAAAGTGTCTGCCAAGTGAATATTTGAAAGTAGGTATAAGAATTAGGGAACGGCATTAAATTATTATTATTATTATTATTATTATTATTATTATTATTATTATTATTATTATTATTATTATTATTATTATTATTATTATTATTATTATTATTATTATTATTGCTGCTGTCGTTTCCGCCATGTACGGACCACTTTATTTCAACTATCCTTTTTCCTTTAACTTTCGCCTAGTATTCCCGCATTCCAATCCTATGCTGTTCCATACACACTTCAGTCCATGTTTTGCCAGCTTTTAGTTTCGAATTTCCTTGGAAACCACGATGCTCTTGGAGTTTCTTCTTGAGCGGAATACGTTTTCGGATATCCTCCTGTCAGATTCCCACTTCTTGCAAGTCTTTCTCTACTTCGGTGAACCACGCCTCCTCGTTCAGAAAGTAATTAAAGATCCAATAGGATTGCTCAGCCTTGTAGGATTCATACGGGCAATGTGCCGATGGAAAACAATTATTCTCCTCCTCCTCCTCCTCCTGCGATGGTGTCTCTGATCTTCTCCACATGTGTGTAGAGAGAATTCTTCTAAATTCACCATTGCCGTTGATTGGCCCTAGGTCTGTCCTTAAGATCTGCCTTTCCTTTATTTCTAATTCGTCGATCAGACCGAGTAAGGCATTCTGCAGCTCATAAAGCTGTGCAGTAATGTCGTATTTTGGCGTTTAATGGATACACATTTCTTCCTGTGGATATTTTTGGTTAGTTGATATGTTCCATTTTCCGGATCCGTGGTTCTTCTTCTTCTCATTATTATTAATATTCAGGTTTTCTCCAGCTTACCAGTGTTCAGTTGTATTAGTAGAATTACTATCGCTATCTTACGGAGCTTGATGTCGGTGTTCTCCATGAGCATTAGCATGTAACGGCATTATACATCTGGTGTGCAATTTACCCCAGTGCTCTCACCACTACGGGAACAACGACAATTCTGTACAGAAGCCAAATCTTCCATATTCCAATCACCAGAGGCAGGTACTTGTGGCCCATTTCTTCCGGATCTTATCAGGAGCTGCGATTTCAGTGTCAATCAGATATGTGGCCTTTGCCATCTTGTCTTTCATTACGTTATCGTGTTGGTTTTGACTAGATGTTCTGCCAGTGTGTACTTTTACGTTCCACTTGTGATTATCGTGAACAAGTTGCAGATGGTATCTATAGTGAAAATGCCTGTTGCCAAGTGTACTAAACTCACGTTAAACATTCTATAGAGGTCGTTTGATACAAGATGAAGAGATTTTGGTAGTTCTTCATAACTCCCACTTGGTCTTGTTCGGTAGCACCAGAAATGTTACCCAACAACCTTAGGGTTGAGGTGAATAAGAAAAATGAAATTCAGAAAGTAGCTTGATTTAAGAGGGACATTTTTCTCAAACTAAATATTTGTTAATATATGAAAAAGGAATGAACAGCTATCATGAAACAATTCCACATGCGATGGAGTGCTGAACCTGGAACAGTAGAAAATGGAAACAATAATGTCTTTCGTTTAATTTTAGAAACCAAGAAGTTGCTTTAGAGATCTTAGCAAGCGCGGTGCGTGGTATTGTTGCAGGGTTGCACAACTCCCAATAATTTTACACTTCATTTACCGTCTTTTCTTTCTATTTTGCACGTTAATAGACCAAACATGTACTCTAAAATGTGATAAAACCAACCATCTTTTGTCTTTCGATGTGCTAATGCTTCCTTATGGACCATTAAACTCCGCTGTCTTCGAATCAAACTCAGGGGGTTGACTTTCCTACGGCAACTCCCTAGCGCACAGCGCGCCGCTATTTAGTTTCAACAGGGACGAGCCGAGTCAGGTAGCAAGCCCGCCAGTACCGGTCCTAGGGAGTTGCACGAGACCAGCAAGTCCCCTATCGAAATATAACTCCAAATGTCCCCGTTAGATTGCACCACTCTGCAGAAATAACTTCATCCCGGCTTTCTCTCCTCTCGTAACGGTAATTTCTTTTCCACGCCACTAGGATAAGCCGTACCGCACCACTCACAATGTAACCAACATTGATATTTTATGGGCAATCATAACATTTTTTCATCCCAAAATTTGTTTTGGGGATATACTTTCGAAGGAAACGTTTTCTCATCGGCATAACTCCATGTTATATTTAGAATAGAATATTTTTGTCAACCGTAAAACGAGCTTTATGCCAACATTGTCACATGTGGGTAAATGGAGCTGTTGGTGTTAGTAGACGTTCTGTTTACATTTATCGCGTGTAGGTCTTGGTGTGTTTTGAGGTGATTGAGTGTTTTGATACTAGATAGTTTTGCTGTGCGTTATTATAACTGATGGATTCTAGATTGTGAGTAAGAGTTCGTCACAAAGCTGCCGGTGTTTTTGTAGTTTAGTTTGATTATTTGTTGGTGTCGTTTCGCGGCATTAGCGCTCAAAACTATCACCTGTGGATGTATTAGTATTTTGTTGTAACTGAATGAACTTTTCAAGGCATAATCGCATGTGTGGTGGAATGTGAGTGAAAATGAACATTGTAAGTAATTTACAAGTTAGAGAGTTTTCCGGCTTTTTGATGAGAAGAAACCGTAAAGACACTTCGAAGACCATTACCATTTTGCAGAATATTAATACTGGAAATTCAACAGTTTAAGAGGGTGTTTAAAAGAGATATTTATGCAAATAGTAATTGGTTATGTGGTTGCGAACTTAAGAATGCGTTATTCTGCTTCCCGTGCTTGTTGTTTGGTGGGGAACCCGCGTAGACCAAAGTAGGAGTTATAGACATAAACCACTTAAGTATCAAAGTAAAGAAAACATGAATCTTCAGCTATTCACATTCAAAACTGTTTAAGACCGACACCTTTTGGAACTGTCAACGTAGCTGCACAACTCGTTAATGCGTATAGAAGGAAAATTGTGGAGTATAAGAAAGAAGTCAGGCATAACAGATATGTGTTAAATATTTTAATAAACTGTATTCGTTCCTGTTGTTCTTTTGAACTGGCCTTAATGGGACAAGATGAAACGGAATCATCATCAAACCCAGGTGTTTTCAGGTGACTAATTAATTTTAGCGCTGAAATGGATGCAGTGCTAAAAGGTCATTTGGGAAAGGCAACTGTTTTCAAAGGAACATCCAAAACAATTCAGAATGAACTTTTGCAAATTATGTTGGAGGTATTCCAGGAAAAAATATCAAAACAAATAAGGGAATCAGAATTTTTAGCTATTACAGCAGATGAAACCAGTGACATTTCGAATATATTCCAAATGGCTGTTTTGGACCGTTACGTAGTAAGAGCCAAACCAATACAAAGGTTCTGCAGTTTCCTGTCTCCTGCAAAACATGACGCACAGACATTTGCTGCGTGTTCGTTGGAAAAAAGAACCACAAAGTAAACTAAACTCCCCAAAAGTTAATTGCATAGACATATGACGGGTCATCCGTTATGACTGGTTTTTACAAGCTATTGTAAAAAATTCTATCCTTGATGCATTCCTATGCCCATCTTGTAATTGACAAGGCGGCATCAATCAACCGCAATGTGAAAATATTTTTTTCAAGTTTGCAAGGAGTTTGTGCATTCTTCTCCAACAGCCCACAGTGTACCGCGATACTTCACGAGGTAGCGAGGAAACATTTGCCACAGGCTTGCCCTCCTAGGTGGAATTACCAACCACGACGCGTAAACACAGTTTCTGACTGCAAGGAAGACCTTATTGAGTGTATGAACCGGATATTGAAATGTGACTCTGTAATGAGCGAAACTACAATTTGTCAGGCTCTTGGTCATAAAAAAGTTCTTTGTAATTGTAGTTTAAATTTTTGGCTGGAATTCTTCCGTACAGTTATGCCACTAGTCGAAGTTCTCTGATGCGGGCTCTACATATAAGGCGGTTTCAGCATTTGAAGTAAACATTTCCAAGATCCGAGAAGAAACTGACCTCACGAGCGGTAAGGAACCTACCGATTGCTCACTGAAGAAAAATAAACTGGACAAGACTGAATGGAAAAGAGAAGCAAAGGAAGTGTGCGATGTGATAATTTCCCAGGCTAAAAATCATTTTAGCTTCTCAGGTCATCTCGTAGCTTCATCATTGTTTCTTCCAGAGAAGTTCTCCTTGTAATGTTGTAAGTTCCCTGAAGGTACCTTACAGACAGTGTGTTCAGTGTATACGTTTTTGGACAAACTGAAACTACGCCATGAACTATCGTCCACCTATTTAGTACAAGAATTAAGATCATTGTTGTGTGCTGTTAGTCTAGCAGAGTTTAAAATAACCAACAACCTAGAGAGGACGTTCACTGAGCTCTTGAAACTGTTGAAGTTAATTCCTACAATCGTATGACGTCTGTCGAAGCAGAAATATGTTTTTCTACTTAGAATATAATAAAAAGTTTCTTGAGGAACTCTATGACCCAGGATAGATTGTCGGCCTTGGCAATGCCTTCTATAGAAAGAAATCTGATAATGTAAATCACAGGCTTCAATCAAAGGGTGACTGACAAGTTCGCATCAATGAAAAACAGGACGGCAAATTTTCAATTCAAGTAGGTAAGAATAACTGTTGATTTATACTGTATAATTAGCCTATTATTTCCTGTGTTTTAATTGCGGGATATATTTCAATTTTAGCAGGAATGCAGTTCATTACTTAAGAATACTAAGATTCTTGTTATTTCTGTAAGCTTCTCATTTAAAAATGCAACATTGAAAATCTTAGTGCAACACGCAGCTTCAGATACTACCAGCCGCCACTGGATCTTAGGTCTTGATTCTAAAGCATGAGTACGATAACACGCAGCACTTCCGAATGAATTTGCTATTAATTCTGTACGAGATAGCGGTGATGGTGGTGATCATTGTTGTAAGAGAAAGTACAACTGGGAAACCATCCTCTGTTAACACTAATCATAGGAGGAGGGTCGACAAATGAATAATTAGTGTTATTGGGTTTAGGTCCCACTAACCACTTGTACTTTTTTTGGAGACGCCGAGGTGCCAGAATTTTGTACCGAGAGACTGCCAGTAAATCTGCCGACACAAGGCTCACGTATTTGTCCACCCTAACATAACACGTGACAACTTGCGCTTTACCATCTGAGCCACTCAGCCCGGTATTCGGGAGATAGTGGGTTCGAGCCCCACTGTCAGCAGCCCTGAAAATGGTTTTCCGTAGTTTGCCATTTTCACCATAATTAAGGCCAAGGTCGCCTCCTATGCGCACCTGATCCTTTCGTATACCATCGTCGCCACAAGACCTATCTGTGTCGTTGCCATATAAATCAGATCTTAAAAAAAGTCTTACCTGGATTGTCGTCCATAAAATCGAATCATGAAGTTGACGTGATGAATTTGAGGAATACACGAATCTACTTATTCATTCGGTAACTTTATCTTCCACAACCAACGAAGCTAAAATTATTCTAGGGGTGTAATTTTCTGCTCGCCCAGCATTTTCTTGTTCATGTTAGCATAACTAGGTACATAAACCAACTAGAGCTTTAGGTAAAAAATAGATTAAATTTATTCATTGTAGATTACTGTAAATACTTAAGAGTACAATGTGGAAGTCTTATCATTCTTTCTTTACCGAGAGACTTGGCCGTGCGGTTAGGGGCGCCCAGCTGTGAGCTTGCATTCGGGAGATAGTGGGTTTGAAACCCACTGTCGGCAGCCCTGAAAGTGGTTTTTCGTGGTTTTCCATTTTCACACCAGGTAAGTGCTGGGGCTGTACCTTAATTAAGGCCAGGACCACTTCCTTCCAACTCCTAGCCCTTTCCTACCCCATCGTCGCCATAAGACCTATCTGTGTCGATGCGAAGTAAAGACAATTAGTAATAATAAAATAATAATAATAATAATAACAATAATAATAATAATAAGTCTGAGACGACAGAGTAAGGCGGCTTTCTCTCGAGTGATTAATGAGTGAGTTTTAATGTATGTTGGATAAATGCCAAATGTGTCACCAGAGGTGTTTTACATGCCGACATCTTACGACATGGAGTGTAAAATAGACCTTAGCCGCCATTTAAAAATGCGACTACCTGTGCGATGTTGAGATGCAGATGCCGATATTTTACTACCAAATCACCTTGAAGCACTTGTGAAACATGAAATGAATTACATGCACACACACATCGTTTCTTCAATCTGTGCGGCTGATCCCCCAGACTTAGACCCTCGTCTCCCCAATTAGTAAGCTTTTCACGGCTAACCGCGGCAACAGCGTGACTGTAAAGCAGGCCTGTTTAGTGGGTTGACCTCAAGCTTGCAGAAGATGGTCGTGAGGCTGTAATCTGTCATAGTGACGGCACCAAGAGACTTGTGGCCAGCGATGGAGACGGATAAGCGGTGACGAGCTAACTTTGTACAAAGCATTAATTCTGGAGGGAAGGATGGATAGATCGGTCTTTCCTTACAAAGCCCACAGGAGCCATGTTACCCTGCTAAAAGTTAATATTGCAAAAGTAACCCTTAACGGGAGTCGGTGACCCAAGATTAGAAATAAGAAAAACCCGTTGAGCAACAGCGCCTCAGCCCGAAGGCCTGCAGATTACGAGTTGTCGTGTGGGGGGCAAGACTAGCCCTCTCGGCTTTCTAGACAGGGAACAAATAGAAAACTCAAATACCTTTTTAGTTCTTTGTCGTAAAATGCAACTTTAACATTTCGTCATTACGTTGTATCCCTTATCAGGAGAATCATTCTACAAACAAGTTTCAGATGTTTTTGAAGAATAAAAACAGTTCCATTCCCACGTGGGTGTAAGATACAGAAATATTTCGTTTCCTCACAGTTGTAGAGAATGTTTCTTACTTAACGTTGGTAGTTTTGTCATAACAAGTAAG
This sequence comes from Anabrus simplex, assembly GCF_040414725.1. Taxonomy (NCBI): domain Eukaryota; kingdom Metazoa; phylum Arthropoda; class Insecta; order Orthoptera; family Tettigoniidae; genus Anabrus; species Anabrus simplex. The sequence goes on along the minus strand of NC_090271.1, from coordinate 16,078,033 downwards.
AAGTCATCCGCTTCATTTTGTGAATCCCTCTGAGTGGCGGCAGAATAACATCCACGGTATTCCCCGCCCATCGTACGAGGCGACAATTAGGGGCCCACAGGTTCCTAACTTGGGAGGATGGGTTGGTGACCACGGGGCCCTTAGCAGAGTACTGGCATTTCTTCCTCTTGATTGTGCCGGAATCTTCACTTTCGTCTCTTTTGTCATATCTCTTCTGGTCAACTCTTGTTCTTTTTGGACCCCGAACGTATTCATTTGTGAGTCCTAGGGAGTCCTTCATTTTCACGCCCTTCGTGACCCTTGTCTTTCCTTGGCTGATACCTTCATTTTACGAATCGTCCGAAGCTTTAAATGTTTTCCCTCAGATGAGTGTTAATAGAGGATGATTGCTCAGTTGTACTTACTCTTAAAATAATGACCACCATCACCGCTACCTTCGTACTGTCAGTGTACATAAGCTCCAAACCTTGCACTTTAATTCTTCATAGCATTTTTGTTTTGTTATGAGATTCTGTTTTAAGACGATAAACCAAATACAGCCATTAACAAATTTCATTCATTCATTTCAAATGAGTTCATCTGAAGGTCGAGTGAAGAAAAATAAAGGGGAGCAGAAGTTTCTGCCTGTCTAATAGTCTGCAGTGGCGTAGTCTGAGTCTACAACAGCACCAGGGATGCGGGAGCCGTAATGATCAGTAAAGAGAGAACACTAGGGGAACAAACTGAAAATTTCATTATATTAGGAAACTACCGTATATGTCTAGGACAATGGGCCTGAATTGTCTGCTACAGAGCGCTAAAATTAACATCTTGAACTCCGAGTAACCAACAGTCAACAATAATATTCCATTGAATGTAACTTCTTCCAAGTGCTAGTGACGACGACGCAGTACTTTGATCTGATGAATGTGCTTTCCTATTCTGAAAAGCGGATGTTACAGGCACACTTCGGTGAAGTGTACGTTGTCAAAGACTAAAACAATTTGGGTATCACGCAGGACCGTGCGTTTAAACAGAATTTAGCTAACTCTAGAGGGAAACGAGGGAGAACGAAATAGGCTGTTTTTTTTTATATTTAATGAATACAAACTGGAATGCTAACCCCCAGAGTGAATCAGGTCGATTGTTGCTGGGAATGAAACTGCAAGCGTTATGTCTGCATACATCTCCGGTACATAAACTATACCCACTAATTAGACTACCACTAAATGTATTCATTCCTCCCCTGAAGGGGCAGGCGGGCCTCTCAGACGGTGGCGCTGTTTCTCAGAGCGGGAGGTTTGTTACGGTGAAGGAGAAGATGAGAGCGTTGGCGGCCGTGGCCTATACTAGCATTCGCCTTAGTACAGGAGAATGGAAAACTACTGAAAACTAATCTCCGGACAGCCGAGGGTGGGGAACAGCCCCTCTCCGTCTTCCGAATATAGAGGTGGCAGAGCCATGGTTGGCCGGTCGGAGTGCAAAGGTGTCGGAGCACGGACCACCCGTGGCCACTTGTCGGCTGAGACCCACTCTGTATCCGCAGACCACTGATTACACAACGCCAACTCACATCCCGAGAGAAGTTTCTGGTGACACTCTATGGAGAGTGACAATTCCTGTCTTCAGCGTGTTTGGACGTTACTTTGGCAAAAATTACAATAGAATTAAGACAATAAATTCATTTTAAAAGCACAAGAAATAATAGAGCATTTACGACTAAAATCGACAAGCTTAAATAATTAATTTATTACATTGAAAAAAGAAAATCCCTTAAATTTAATTTATAGACCTTAATGCTCATGAATTCTGTACTAACCCCGTGAATTGTTCCTAAGGATACTCAGAGAACGTTTCAATTCATTATATAAAGTGTTTCTCGGACAGAACTTCTGACAGAATGAGACGAACCTACAACACCCATCCACTGGCCTATGATTTCAATAGATATTCATGGACATGTCCGCCTCTGTGGTGTAGTGGTTAGCGTGATTAGCTGCCACCCCCGGAGGTCCGGGTTCGATTCCCGGCTCTGCCACGAAATTTGAAAAGTGGTACGAGGGCTGGAACGGGGTCCACTCAGCCTCGGGAGATCAACTGAGTAGAGGTGGGTTCGATTTCCACCTCAGCCATCCTGGAAGTGGTTTTCCGTGGTTTCCCACTTCTCCTCCAGGCGAATGCCGGGATGGTACCTAACTTAAGGCCACGGCCGCTTCCTTCCCTCTTCCTTGCCTATCCCTTCCAATCTTCCCATCCCTCCACAAGGCCCCTGTTCAGCATAGCAGGTGAGGCCGCCTGGGCGAGGTACTGGTCATACTCCCCAGTTGTATCCCCCGACCAAGAGTCTGAAGCTCCAGGACACTGCCCTTGAGGCGGTAGAGGTGGGATCCCTCGCTAAGTCCGAGGGAAAAACCGAACCTGGAGGGTAAACAGATGATGATGATGATGATGATGATTCATGGACATTTTCCTTGGTACTTTGGGGTGGTAGAGTTGATACTTCTCTTCATGTACTTTCGTGGGCTGCGTTTACATTCTGATGGTGAGGTCACTTGTGTCCTCCAGGAGAGGAGACCCGTTATCTGCTAACCGTGAATACGAAACGTATTGTCTATTTATAGAGCCTCCATGGCTCAGACAGTAGCGCGTCGGTCTGTCACCGCTGGATACCGTGGTTCAAATCCCGGTCCTTCCATGTGAGATTTGTGCTGGACAAAGCGGAGGCGGGACAGGTTTTTCTCCGGGCACTCCGGTTTTCCCTGTCGTCTTTCTTTCCAGCAACACTCTCCATTTTCATTTCGCAGCATCTATCATTCTTTAATGTATCAGTTTGGGAGTGGCGACCCCATCGTAATAATAGCCCATATATGATTCATTCATTACATCCCTGACCCGGTCACTGACTGGAAAACAGGTTGTAGGTTTAAATTTTTCATTCATTATCTATTTATATTTTTAAATTATAACATTAATTGAACGAATTAAAACGACGTGGCATAGACTTGTATGTACTTGTATTCCTCATTCATATAAACACACATGGAGAGCACAGTTCTCAAACTCGTGACATAAGAGTGGCTTTCAGAAGGAGATTAAAAATGTCCCTTTTCAACCGGTGAGAACTTCCCATGTATGTATTTCTTGTGAACATTGTTCTCCTTGTCCGACTCGTTGGCTGAATGGTCAGCGTACTGGCCTTCGGTTCAGAGGGTCCCGGGTTCGATTCCCGGCCGGGTCGGGGATTTTAATCGCTTCTGATTAATTCTTCTGGCTCGGGGACTGGGTGTATATGTCCGTCCCAACACTCTCCTCACCATATTCAGACAACATACTACACTACCAACCACCACAGAAACACGCAATAGTGCTTACATCCCTCCATAGAGGGTTGCGTCAGGAAGGGCATCCGGCCGTAAAACAGGGCCGAATCCACATGTGCGACGCAGTTCGCATCCGCGACCCCACAAGTGTGGGAAAAGCGGCAGGAAAAGAAGAATTGTTCTTCTTATGCCGTTTAGTGTCTACGATAAAATAAAATTTAATTGCTTGTAAATGCAGTGTTTATTTAACAAATACAGCCCTGGAGACCTGAGCGACCCCATGGGAGCAATTAGTGGACAAGCTTCTGTAGTAGTGAGATGTGAGGAAGCTCTTGTCTGAGGAAAGAACAATGGTTTATTAATTCTCGTTATACAAAAGAAGAAACATAATTCTTCTGGTCACAAATCAAAGAAGAAAGAGAATGAGTTCCGACGTATTTATACTAAGGTATCTAATGAAAAGAACACAACAGGTATGAAATGAAAGCGTGTCAGAAGAAAGTAAACCTAAGACCGTGGGTTTGTGAAAGAGGACAAGAGTTGACCAAATGAGGTCGACAAGTCCAAACAATGCTAGATTTAACTAAATTCTCATGGTTGCTGCATCACGTCTCAGATGTTGTGTTTCACTGTTTATGCAGAGTGAAGGGAAAAGTCCGTCCATAATCACACACTTTCACCTAATTCTATTTCTTTATGGATGAACAATTTCTTCATCTTTCTATTGGTACAGGCCAGAGCAACATGTAGCTTCCACCGAAGTCCCAGTCTCATCCTTGACTGTGAAGCTGCTGGAGTATGGGTTGCATTCAGAGCACGACTAGTGCATCTATATCTTATGACAGAGGTGCTCAGTTCGTGCAGGCCAACCACCTCACATTGCCTTATTTTGATGCCGCCATCTATAGAGAGTCAACTACTTGTCATCACGTGGCACGCTTAACCACAGTAGTGCGATACTCCGTGTCTCAATTCAGTTATGTATGGGAAGTGAAATGCTTGCTTTTGAAGGTTGAGTATGATGCTCATTACCCCCAATGTCCCCAGTTGTCTCTGGATTTTAGAGCGGAGAGATCACCACTAGAGGTTGTTAGAGGGAATTTTCACCGCATCCTGTACACCAGTAATGTGTATGAGGTAGAGAAGCCAGGGACTTCATCCTTGTACTGTATGTTCGAACGATCCAGTTCCTGAGTCTTACCGTGGAGTGACGACGTGACAGTAATACTAGTGATCAAACGAAAGGAGTCCTCCAGGGGTACGACATGGGTCCTCAACTACTTAAATTAATGACAGCGGATATCGTGTGTGAGGTATTCCCTCCAACAATCAGTTTCAAACGATGCAAGTATAGACCGCTGATGGGCAGGTGAGTATGGTTAGTACTTCGACGTTCCGTGTTGCAATTCAATCATTTATGTGAAGTGAAATATTTGCTTTTGGAGATTGAGAATGAGCTCTCAGTGTTGTTTTTGCGGGAAAATGGTTGTCACTTCCAGGAAATATCATTTATACCTGCATTCAAGACAATTTAATACCAGAGTCCACGACTTAGATTTCCATATCCTTGCTGCGTGTTTTGATCCTGTTCTTGTTACTAATTACGTTCCCCCTCCTTTGCAGTACGAATTGATTGGCTTGAGATGTGATTAAAGGATAAAAGTAAAATTCGATTCAAGTTTACTACAGTTCTACGAGGTATTCCCTTAGGAACGATTTCTGAGTCTGCGTTAATTGGCTGTAAAAATGCTATGTTTGTATGTATACACGTGTTTCCTGTCATGAAATAAACGGGCCTCCTGTTGGAGAAGAGCACTGTAATCACTGCCTAGAATAGCTTTCAGTAAGAAACTCGCTCCAAATGGGGGTGGGAGTGGAACTAATAAATAGGAAATAAATATGTAAAAAAAATCATTTTTAGGAAAGTAGTTAGTTTGGTAATTACCAATTTTAATTTCTTTAATATTTAGTTTTAGCCAAGACACATACATTATTCAAAGAGACTACAATATCGTAATTTAACCAAGCAAGTTGCGATATTTATTTGATGGTTAAGGTAGGAAATATGTATGTATAGAAAACAGATTTTAGGTTTTTCAAGAAAGTACTTCATTAATTCGTATATATATATTTCTTTTACTAATTTATTTGAATGCTCACAGTTTTCTAACGGTTTAAAATATAATTCCTTGTCGAAGCAACTTACGACTTATTTATTTGATGGGAGTATTTAAAGTTTTGTAACAGACTGTATTACCGCCACTGTCAACCAGTTGTAATGCAAGTGCTGTGAACACTGACCCCGTCTCGCACCATGCAGGCACTGAATACAGAATTGTGCCCGTCTCTGTTTCAGACGACGTCTGCGATCTCCAAGACAGTTATGTTCACTGCCTATTAGCCAGTTAAAGACGTCGAACATGTACACGGAAACAACACTCCCTTCAGTTACACTATCGTCAGAAAGCAAAAATCTTATCGAAATCAGGGAGAGCGATGTCGGGGATTAATTTTGGTTGTAAAACTACGTTACCCTACTGTCCCTGTTGACTCCGGATTTTAGAGGGGAGAGGTCACCACTAGTGTTTATTGGGGGGAAATTTCTACTACACTCTGCATACAGTAATGTATTCGCATTAATGATAAACACGTCAAAAAGTATTTTGAAGCGATTTTGAGATATCATATACAATCATACGATTCTGTTTAATAAATTAGTGATTTTGTTTTCGCCAATTACTCTACAGTGAATTGTAGCGGAAAAGCCAGCTTAAAGCAAAATTTTCTTATTTTGCGATAACGGTGAAAATGCAACTAAATTAATGGAAAATAACGATCTTGAATTTGTATTTCAATATCACGTGTGTGAATGTAAACAGAAGACAGAAAAAGGATTTCCCATTTCGACAGTAGTATGTCTTCGTATTAGGCTAATATTCAATAGAATCCCTTAAGATGAAAGCTGCGACCATGTAGGGTGAAAGGGTAATTTGTTATCTGATTTGTTATTTGTTATTTGATTAAGCGTATATTATAGTTCAAATCAAGATTACATAAGGAATAATGAATCTTCTTCTTCCTCCCTAACGTTTAGACCCATATTGGTGCAGGGTCCGCTTTTAAACATGCCATCCTCAACTTCCTGCGATCAAGGGCGTTAGCTTCAGTGATGCCCAGAAGATACATGTCTACCTTGATGCAGTCTAGCCATCGCTTCTTGGGACGACCTCGGGATCAGGAACCTCCAGGATCAAATTGGAGGGCTGTATGTATAATTGCGTCTGCAGGGCATCGGACGACATGACCATACCATCTAAAGTCGTGCTTTTCGCATTTTCACTGGGACAGGTGCCACACCCAATCGCCTTCGGACATCTTTATTTCTGACATGGTCCAGTCGTTTAAGACCCAGTGACCAACGTAACATCTCCATACAATGTAGAACCTGCTCATGCTTCTTAGTTGTAGGCCAACATTCCAACCCATAGAGTGCTACTGGTCGGGCCATGGATTTGTAGACTTTTCCTTTCAGACGGGTGGGAATTTACTTCTCGCATAGCACACTAGTGACCTGACAACACAGGCTACCCCGTCTACTCCTACAATAACAACGTCGAGTAGGAAACACAGACTTTATTAAATAAAAATAGATCAAAATAATATTATTGGCCACAAGAAAATCTGGAACAAATAAACTAATGAAAGAAAACCGACCCTGACGGAATCATTTCATAGACCTAATAAGCTACTCACTAGCATTATAGCATCGTGCCTACCCATAATATGATCCAGCCAACAGGTTAGACCTTCATAAATACTAATATACATTCAATAGGCAAAGGAATTGTTACCTAGAAAGAAAATAGTCATGTTGCATAATGCAGACCGCGGCGCAAAGCAATATAGGCTGTAATTTGATATCCATATCAACAGGACGAGTATTTACAGAACACGATACACGGTCATAAAAATAAAATGCGGCTCCCAACAATGGTTTCCAACGAAATTCAACAAAATACGGAAAGATAAAATATGGCTCGATCAAAGATCAAAAGAAAACGAGGGTCACAAGCAAGCATCTTGCCCGGGAAAAGGGATAAACAAGGCGTTGCTAAGGGAACACACACACACACCAAAAGCAAGTGGGCAAGAAAATGCAAATATAAGAACAGAAAAACGACGCAACTAGGCAAGTATTATGTGCTTGCTACATATGTCACATTTGAACACTCATGCATTAGGTTAAAAGGGTCCAAGGAACAAAAAATGTATAACTGAGAACAACGGTCAGAAAAACAGCAAAAATTTGGAAGTACGGTTCATAAATAAAATTTCACGCGGATATGCGAAGCCAAACACACGCAAGATCGGAGGCCCAAATCTCATCATCAATACGTCTCTCATATACAACTCAAATGCCAAAGCAGCACAAGCCTTCCATGAGACCTCCACAACATGAACCGTAGAATAAAGTCTGACGTAACACACATCCAATGTACAATAGAGCTCATTCACGCAATACAGACAGTCACTGATAGTAAAACACAGATCAATGTACCGAGTTGTGACACCAAGAAAAATATAGCTAATATAGATAACGTTACATGGACAACAACAGAACGAGCAAAGACGGGTCACAAAATAAATAAATAAATAAATAAATAAATAAATAAATAAATAAATATGGAGAATAAAGAAATAGTGTCCAACCACAATGCAATATGGTGATATAAAACAAACATGGTCCACGAGGCCCACTCCAAATAACAGAGAGAAAGAAATCGAAAAAAAAAGTAGTCAATTTACCTTAATCAGGCCATTCATATAAGTGCAATAAAGCACATTGGAAACCTCCGAGACCAATAGTTTTCACATATTAAAAGATCTGAAGTAACGCTTTTAAAAACAAGCCGAGAGAAACATCATGTCGCTATACATTACCCTTCACCAAGGAAAAAAAAAGAAAAAGAACAAGAGCCATGGAAAAGTCACATAGACATGATCGGAAACATAACGTCGTAAATTCACAGGACAACAAAGACTACATCTGTTATCTCCTTGGGCTAAGTTTGCGTGTACAATTAGAAGTCAAAGTCGGCCATAATAGCTATGCCAATGAGTACACATAATATGTAACAGAAGACAAGAAGTTCATCAGAAAAGCGAACTAGATAAAGATAGAGATGGTCAGGTATGGCACAACCCTCAGAAGGGCAGGGGAATTCAGACCTGACCAATCTCGTACGTTTTTCCTCCACGAATATCTTCTCCGACCCTACCACGCTGACCTTCAGTAAGGCGCCTTCTAAAATAGAAGGTTGTGTTTGTTATTCCTCATGGCATGCCGAACATACACCATCTTATGTTTCCTGATTATGTTACTCACTTCCACATATGACTTAGGACTTTATTGGCGGTTTGATCAACCCATGAGATGTGAACCATTCTTGTGGAAATCAACATTCCAAATGTTTCTATACTCCGTGCAACAAATTGTTCTTCTTTCCAGATGAATTATCGCTTACTGCGAAGTAAAATCAATTCGGCAATTTAATGTTCTCACTTTCATCTATCCTATTGGACCTCCCTTGGTCACTCTTGTTCTTTTCTCATCTTGCAACGATATTATATACGGAGGCCTAGGGAATCTTCCATTTTCTTGCGCTACGTCCTTCTATGGCTGATACCTTCATGTTATGAAGTGTTGACCCCTTACAGTTTTTCTCTCTGATTAGTGTTATATATAGGATGGTTGCCTAGTTGTAGTTCCTATCAAAACAATAATCACCACCACCACCAATATAATGTGAGGAGCTCCTCCTTTACTAATTAACACCTCAAATTTTCAGCCAATCAATCCTCAATTATGTTTCTATTGGCAAACTGTTATGACATGAATATGTCTTGTAGCCGGGGGTTATCCGAAAATGTATGCAACGTGACACAATAATCTTTTTCTTACAAGTTTCTTTACATCACAGTGACGCAGAGAGATCTTATGGCGACGATAGGATAGGAAAGGGCTAGGAGTGGGGAGCAAGCGGCAGTGGCCTTAATTAAGGGACTGCACCTATCGAGCTCGGTACGACAACATGTGTGAAGGAAGTGTAACCATAGCAACCGTGCAGGCTGTGATGTAAGGTATGGATGAATGGTCAGGTAATGTTACCTAGCAACCGTGCAGGCTGTGATGTAAGGTATGGATGAATGGTCAGGTAATGTTACCTAGCAACCGTGTAGGTTGTGTCTTATGGCTGGTTGTCATCTGAAATTAGCAGCCATTGATGGATGTTACGACCGAGAGACATAGAAATGATCACTTGAATTTAGCAAAGGGAAAAGCGGTTTATCTTTCTACTTTCTGAGTCGCCAGTATGCATCCAAGTAACGACAAATGGCTTCCTTTTCCCAGCACATTTTCTTACCTGAATGTAGCCTCCGGGTAGGTAAATTCTTAGCACAGGATTGAATGTCCGTTCACTGAAATCTGTATTATTGGGAAAAAAGCTGTGTCCAGGGATCAGGTATTTCACATTTCATACTGATAGTTCCCAAATTGGCAAGTAGTTCACTTGTAGTGAATAACGGAAATACCCATTTTATATAAAGATGAAAGTGACAATTACAAGTCGGAAATGCTGCATTTAATATCAAGAAGTAATTCATGGATTTAGAACTGGTTCAATTTCAGTTAAATGGGCAATAGTAAACGACATTCAAAACAGTCACCAACATAGTTTTTATTTTTTAAGGGTTGATCCTTTTCTGATTAAGGTCATCCAATTGCTTCTGCCCGGTCTAGAAAGCCAAGAATAACGGCCGAGAAGATTCGTCGTGCTGACATCGTTATCTGCTGGCCTTCGGGATTGCTGTGCCACGGGGTTTGGTTTGGTTTGGTTTAATTGTTTCTGCAAGTATTAAATGGATATTTAAATGTATTATTCCCCTAGGTCACCGGAGGAACCCTATCCTCCTTTTAGATTTCCAAAATACCCTGATTTTGAGATGAAAATCAATTACTTATTTTCGAAGCTTGGCTGTCTAGGTGAAAGGTCAACATCAAGGCTATCACCTATTTCATATCCTGAAAATAAATATACGAAATAGGATTTGATATATTTACTTAGTATTGCATTTAGCCACTTGATGATAGACTATATTGGGGTCGTGAGTCAGTATTTCCTCATAAATGACATACACTTCTTGTGTTATAAAGTAACCGCTGTGTGTGTGATCTATGTCATATTTCTAAAAGGCTAAAGCAACACAAGCGTACGTCAACCGTAATTGAGGAGTGTCTGTTCAAAGGGCGCTATTTCCACCTTAAGAAATTTGTGAGAAAAGCTCAAGAGACATAAAATAAGAAGTACGGGGAACGTTCGGGATCGATACAACTTTTAAGGAATTACATCTTTCAGGTCTGGATTATTCATGACATTCAATAGTATTCTACTACTGAAATGAATGTGGAGGAACTGGAACTGGAACTGGAAATTAGACAATTTGAGCAGAAATTCTTCAGTCGTATATGAACAGATTGAACGTGTCTATATAGAAAAACTGTACGATTGCTCTCTTCAAACTACACTTTCATCAGATATATATAACCTCCCTGGAGACAAATTGTGAGGAAGACATTGGTTCACATCAACCATACTCTGGTAGACATAATGAGAAACATGGAAGTTTACAACCAACCTTGGTTTATTTATGTAGTTCCAATACCTTTTCCTGACGTGTTATATTCACACTAAAGATAATTGGGATAGTTATTGCAGCGACATGTTTCTTACATTATTTTCTTTACTGATTCAAATCACGTTTGTAAACCGAAGAAGTGGGTGCGTGGTGAGAGTAGTATCATTCGCGAGGTAGTCATTTTGAACTTAACCGTCGGCAGCCCCGAAGATGATTTTTAATCCGGGCAAATGCTGAGACTGTATCTTCATTAAGAACACGGCTCTTCCTTCCCACTCCTAGCCTTTTCCTATCCCATCGTCGCCATAAAACCTATGTGTGTCGGTGCGGCATGAACTAAGTTGCAAGTAAATCGCATTTGCAATTGCATTTTACTTTATTCCAATATTTGATATTGCCCTTCCAAATCCAGATGCAATCATGATTTCCATAAAATAATAATATTATTGGAATTAACCTCAGTGAGAAAAGGACGAATGAAGAATTACTAAGAAGAAGCGGTGTGGAAGATGCATACATCAAAGCGAAGTCTCTCTTAATGAAGACCACGGTCGCTTCCTTCCTACTCCTAGTCCTTTCCTATCTGATCGTCGCCATAAGAGCTATCTATAAACTAAGCGAGGGCTTGACACGTCCCCAGGATGCATTAAGAGAGGTGGGCTTACACCGCAGTAACTTGGGACCTCAGTATAGGACAAAGAAAGAGAGGACGTTCAATATAGAGATAGTCTCAAGTACAGTATTCAAGGAAGTGTCTGGTGTTCAGTCTCATCATCATCATCATCATCATCATCATCTGTTTACCCTGCAGGTTCGGTTTTTGCCTCGGACTCAGCGAGAGATCCCACCTCTACCGCCTCAAGGGCAGTGTCCTGGAGGTTCAGACTCTTGGGGAGAATGACCAGCACCTCGCCCAGGCGGCCTCACCTGCTATGCTGAACAGGGGCCTTGTGGAGGGATGGGAAGATTGGAAGGGATAGGCAAGGAAGAGGGAAGGAAGCGGCCGTGGCCTTAAGTTAGGTACCATCCCGGCATTCGCATGGAGGAGAAGTGGGAAACCACGGAAAACCACTTCCAGGATGGCTGAGGTGGGAATCGAACCCACCTCTACTAAGTTGACCTCCCGGGGCTGAGTGGAACCCGTTCCAGCCCTCGTACCACTTTTCAAATTTCGTGGTAGAGCCGGGAATCGAACCCGGGCCTCCGGGGGTGGCAGCTAATCACGCTAAGGATGGAAAGATACAGAGTAAAATGGAAATAATCATTCTTAGTTTTAAAGTAACTGGAATAGGAGCTAATGAAAATTTGTGAAAATAAATTATATAGTGAGAACTTTCTTAGGGTTGAGATTATTGGAATAAGAACAAAGCATTATTAGCGATTTTATTAATAGGCCTTAGTGTTAATAGCTTGAGAAACACACTCACAGGGGCTTGCTCACCCGGTGAGTTCAGCTGAGCTAAGAGGCCCTTGCCCTGCAGGGATGAAAGGGGCTTTCTAAATATTAACTTTGATATTATTCTCACTGTTGTTATAATTTACACGAGATTACTGCTTTCTAGTCCCGAAAATAAAGAACTTAAGTATTAGGCCCTACACTCTAACATGTGTGGATTGATGAGTTGTGTAATTTAATATGAAGCTGACATTTACCATTCAAATCTTTAATTACATACAATTAAATTCTTGCCGTACGTTTCTTGGTTGCTTTACGTCGCACCGACACAGATAGGTCTTATGGCGACGATGGGATAGGAAAGGCTTAGGAATTGGAAGGAAGCGGCCGTGGCCTTAATTAAGGTACAGCCTGGTGTGAAAATGGGCAAACACGGAAAACCATCTTCAGGGCTGCCGACAGTGAGATTCAAACCCACCATCTCCCGGATGCAAGTTCACAGCCGCGTGTCCCTGACCGCGCGGCCAACTCGCCCGGTTTTTCCGTATGAAAACTCCTTCTTTTCTTTATATTATGACTTCACAACTTATGTTAATTTTTCACCGGTTTGTTCAGGACTATTAAACTTAAAACCTTGAATATCTCCGATGTTACCATTGATATCGATCTACCGTTGCTTTCAGCTCCCATGTGATGGATGTAACATGAAGAATATTGCAGCATTGTTCCTGCACGTGTACAAACAGCACATCCCGCACTTGTTGATGTGGAGTCGGATTTCACAACTCACATAAAGAGTTTGTCTTGTCACCCTGGTGAAAGTGTTGACTTGAGCTTTACGTGCCTTTCATAGGGCCAGCTTTTTGTACTCTATTCCCCTCTCTGAGCAGCTTTGTCCTTTTTATTTTTAAAGTAGTGGGCGCAACTAAAACACTGTACTCCACATCAAATCTTTTGTTGTATAATTCTGTCATGCTTTTCTCTCTAGGTTCTAAGAAATACATTCATTACCTTCATTACCACTCAGACCAGAACAACATAGTCTCTTTCATTCACAAAGATGAATTTCAAATCTAATTACACCAAATTATAGCTGCATTCCTCATGCGGTACAAATGTGTTACATAATCTTTTCATACCTCAATGTTTTAGCTATTTCAATAGTAACGAAAAACTAAAACCGCACCAACCGATCATAATAAAGACATACTTGGCGTTGACAACGAAGAAATAACCGAGGCTTAAGCCAAACACTTTAATACACCAATACTGGACAGCTCAATCTCAACAGCACTGAGTGGAGTGCGAACAGCGAGGGTGGTGGCATCTAGCGTGTTGGTGTGAGCTGCATACTTGTCTATGATGCAGTTGAGAGGAATGCACTACACTCACTGGAAATATTTTTGTTAAAATAATTGAATAATCATAACAATTAAGAATGCAAAATATGAAATGCCTCCTTCATTAACCTCCAAACGAGCATTGTGTTAGCCGTGCCTTTCGCTATGTCTTGTATGTGGAGGGATATATATTCACTATTGCGTGTTTGTTTCTCGTGTGATGTGTTGTATATACTTCAAGATGAGTATGAACACGAACACAAACCCGTAGCTCCGATCTACAGGAATTAACGAACGCGATTAAAATCTCCGACGCAGCCGGGAGTCGTACCACAGCCCTCTGAACCGAAGGCCAGTACGCTGACCATTCCGTGGTGGTGTTTATTTTAAGAGGAAGTACAACTGGCCATCCATCCTGTATTAACACTAATCAGAAGAGAAATGGAAGAGGTCCAACACTCCGAAGAATGAAGGTATCATGAAAAAGAAGGGGAGGGGGCACGAAGCGCTAACCATTCGGAAAAGGGTCAGAGGGGGCAAATAACTTAACACCATGCATGATTCGTTAAGATTTAGGGAAAGAGAAGCTGTAATTAAGGAACATGAGTTTCGGTCCATTATTTTGAATTATTCTTATATTCCTCTTCTTCTTCGGTACGGCCAATCTTCCAGAATTCTACAGGGGAACTCACCTCACGCAGCTATCTCACTTCTTCTGTACTTTGAATTTTCTGTTTTGCTTCTGAAGATAGAAATACATATAATACTTATTGGGGTTACGTAAGTGAACTACGGTGTTCCTGACAAGGAAGAAGTGTTCAGAATTTCCTAAAATTTCTTTCACAAATGTATGCATTAAGAATTACCATACACGTGTATTAAATTAGTTGGACTGCTGCTCAAGCCTATGCCAGTAATACACTGAAATAATTTTCTTACGCCAGACCGAGTTGCTCAGACGGTTGATGCGATGGCTTTCTGATCCAAATTTGGCAGGTTCGATCCTGGCTCAGTCAAGTGGTATTTGAAGGTGTTCAAATACGTCAGCCTCCTGTAGATAGATTTACTGGCAAAGAATTCATGCGGGACTATATTCCGGCACCTCGGCGAATCCGGAAACCATAAAATACTTAGTGGGATGTAAAGAAAATTATTATTATTATTATTATTATTATTATTATTATTATTATTATTATTATTATTACTAATTTCTTACAGTAAAAAAGGCGACTGGATTCTAAAATCATGGACTTCAATTTTCAATTTCAAGACTATCGCGATAACCATTTCGCTACAGACCCACACGTTTTCGATTGTGAAATTTATGGTACTGTTTAACACGTGGTCGCTCAAGTTTGAGTATGCTGGAGTTTCATATTTGTTAATATTATTGGTTTTACGTCCCACTAATATTTCACTATAGTATTTGATTTATTTTTTTAATATAAGGGGCATAGAATGTAACCTCAACATAGATGCGAGGTCAATACATTTTTTAATACTTGCTGTCCTTATCAGTTCCCATGCCCATTATCTTGTGGGTAATTTGTTCAGCGCTTAACACTTTTTTTGGAATATAACTGCAATGTAAGATTATTTAGTGACAAACACTGATACATTATAAACAACACGGCAGTGCGCCAAGAATCATACAGATTGCAGCACTATCGGCTTTCTCTGTGAAAACAGCAACATCTACGGTATCGTCATATTAAAGTACACTGACTGACAGAGCAAATGCAACACCAAGAAGGAGTGGCCAGAACTTTATGCCAATTGCAGGGTAGACTGACGTCACTGAGGTATGCTCATGATGTGAAATGCGCCGCTGTGCAGCGCACGTAGCGAACGATAAATGGGACACGGTGTTGGCGAATGGCCCACTTCGTACCGTGATTTCTCAGCCGACAGTCATTGTAGAACGTGTTGTCGTTAGCCACAGGACACGTGTATAGCTAAGAATGCCAGGCCGCCGTCAACGGAGGCATTTCCAGCAGACAGACGACTTTACGAGGGGTATGGTGATCGGGCTGAGAAGGGCAGGTTGGTCGCTTCGTCAAATCGCAGCCGATACCCATAGGGATGTGTCCACGGTGCAGCGCCTGTGGCGAAGATGGTTGGCGCAGGGACATGTGGCACGTGCGAGGGGTCCAGGCGCAGCCCGAGTGACGTCAGCACGCGAGGATCGGCGCATCCGCCGCCAAGCGGTGGCAGCCCCGCACGCCACGTCAACCGCCATTCTTCAGCATGTGCAAGACACCCTGGCTGTTCCAATATCGACCAGAACAATTTCCCGTCGATTGGTTGAAGGAGGCCTGCACTCCCGGCGTCCGCTCAGAAGACTACCATTGACTCCACAGCATAGACGTGCACGCCTGGCATGGTGCCGGGCTAGAGCGACTTGGATGAGGGAATGGCGGAACGTCGTGTTCTCCGATGAGTCACGCTTCTGTTCTGTCAGTGATAGTCACCGCAGACGAGTGTGGCTTCGGCGTGGAGAAAGGTCAAATCCGGCAGTAACTGTGGAGCGCCCTACCGTTAGACAACGCGGCATCATGGTTTGGGGCGCTATTGCGTATGATTCCAGTGCGTATTCAAGGCACGTTAAATGCCCACCGCTACGTGCAGCATGTGCTGCGGCCGGTGGAACTCCCGTACCTTCAGGGGCTGCCCAATGCTCTGTTTCAGCAGGATAATGCCCGCCCACACACTGCTCGCATCTCCCAACAGGCTCTACGAGGTGTACAGATGCTTCCGTGGCCAGCGTACTCTCCGGATCTCTCGCCAATCGAACACGTGTGGTATCTCATTGGACGTCGTTTGCAAACTCTGCCCCAGCCTCGTACGGACGACCAACTGTGGCAAATGGTTGACAGAGAATGGAGAACCATCCCTCAGGACACCATCCGCACTCTTATTGACTCTGTACCTCGACGTGTTTCTGCGTGCATCGCCGCTCGCGGTGGTCCTACATCCTACTGAGTCGATGCCGTGCGCATTGCGTAACCTGCATATCGGTTTGAAATAAACATCAATTATTCGTCCGTGCCGTTTCTGTTTTTTTTCCCCCAACTTTCATCCCTTTCGAACCACTCCTTCTTGGTGTTGCATTTGCTCTGTCAGTCAGTGTATTTGCTTAAGCCAAGCTAGAAATAGCTTTGCTGTTGAAATGTGATGAGCTGAGTGAAACTGTAGTTCGCAGAATCGGTACAACTATACAGTCAGACTCATTGACCTACCTACGGCATTTGATAGGGTAGATCATGGAAGACTACTGGCAAAAATGAGTGCTATTGGACTAGAAAAAAGAGTGACTGAATGGGAGGATATATTTTTAGAAAATAGAACTCAGAGAATTAGAGAAGGTGAAGCTTTATCTGACCCTGTAATAATTAAGAGGGGAATTCCTCAAGTTGGACCTTTATGTTTTCTTATATATATATATATATATATATATATATATATCAATGATATGTGTAAAGAAGCGGAATAAGATATAAGGCTGTTTGTAGATGATGTTATTTTGTAAAGAGTAATAAATAAGTTACAAGATTGTGAGCGGTTGCAGGGTGAGCTCGATAGTGTTGTGAGATGGACGGTGGGCAATGGTATGATGATAAACGGGTTAAAAGTCAGGTTGTGAGTTTCACAAATAGGAAAAGTCCTCTCAGTTTTAATTACTGTGTTGATGGGGTGAAAGTTCCTTTTGGGGATCATTGTAAGTACCTAGGTGTTAGTATAAGAAAAGACCTTCAATGGGATAATCACATAAATATGATTGTTAATAAAGGGTACAAATCTCTGCACATGGTTATGAGGGTTTTAGGGGTTGTAGTAAGGATGTAAAGGAGAGGGCATATATGTCTCTGGTAAGACCCCAACTGGAGTATGGTTCCAGTTATGGGACCCTCACCAGGATTACTTGATTCAAGAACTGGAAAAAGTGCAAAGAAAAGCAGCTCGATTTGTTCTGGGTGATTTCCGACAAAAGAGTAGCGTTACAAAAATTATGCAAAGTTTGGGCTGGGAAGACTTGGGAGAAAGGAGAAGAGCTGCTCCGAGCTCTCAGTGGAGAGATGGCGTGGGAGGACATCAGTAGACGAAAACGTTTGAGTGGTGTCTTTAAAAGTAGGAAAGATCACAAAATGAAGATAAAGTTGGAATTCAAGAGGACAAATTGGGGCAAATATTCGTTTATAGGAAGGGGAGTTAGGGATTGGAATTACTTACCAAGAGAAATGTTCAATAATTTTCCAATTTCTTTGCGATCATTTAAGAAAAAGATAGGAAAACAACAGATAGGGAATGTGCAACCTGGGCGACTGCCCTAAATGCAGATCAGTATTGAATGATTGATTGATTGATTGATTGATTGATTGATTGATTGATTGATTGATTGATTGATTGATTGATTGATTGATTGATTGATTGATTGATTGATTGATTGATTGATTGATCATATGCAGCAACACCTCTACCTTAGGTAGGGAAAATGATTGAGAACCATCCCACTACGCATCATTGATGCTCGTGCGTTTCTGCGAGAGCCGAGTGTTGAAAGCGCTGAGGAATCATAGATACGAGACTATTTAAGACCTTGACCTTACAAAGCGACTGCTGCCCAGTCATATGGTCAGCGTAATGACCTATTGTTTAGCTTTACGGGCTGGGTCCCCTGTTTCTCATATCAGCCTCTCCTGAACTGGCCAGCAATTGGTCAAAAATCCTGTCAGCGTAATTACCTATTGTTTAGCTTTACGGGTTGGGTCCACTGTTTCTCATATCAGCATCTCCTGAACTGGTCATCAATTGGTCAATAATCCTCTATTTGTAGCGCACTCCATTCCCAAAATCTTACACTTAAAAATCGAGTCTCACCATCGTCTTCTTGGTCTCCCTGTACTTTTTCCTACCCTCCATGCCTGAGCAAGGTAAACTATTCAACCTCCATTCGCCTCACATGACGCCACCACAGAAGCGGATTTATACAACAGGTTCACCCGTCGATTTCTTTCCAACTTACAAGGGACCATCAACCAATGTTAAGAAAACTTGAAACGGATTTATACACCATCCGAATGAGCACACTGAAATATGAAAAACCCTCGAATATTACTTTCTGTTGTGCATATGTCTACGAATAACAGGCGGTAAAGATCATAACGCAGTAAACACACAACTTGTAATAATTTATACTGTACATGTTTTAAAGACTCAATTAAATACTAAGCTGCGTTTTATTGTAATCATATGAGGGATAAGAATATTCAAGGCAAACATTTCAACACTGCATGTATGAGTATGTACTGATTAAACAATTACTTTCTGACCAAAAATGTGGCATTCGTGTTTAATTGCCTTCAATATATTCAATCTCCCGTGAATGATAATGGAAATTAAGGAACAAATATCCGAAATACAATAACTTCTTGCGCCAGGTACATTTGAGTAAAGACAGTTGATCACAGTTTATTATTATTGTCCTCCATAAGGAATTCGCAAGTACCAGCTAGTGTGTGATATTTTTAAAAGTTTCATTCGTGCTAATCAGACCCGCTAATTTCCACCCATGTCTTTATGACAAACGAAAGCACGGTAAACATTCTTGATCGTAGAGCAATGGCATGAGTTTGAAAATATTGTTACGCTGTTGCAAGTTCACATAAATATTATTTAACACAACGGAATCACGGATATGTCGGTCCATTGTTTTGAACATTTAAAAAAATGCCTGTCTAACGGTTGCAATTCAGAAATTGTTTTTGATGGAATGATTTGCACTTTTAACTTTTCAGGTTCATAGTTTTTTAATGAAAGTACTTCATGTATTAAATTATTATCACCGGGCGAGTTGGCCCTGCGGTTATGGGCGCGCAGCTGTGAGCTTATACCCGGGACATAGTGGGTTCGAATCCCACTGCTGGCAGCCCTGAAAATGGTTTTCCGTGGTTTCCCATTTTGTCACCAGGTAAATTCTGGAGCTGTACCTTAATGAAGGCCGTGGCCGCTTCCTTACCATTCCTAGGCCTTCCCTATCTCATCGTTGCCATGTCGGTGCGACGTAAAGTAAATTGTAACCATAAATTATTATCTTTGTGAAACGCCCATGAATCCAACAGTAAACAGTTCGATGGACTAGTGTGAGTTAAAAATGTCAACTCCAGAAATATATGGAAAAGGCCTTTTGTGATTTTTCTAGATTTCGAACACTGCACGGTTAAATTAGGGTCTTTAAAGATACCCTGCTGGAGAGCTTGAGTTGGTGGCTTTGATTCCTGCAGCACGATAAACAGACAGGGAAGGAGAGATGTACCATGCATGATACATTTGTCATTATTGTGAAAGAAAGTGTCTGTGCTCTTTGTGACTGTGCAACACCACATATCACGGCGATCAATTGTTCTCCCGGAATGCATTTCTTTATTGATGCCGGATTGATCTGCATTATACAGATTGTCAACACCATACTGCTCTATAAGCAACATTCTCCCCAGGAATGCAGTGTGTTGTTAGTAGTTTTATCCTTTTCTTATTCTTTTCTTGTGACAAACCGCGTAATTTTTAGTGATCCTATGTAAAAAGCCAACGGTCGTAGCCGTGTTGAAACACCGGATCCCGTGAGATCTCCGAAGTTAAACAACATTGGGCGTGGTCAGGAGTTGGATGGGTTGCCACGCGCTGTTGGTGGGGGATAAGAGAATGGAGGAGCGGAAAGGAACTGGCCACCCTACCGCACGTAAACTCCGGCTCAGGAACACCTCTGCGGAGGTTCGGACCTGCCTTCGGGTAGAATAACCCTTACCTTACCTATGTAAAAATATTACTTGAAATTCCACATTCATGTTGCACTTGTTGACAAAGGTAAATCAAGAGATATGGTTTCTTCACGGGCCCATTTTTTAAGTTCATATCGTGCACAATCAAGTTGTTTGCACCGGCTTCCATAAATTTCGTAAACGCCAACTCCTACAACTGCTTATATTTGAATGGATGAATACCATAACTGTATAAATGACATTTTTTTTAAAATGAGTAAAGTGCAGGATGTAACTCCGGGAGTATCCTTTCACCAGCAAACAGATACAAGTGTTAGCGGTAGTATTCTGCGCTCCAGTGATGGGTGGTAGGCCTATAACTACAAATACATCTATATAAATAAAATTGTTTCTGTTTGTCTGTTTGTCTGTCTGTTTGTCTGTTCCACCATCACGTCGAAACGGCTGGATAGATCTCAACCAAACTTCATATTTAGAGTATACTGACCCCGGGGAAGGTTTCGATATGCATATCATTTTAAAATCTTTGAAAAGACGGGGGTTTTATAGGAAAAACTGTTTTCCTCCATTTTCTCTTATACTATTATAGGCAAAATATCGAATTTGTCGTATAAGGACGAGACAAAGCTCAATTTAATCCTCTTGACGCAAAGAACAAAACTCGGTAAGCCCTACGGGCCCGAAAACCATGTTTTAAGGCCCTAAAACCAACCGTTACGGAGATATTGGCACCACACTACCCCTGCTCTAGGAATCGGATAAAGAAATGAACTGCCGTAACCATGGCAACGTCAGCTCCAGGATTCTAGAGCAGTGAGATTATGCATGTACGTTTGGGCATAGCTGTCAACCAAAATAGGTACAAATAAGACTTAATATCTGGGAAAAAAATATACTGTTGTGTAAGGCACTCATAGGACTCCTTTGGGCGGGGATGGAAAGGGGGTGAAGAACGAGTGTAAAAATCTTACTATATATAGAAATGGAAGTGTGTGTGTAAATGACACATCTCCAACTAAACCACTGGAGCAATTTCAACCAAACTTGGTACACGAATCACTTACTATCGGGAGACGATCACTGTGGGGGGTAAGCCATCCCTAGCGCCCTTAAGGGAGAGGGTCAGGGGGGTGGTAGTTACAATAATAGTCGAGAATAGTGTCGAATTCATAGTTTTCGGGGTCGCTGAGTTGAAAAGTGATACTCTAGAATTTTTTTAAAATCCAGCCCCCTTTTAGGTTGGGAGCAAAGGGTGGGGGGGTGGGGTGAGATATAGAAATAATTAAAAACAGTTTCGAATCCATAGATTTCAGGGTCTCTGAGATGAATAGTATTACTCCGGATTTTTTGCAAATCCAAGTGGGGAGCGAAGGGGGTGAGATATAAAATTAATCGAAAAACTACATATAAAAATATTATCTTCTTCTTCTTACTATATATAAAAATTGATGTATGTGTGTGCGTGGGTGTGTGGGTGTGGGTCTGTATATGACACATCTCCTCCTAAACCACTGGAGCAATTTCACCAAACGTGGTACACTTATCAATTAGTATCAGGAGACAAACCGCGTGAGGGTAAGACACCCCTAGCACCCTTTTGGCAGGGGGCGAGGGGAGTGGTATAAAAATAATCTTATAAATAAAGTTGTTCGTTTCTGTTTGTTTGTTTGTTTGTTTGTTTGTTTGTTTGTTTGGCTTAAGTGCGGCCAATATCCAGTATTCGGGAGATAGTAGGTTCGAACCCCACTGTCGGCAGCTCTGAAAATGGTTTTCCGTGGTTTCCCATTTTCACACCAGGCAAATGCTGGGGCTGTACCTTAATTAAGGCCACGGCCGATTCCTTCCAACTCCTATCCCTTCCCTGTCCCATCGTCGTCATAAGACCTATCTGTGTCGGTGCGACGTAAAGCAACTAGCAAAATAAAAAGAATAAAAATGTTTGTTTGTTCCACCATCACGTCGAAAGGGCTGGATAGATCTCAACCAAACTTCATATTTAGAGTATACTCACCCCGGGGAAGGTTTCGATATGCATATCATTTTAAAATCTTTGAAAAGACGGTGGTCTATAGGAAAACCACAACGGTCTTCCTCCATTTTCTCTTATACTATTGATTTTCTGCAAACTCTGTGGACCGTATGTGAAAGGTCTCTTCATCACAAACAACTTTCGTTGTGTTCATAATTTACCTTACTCTTCAAATGACGGAGAAATTTACTATTTTCTGCCGATACCATGCTCGGCATTGAGGGACCGACAGAGCGATAACGGATATATGGGTTACCATGGCAACGTCTCTGACTGCTTGCCAGCAGGGAAGTAACGTATTGTCATTTTCCTCATCATTCCTTTAAATTCGTGGTTGTTCCTTGGGTAGAAAGCAAGAGAGTCGTCAATCGGCCATTCTGCGGGATATTGGCGGAATATCATTGGAGGTTATAACCGTCCTCGAATAGCATAAGTAATAACACAAATATTCATCTTCTTATCTGATTACCTAAGAATCCCTGCGCCTAAATTTCTCTCCGATTACCGCTTTCTTATATCCATAACTCACTCCGGCATAATTTATTGAGGAGCATTTGATTTTCCAATACATTCACTTGGTATTTATATATTTGTCGTCATCCGGATGTCCTCTGTTATAATCTATTTTCTATTAATTTCAACTTACTAAACTGTATTACTTTCTTCCTTAATTACCACGTATGTATGCGAGTGCTAATCCCGAATGCTGTACACTCTTTCCTTTGAGGAAATATTCTAAGCTATGCAAATGTATAACTTCTGGC
The DNA here is from genome assembly GCF_040414725.1 of Anabrus simplex. NCBI lineage: Eukaryota > Metazoa > Arthropoda > Insecta > Orthoptera > Tettigoniidae > Anabrus > Anabrus simplex. The sequence continues at coordinate 16,054,731 of NC_090271.1, read as the reverse complement.
CCAGGAAAATTCCGAAATATGGATGCAATTTTAACGGCGGTGCAGACCTTCGTTTCGGGGTAATTGGTGGCTAATCAGTAAGTCGTATCAAAAGTCACAAAGCAAATTGCGTTTCATTTTGGAGAGATCTACAACTTTTGTCCTGTGACTTTTCGTCGTATTTCTATCCCTAATACATTAAACACAAGTTGATTTTGTACTTTTACACGTATATGTTATCATTTGGCACACTTATAGGAAAGGTAGAATCATGACATTCGGCACGCACATTGACATGACCATTGGCAATGTTATAGCCAAATTTTATGATTCTAGCTGTCACATGAGAATCAAAAATATAAAGTAGCATTCAAAAACTGTACAAGATTTCACCCCATTCAATGACTCTAACTCAATCTAACCCATAAATAAAGGAGATACGAGAAGATGTCATAGGACCAACCATGTAGAGCACTGAAAGGGGCGTCTGATGGTGAAGTCCGTTTGTAGATACGTCGTACAGTTGCAAAGCAGTAACTATCGAAATAAAGGTCTACACTTCTAGAGTATGTCTGTACATTGACAATTTTGGCGAAATTTCCGTACAGTTATCCGTTTCAGGTGTAATAATGACCATCTGCATATATTCTGTTTTGGTGTCTGTCTGTTTGTTTGTTTGTCTGTTTGTCTAAAACTTGGAAACTACTGGATATATTTCCACCAAACTTGATATTTAGAATCCATCTGTCCTTTGGTAGGTTTTAGGGCAAGTATTGTTTCTGAATCCCTGAATTGACTGGGGGATTATACGAAACCGAAACCGTCATTTTGCAACCAAACTTAATGTAAATTTAGCTGCCGTAATGGAAATTCATTTCTAGGCCTTTTTCCTCATGTGCATCATTTCAATACGAGGATTAATAAGGGAGATATCATTAACGGACCGTTTTCCGGTACAAGTCCCACCGGACTTAACTCAAGAGCGGGTGCGTGTAAAGCGTATGTTTTACAACTTGAAAACTACTGAAGATATTTGAGTCAAACTTTACATTAACATCCACCTGTCAAATGCTACGTGTTAATCGTCAATAACATTTCATGTTCCCGGAATGGACTGGCGGTTTATAGGGAACCGAAATGGTGATTTTACTCTTACACAATATATACAGTACAAGACCAACCTGACTGGAAATCGACCAAACATGATGGAATTCCATCTCTAAAACTTTTTTTCATGTGCATTTTTTCGACAGGAGGATTAATAAGGGAGATATCATAAACGGTCCGTTTTTCCGGTTAAGTCCAGCGGATATAGCCCAAAAGGTGTTGTACGTGGAGCAGGTTCCTTATTTATCTATGTAAATAAAATCGTAACTACTGTGTGCCTGTACATAGACTATTTTGTCGAAATTTTCGTACAGCTACACGCTTAAGGGGTAATAATGATCATCTGCATATTTTTTGGTTTAGTATCTTGAAAGTTCTACTTTTTACACTTCTCACTGAAAACCCAGATTGCGGCATAATCTGCCAGTCGAGAAAGAAAACTGAAATTCGGCAAAATTTTACGAATTAGGCTGTAACGGGCGGAAAACTTCCAAGAGCTTTAAATTTTTCCCTTTCTATCCCGAAGAATATCGAAATATGGAGGCAATTTTAATGATGGTGCAGACCTTCGGGAAGTATCATCACATAACGGATGGCACAATCCCCGTTCAATTTGGAGTGATCTACAACCTTGGTCGTACGACTTTTTGTCGTATTTATATCCATTTTACGTTTGACTTTTCTCTATTTCTCGATCTTAAGTAAAGTAGTACTTTTCACATACATAATTCATACCTTCCATCACTTAGAGGAAAGATAGAATCATCATACTCTACACGAAAATTGGTCCACCCAGTAGCCATATGTGAGCCAAATGCTATGTATGTAGCTGTCACTTAATTATCCGAAAAGCAATGCAATGTGAGATAATCTTACACAAATTTTACCCAAGTTTCTAACTCAATCTGACCCATGAATAGATGAGATATCATATGACCAGCAATTTAGGCCGCTAAATCCGGCGTCTTATGGTACAATCTTTTCTCGATATGATGTACCGTTTAGAAGCAGTTAATCTGTAAATGAAGGTCTGCAATATTGTAAACAAGCACATACTTTCGTATGTCGAACTATATATATTCACTGATGTCGATTTTGTAGCGATCGAGAAAGGGTGTGTCTGCTATTGTAATCAGTACTCCGCACACCGACTATGACTGGCAGTAGGAATGGAGTCCTTCTCCAATTCCTGTGTAACTGGCATTAATGAGGCAGGCCTACCATTGTAATGAATAATTCACTTCTCGATTTGACTTTCAGAAGGCAAGGGAGCATGCAGCATACAGTCTTTGGCTGTAGGCAAGCGTTCCCGCAGTTATAAACAGATGTACCCATCTAAAATGTGACTGGCATTAGGCATACTGGCCTGCTATTTTGATGGAAACTCATCAACTTGGTGTGACTGGCAGGAAGCTGGCTGGCAGTTGGAAAAGGGGCCTATCATTATAATGATAACTGCACAACTCAATTGTGACTGGTTGTAGGGAAGTTTCCTGCCATTATAATAAAAACTCTTCAATTTGTAATATGTCTGGAGGTAGGAAAGGGGGCCTGCAATTGTAACGGAAACTCCCCAAATAGATTGTGACCGCGCAGTAGGCAATGGGGCCTGCAATTATAATGTAAACTTCCCAACTCGATTGTGAATCGCAGTAGGGAAGTGAGCCTGTCGTTATCATCACAAATCCGTAACAAGCACTTTACACTGGAAACAACGTATGGGGACCTCTGCATATTGTTTCTCGGATAACGCTAAGAGACATGCTATTTTAAAACAATCTTATTTACTGCATGTACAGTATTTACTTCAATATTCGTATACAATGCAGAATACCGTAGCGAAGCACGGGTACATTTGCTAGTCTTCTATATAAATAAAATTGTTCGTGTCTGTTTGTCTGTCTGTTTGTCTGTTCCAACATCACGTCGAAACGGCTGGATAGATCTCAACCAAACTTCATATTTAGAGTATACTCATCCCGAGGAAGGTTTCGATATGCATATCATTTTAAAATCTTTGAATACACGGGGGGTTTATAGGAAAACAAGAATGGTTTTTCCACCATCACGTCGAAACGGCTGGCTAGATCTCAACCAAACTTCATATTTAGAGTATACTCCTCCCGGGGAAGGTTTCGATATGCATATAATTTTAAAATCTTTGAATACACGGGGGGTTTATAGGAAAACCAGAGTGGTTTTTCCCCCATCACGTCGAAACGGCTGGATAGATCTAAACCAAACTTCATATTTAGAGTATACTCCTCCCGGGGAAGGTTTCGATATGCATATCATTTTGAAATCTTTGAATACACGGGGGGTTTATAGGGAAACCAGAATGGTCTTTCCACCATCACGTCGAAACGGCTGGATAGATCTCAACCAAATTTCATATTTAGAGTATACTCATCCCGGGGAAGGTTTCGATATGCATATCATTTTAAAATCTTTGAATAGATGGGGGTTTATAGGAAAACCAGAATGGTTCTTCCACCATCACGTCGAAACGGCTGGATAGATCTCAACTAAACTTCATATTTAGAGTATACTCCTCCCGGGGAAGGTTTCGATATGCATATCATTTTAAAATCTTTGAATACACGGGGGGTTTATACGAAAACCAGAATGGTTTTTCCACCATCACGTCGAAACGGCTGGATAGATCTCAACCAAACTTCATATTTAGAGTATATTCCTCCCGGGGAAGGTTTCGATATGCATATCATTTTAAAATCTTTGAATACACGGGGGGTTTATAGGAAAACCAGAATGTTTTTTCCACCATCACGTCGAAACGGCTGGATAGATCTCAACTAAACTTCATATTTAGAGTATACTCCTCCCAGGGAAGGTTTCGATATGCATATCATTTTAAAATCTTTGAATACACGGGGGGTTTATAGGAAAACCAGAATGTTTTTTCCACCATCACGTCGAAACGGCTGGATAGATCTCAACCAAACTTCATATTTAGAGTATATTCCTCCCGGGGAAGGTTCCGATATGCATATCATTTTAAAATCTTTGAATACACGGGGAGTTTATAGGAAAACCAGAATGGTTTTCCACCATCACGTCGAAACGGCTGGATATATCTCAACCAAATTTCATATTTAGAGTATACTCATCCCGGAGAAGGTTCTGATATGCATATCATTTTAAAATCTTTGAATAGACGGGGGTTTATAGGAAAACCAGAATGGTTTTCCACCATCACGTCGAAACGGCTCGATATATCTCAACTAAACTTCATATTTAGAGTATACTCATCCCGGGGAAGGTTTCAATATGCATATCATTTTAAAATCTTTGAATAGACGGGCGGTTTATAGGAAAACCGGAATGGTTTTCCTCTATTTTCTCTTATACTATTGATTTCCTGTAAACTTCGTTTACCGTGCGTGAAACGTCTCTTCATTATAAACAACTTTCGTTATGTTCATAATTTACCTTACTCTTTACATGACGGAGATATTTACAATTTTCTGCTGGTACCATGCTCTGCATTGAGTGACGGACAGACCGGCAACGAACCTACAGGTTACCATGGCAACGTCTCTGACTCCATGCCAGCAGGGAAGTAACGTATTGCCATTTTCCTCATCATGCTTTTAAATTTGTGGTTGTTCCTTGGGTAGAAGGCAAGAGAGGCGTCAATCGGCCTATCTGCGGGATATTGGCGGAATATCGTTGGATGTTATAACCGCCTTCGAATAGATTAAGTAATAACACCATTAGTCATCTTCTTATTATTTGTTTACCTAGGAATCACTGGACCTAAATTTCTTCTCTGTTACCGCTTTATTATATCCGTAACTCACATTAGCATAATTTATTGAGGGGCATTTGATTTTCCAATACATTAACTTGGCATTTACATATTTGTCGTTATCCGGCAGTCCTCAGTTATAATCCATTTTCTATTACTTTCAACTTTCTTAACTGTATTATTTTCTTCCTTAATTACGCCGTATGTACGCGAGTGCTACAAACTACTGGATGTATTTCCACCGAGACTCATATTTGGAATACACCTGTTCTTGATAGGTTTTAGGGCAAATATTGTTTCTAAATCCCTGAACTGACTGGGGGTTTATACGAAACCGAAACAGTCATTTTTCACTTCCACAAAATATCCACAACCAAACTTAATGGAAATCTACCTACCTTGGTAGAAATTAATTTCTAAACCTTTTTTCTCATGTGCATCATTTCGATACGAGGATTAATAAGGGAGATAACATTAACGGACCGTTTTTCTGTACAAGTCCCATCGGACTTAACTCACGAGCGGGTGCGTGTAAAGCGTATTCCTTACAACTTGAAAACTACTGAAGACATTCGAACCAAACTTTGTATTTAGCATCCACCTGTCCAATGGTAGGTGTTAAACGTAAATAACATTTCATGTTCCGGAATGGACTGGCGGTTTATAGGGAACCGAAATGGTATTTTACTCTTCCACAATATATACAGAACAAGACCAACCTGACTGGAAATCGACCAAACGTGATGGAATTCCACCTCTAAACCTTTTTTTCATGTGCATTTTTTCGTCAGGAGGATTAATAAGGGAGATATCATGAATGGTCAGTTTTGCAGGTTAAGTCCAGCGGACATAACCAAAAAGGTGTTTTACATGGAGCAGATTCCTTATCTATATAAATCAAATCGTAACGACTGTGTGCCTCTACACTGACTATTTTGGCGAAATTTTCGTACAGCTTTCCGTTTAAGGGGTAATAATGACCATATGCATAATTTTTGGTTTAGTTTCCTGAAAGTCCTAATTTTTACCCGCCTCGCCCAAAATCCAGATTGCGGCATAATCTGCCAGAAGAAAAAGAAGATAATTGAAATTTGACAAAATTATACGTTTTAGCCTGTAACGAACGGAAAACATCCAAGATCATTACATTTTTCACTTTTTATCCCCGAAGAATATCGAAATATGCAGGCAATTTTAATGATGGTGCAGACCTTCGGAAATTCCTATCACATAACAGATTGCACAATCTCCGTTCAATTTGGAATGATCTACAACCTTGGTCTTATGACTTTTTGCCGTATCTGTATCAATTTTTTGTTTGATTTTTCTCTATTAATGGATGTTAAGTCAATTTGGAATTTTCACATGCATAATTCATACCTTCGATTACTTATATGAAATACAGAATCATCAAACTCTTCACGAAAATTGGCCCACCCAGTAGCCATATATGAGCCAAATGCTATGTATGTAGCTGTCACATAAATATCCGAAAAGTAATGTAATGTGAGATAATCTTACAAGAACGTTACCCTGTTCCACGTTTCTAACTCAATCTGACCCAAAAATAGATGACATATCATAGGACCAGCCATTTAGGCCACTAAATCCGGCGTGTCTTATGGTATAATCCTTTGTCGATATGACGTACGTTTAGTAGCAGTTAATCTGTAAATGAAGGTCTTCAATATTGTAAACACGCATATACTTTCGTATGTCGATCTATATATATTCACTGATGTCGATTTGTAGTGATCGAGAAAGGGTTGGTCTGCTATTGTAATCAGTACTCCCCACACCGACTTTGACTGGCAGTATGAAAGGGTTCCTTCTCCAACTCCTGTGTAACTGTCATTAGTAAGGAAGGTCTACAATTGCAATGAATAGTTCCCTTCTCGATTTGATTTGCAGAAGGCAAGTGAGCATGCAGTTTTGTTTAAAACTCCCCTACCCGATTGTGTTTGGCAGTAGGCAAGGGTGTCCGCCATTATAAAGAAATGTCCTCATCTAAAATGTGACTGGCATTAGGCATAGTGGCCTGCTATTTTGATGGGAACTCACCAACTTGGTGTGACTGGCAGTAAGCTGGCTGGAAGTAGGAAAATGGGCCTGGCATTATAATGATAACTGCACAACTCAATTTCGAGTGATAGTAGGGTAATTGCCTGCCATTATAATAAAAACTGTAATCTGTCTGGAAGTAGGAAAGGGGGGCTTCCATTTTAACGAAAACTCCCCAAATCGATTCAGTCCGCATAGTAGGCAATGGGGCCTGCAATTATAATGTAAACTTCCCAACTCGATTGTGAATGGCAGTAGGCAAGTGAGCCTGCCGTTATATCACAAATCCAGCACTGAAGTTTGCTCTTTCTCGGATAACGCTAAGAGACATGCAATTTTAAAACAATCTTATTTACTGCATGCACACTATTTACTTCGATATTCAAATACAATGTAGAATACCGTAGCGAAGCACGGGTACATTCGCTAGTTCTATATATGAGTGGTGACGATGTTAAAATGCCTTTTTTCTCTGAATGACCAAAATGCTACTTATACCGCTATGGTTTTCATCCATTCAGTCAGAAATCTCGGCACTCCACGTCACCCAGCAAAATTAAATTAAATTAACTCATCCAGAGAAACGTGCAACAGAATTTCCCTTTCAGCAGCACAGTCAGAATGATGAAATTGATAGACAGGTTGCCTGGATCATACTACTTCACAAACTCTGCCATTTGGGGAATAGGGCGTATTATTATTATTATTATTATTATTATTATTTCACCCACCATGAAAAATATCCTATATTATAGTGTTTTATTTCCCAACTTTAGGCCTACACATCGACTTTCATTAAATTCTATTCTGCCGTTTCTCATGATGCGCGTACATAGCCCTAAATACATACATACATACATACATACTGAACCATTCTGTTCATTGGTGCAATTATATCAATTTGAGTATTGGATATTGGAATAATACTAGGCCACCCACGAAGCCGATGTCTTACAGTATATGTCATAAAGGGATCCAGAAGAAGCGTTCTTATGTGAAGTGAGCGCGAGCGTCATTATGAGAAATCTCCAGAACCCATTAGAAGGAGTTATGTCCAAAGCGAAGCCTCTTGATGAAGCTTGGGGACGCTCTTCCAGTTCCCGGCTAAACTTATTCTAGGAGGGAAGAATGAAATAAATTAATATCTTTGGTTACAGAAGAGTTGCATTGGATTTGAGGCAAGAATTGCAACCTGTATTATATCTGCTTTATTTTGATAGGCATTAGGGCTGCATTAATTAATGCATTCGCTAAGTTGCGCTCATGATAATTAATGCGGGAAAATTTTCCCGGGCACGCTAAGATTGCACGCAGCCAAGTGGCTTGATGACGCCACCCGGAATTATAAATTAAGGCCGCCAGGGCATATCAGAGTCATTCTTGGAACGAGAGGCTGCAGGAACGAATCGTCATACGGCGTGTTGGTCCTGAGAACAAAGCTTTGTCTTCAAGCTACACTGACTACCTGTACTGCTATTTCTGCAAAGATTTACCCCAGCATCAAGTCAGAACGAGTGTTTGACAGCATCATTCCAAAGAAGCCACAACCAGGAGCTGAAGCCAACACAACAACGGGCATCGAGCCAGGAACATTGGGAGCACCTGACCAGCACAACATCGAAGAGGACACCTCCCGACTACAGAGGGAGCTGTACGAAGACGCTACACCAGCAAGAATGTCTCCAAGTGGTCAACAGTATCTGATGCAAGCCCGGCAGTCTATCAGAATGTGGTAGATCCAGTGGTCCACAGGGATGGCCGCTCCGCTATGTCTTCTATTTTAAGGTCAGAGCTTTCCAATTCTGTTTCAAGCATGTCATTTAAATTTAGATAGGAATATGGGGGCCGTCAGTCAGCATATTTGTGTTAATAGGAGAGTTTCCCTTGTAATATAGAGCTAGGCCTCAAACTCGAACCCCGTACTTTAAGGTAGATGTTATTTGTAGAGTCCTTGTTAACGAATTTATCGTTCAGTTTGATTGCGTTATTTTGAAGTACATGTTTGTGTAAGGGTCTGATCGAACTCAGTTGGGCATAGGAGGTTAGTCTACAGATAGGTACTTTTATTAGATCACATTCAGGCATTTGTTTCTGCAGACGTAGAAGTGTATAATTATGACCAAGTCGTGACCAGTAATTCACCCAGATTCATTGATAGAGCGAGCGAGTCCAGGTATTAAGAGATGTGAGCCCATAAGAGGCAAAAGTAAGATTTGCAGTCGGCCTGAGAGAGCCCAACCATTGAGAGTTTATTGAGTATATTTTGGAAATGCCAAGTATGGCAATGTGACGATCGCTTAATGATTAGTGTTTTGTAGCACCAGGATTTAGCCCATGAGAGGCATAAGTAAGATGAGCGAGATTGCTGAAGTATGGAGACAAGGGCAGATAGCCCAGGTATATTTAAATGAGGGCTTTAACAGCTGACTACGTGAAGTGTTCTTTGAAAGGCAAGACTTTAGCCTGTCTTCCCGTTTGAGCTCGTAAATTAGGGAACTGCCGCAAATGGAGGGGTGAGAATGGAGGTCATTGAGCTTGACGTCACAGGCGGGTGTGTTGGTCGTCTGCAGTATTTCAAGTATGCCAGAAGGGGAAGAAACGACCTTTTGTTTTATGTCCTATTTGTTTACGTAAGATTTTAACACTGGCCCATTTTATACTGACACCCTTGTATGTGTTGATTGGATCTTTGATATTGTTTGCATGGGTATCTTGGACACCGTACCTGTCATAGGACTAGGGTTCGTGACCGTGTCAGGTCATTGTAAATTTTGTGGTGATTTTGTTTGCACCGGGGTTCGACGGCGCGAGGCATTGTAAATTTTTAAGGGAATCATTGTTTTTGTGTCATTAAGCAGATATCCATCTTTCTAAACTTCGTGACTTACACTATGGTTACATGCTTGTTGCAGATTCACGTGTTTTTGTGAAGGCAGTGAAATGATAGTCATCGGCTCAGCGTCATTTTTCCATCTCATATTGAAATGATCTTTTATTTGTAAATAATTCAATTTCATGTAATAAATCCCTATTTGTTAAACTTGGAATGCAGCGGTGTTTTCTGTTAGATATTTTATTTTAAATTTTTTTATTTGTCGAATTCTTACCTGAGGAGGCACATGTCCTAGTGTTTTATCTTTATGTTGCCCCATTATACCCATGTTATCCTGAGAAGAGCGCTCTACCGGCTGATTGAAGAGGACAGTGTTCAGGTAAGACTATGTGCACCAGCTCACGTCTGTGAGAGTTCGTTCACTACTGTACTCTGGGTTCGAGACCGGCCTTCGCCTGGACGGAACTTAATAGTGCAGTAGGGCACATAGTATTAATGTCGCCCAATACTCGTGGAGCTCGATAACTTAGTAAAAAGGGGCTCATTAGGCCATAGCGCCATAGTATTAATGGCGCCGAGCAACGTGGTGGCCGAAATTCCGTAAAGGGCTAACCATAGCGCCATAGTATAAATGGCCAAGCAACGATGGGGCTCGATAACTTTGAAAAAAGAGCTAACCATAGCGCCATGGTATTAATGACGACGAGTAACGAATGGCCCGATATTTCAGTAAAAGGGACCATAGCGCCTTTGTCTACATTGTGAACTTGGTGTGGCTAACTGAGGACCCGATATTGCAGTAAGGAGGGTCATACAGCTTATTTTATTATGCCGTCAGGTGATGCTTGATATTTGTGTAAACGAGCTCACACAACCAAGTGGTATTTTGTTGATTTTCCCCATAAAATAGGGCTATAGGTCATAATGTGTATCTATAAAGGCAGGACCTGATATTTTGGTAAATAAAGGTCGTGCAAGGCTTGATTTCAGGCATATGTTATGACAGCTGCATTCAATTACGTGTTGTGCAGGTATACGAAGTTTGGTCTCTGTACTGTTAGCTTGGTGATATATTTGGAGTATGTTGTTAAACTTGTGAGGTTGAATGACTGCCAGTTCAGAGAGGTATTTTGTGATGTTCTGTCTTTGATCTTACCATTAGTTTATGGATATTGCTGTTGGTGGTGTTTAGCGAGGATGTGCTGATTTAGTGGTTTTCTTGAAGTGATGGATGATATTCGAGCGGGGATTTGACCTGCAAGGTGTTGTGTTTTACAGGTGTATAATCGGATAGCTTGGATTTGTGCATGTGGTAGTTTTTGCTGGTTTATGACATTTTGTGGGAGAATTTTATATTGTGTTGTGTATATATTGTTATATCATAGTGTTGTACTGACGGTTACCCTATGTTTGAATGACATGATATTAGATTGAGGTAGCCAATTTAGGGTTTGAAAGTTCGAGAGTTTAGCAGTAGGAACATGTTGATAAATTAGAAAGAGTAGGAAATTTATAGTATTTGAAATTTAATCGAGGACATACGGAGCGGCTTTTCCCGCCGGACTTTATAACAAGTGAGTTGAATGTCGGTAGACATAGGGGAGTTGCTGAGGCAATTCAGCGAGCAGATGAATGAACAGTTTGTGGCGTTTAGAGAGGATATGCGAGCTATTATAGGACGAAAGACTAGGAATAGTGAGCCATTCCCTAAACAGTGTGCCAAAAGCGAGGTACAGTTTGTGGCGCTTGGTGAGCATTTGAACGACCAAGTTAGTACAAAATTTAGAGAACCGGAAGTTAAGAACTCGGGACAAGTGAACGAACTGAAGGAATGCTTGACCAAGCAACTCACAGATCCATTCGCGGGGTTCCAAGAACGCTTGACCGAACGATTAAGACTCACAGAGGCACGGATAACGAGCCAAATAACTGAGTTTAAGGAACATCCTAGCATGCGTTTGAAGCCATTGGCCTCTAGAAATGAAGCGACTAGGGAAACCATAGCCAAGGTAGAAACGAAGATAGAGATCAATAGTAGACCATATGTTACCCCTACAGAGGAAATGAATAGACAGGTAGAAGAGTCACACAGGACAATAGATGAACAGATTTGTAAGGTAAAGGGCAGTATCGGAGAAATAAAACAGCCTATTGAAGAAGAGGACAAGGAGACTCAGGCCGAACTGAAAACCGTTAAAGAAGAACTGATAGCAGCAATAGATCGCATAGACCATACGCAAGCGAGGCTAGAAAAAATAGAGCAGAAAGTAGAAGACAGTATGGAGGCGAGGACTCGAGAAGGAGTTGGGAGGAAAGAGCAAACCACGGAAGAGAATAAGGAAGGTAAAGTCGGCGATAAGGTGCCCGAGGAGGAAATTATCACAGAAGTTCAGCAGTCTGATTCACCGGTTGAACCGCCCGAAAATGAAGTGATGCGAATGGAGCAATCTGATACAAACAGTCCAATGGTTCAGGAGGCAGAAGCAGAAAGGGAAGATACACCAGGAAACGAGAATATTACCGTAGCCTCAGAAGAAGGATTGAATGACACAACAAGCAAGGAAGCTAGGGAAACGGCAACTTTGGTTTGGCTACAGGAAGGAGAAGAAGAGCAGTTCAAGAATCACATTGTGCAGAGATCTGGCAACATAGCCATAGTCCTGTCAGAAGGGGCTGAGCTCAAGTACTACGCGACGACGTCTGAGGGCGAAGACCTCGTAAATTCTGCGGTAGAAGAAGAGAGTCTGGAATGTGTGACAGCATCCAAGGTCGAGGCCGATGATATAGGAAGGAAATTAGCGAACAACGTTAATGGGATTTCTGGACAAATAGAAATTGGAGACCCGAACGGGGACGCACAAAATAATCAAAGGGAAACGGTTGGAAAGTATCTTCAAGAAATAGCAGCCGTTGATGAAGGAGACGATCAATGGTATAACCAGCATTCGAAGCGAAATCAAGGAAAGAGAACTAAGTCATACAAGAGACGCAAGAAGAAACAAAAACACCGATACCAGTTTGGTTGGTTCGGGAAACAAGTGAGAAGACGCCGTAGGTGGAAGAGTGGAACCATCAAGAAGAAGAAGAAGCGGCGGAAAGAAGATATGAAAGAGGGACGAATCCTTGAACCAAGAAGCTACGTGGAACAGTTGAGGAGAAAACGTGCTGTTGCGAAGAGGTGGCTTTCCGCATGTCGTGAAATAAGGCGGAAGAAAAGTGACTGGAAAACCGAGAGAAAGGAAGGTCTCTTACTCCACAAAAGAAAGAGCGGAACAGAGAGAGGGAACCTCTCTAACTACAGAAGGAAACAAACACGTAGTGCCAGGAACCTCTGCAGGCTAGAAGGCCGCATGAATGAGACAGGGTGTGAAGAAAGTTGCGAAATGGACGTGAGACAGGGAACTTCTGTAAGTTTGGCAAATAGAAGAGCCCTTTAGATAAACACCACTGTATATAAGTAGTATTGTAAATAGAGAACTTATGATAACCAGTAGTTATAAATTTATTTTATGAATTATATTAATTGAACATCATGACGAATGAAGAGAATTTAAGATGAATTTAACAGGGATCCGCAACTAGATCACGAGTTAGTGTTAGTTAAGACACCCACTGTCTCTAACCCTACGGAGAGATACTACCATAACTTCGCTGAGCTATACACTGGACCGTATAGAGTAATTCATAGTTATGAAAATAACTCATACAAGGTACAAAGCTTGGACGCTACATTGATTAAGGTCTTTAACTCATCAAACCTTAAGCCCTTTTTCCAACCCGGCCAATATCAATTAGACAATCAAGAAGAAGAAGAAGAAGAAGAAGAAGGAGGCGAAGAAGAGGAAGAAGAACCTGAGGACGAAGAGACCGAAAATATTGACAGAGAGGAGGTTATCATTCCGGAAGAAGATGGAAATGACAGCGAAGAAGAACAACCAGAGATACCCAATGGTGAAGAAGAAGAAGAAGAAGGAGAAGTGAATATGATTTCTCCAGGCGACCAGCAACAGCTATCTGAGCAGCGCAAAGAAACGGAGTGTCAAGACTGCGAGAGTAACCACCGGAGATTTCTAGCTCTGCTGGATGCCTATTACCAAGTTAGGAAGGATAGGGAGGCTATCATGTCTGTAGCTGAAGATAGTCCCATGCCCTGAAGTTTGGAATATTGACAGCAGATATAATTGCAATGAGAAAATGATCTTGGAATTTGGGAAAATAAAATTCTTCACAAAATTTTATTTTGTCGTTCACGGGGGGCTATGAACCATTCTGTTCATTGGTGCAATTATATCAATTTGAGTATTGGATATTGGAATAATACTAGGCCACCCACGAAGCCGATGTCTTACAGTATATGTCATAAAGGGGTCCAGAAGAAGCGTTCTTATGTGAAGTGAGCGCGAGCGTCATTATGAGAAATCTCCAGAACCCATTAGAAGGAGTTATGTCCAAAGCGAAGCCTCTTGATGAAGCTTGGGGACGCTCTTCCAGTTCCCGGCTAAACTTATTCTAGGAGGGAAGAATGAAATAAATTAATATCTTTGGTTACAGAAGAGTTGCATTGGATTTGAGGCAAGAATTGCAACCTGTATTATATCTGCTTTATTTTGATAGGCATTAGGGCTGCATTAATTAATGCATTCGCTAAGTTGCGCTCATGATAATTAATGCGGGAAAATTTTCCCGGGCACGCTAAGATTGCACGCAGCCAAGTGGCTTGATGACGCCACCCGGAATTATAAATTAAGGCCGCCAGGGCATATCAGAGTCATTCTTGGAACGAGAGGCTGCAGGAACGAATCGTCATACGGCGTGTTGGTCCTGAGAACAAAGCTTTGTCTTCAAGCTACACTGACTACCTGTACTGCTATTTCTGCAAAGATTTACCCCAGCATCAAGTCAGAACGAGTATTTGACAGCATCATTCCAAAGAAGCCACAACCAGGAGCTGAAGCCAACACAACAACGGGCATCGAGCCAGGAACATTGGGAGCACCTGACCAGCACAACATCGAAGAGGACACCTCCCGACTACAGAGGGAGCTGTACGAAGACGCTACACCAGCAAGAATGTCTCCAAGTGGTCAACAGTATCTGATGCAAGCCCGGCAGTCTATCAGAATGTGGTAGATCCAGTGGTCCACAGGGATGGCCGCTCCGCTATGTCTTCTATTTTAAGGTCAGAGCTTTCCAATTCTGTTTCAAGCATGTCATTTAAATTTAGATAGGAATATGGGGGCCGTCAGTCAGCATATTTGTGTTAATAGGAGAGTTTCCCTTGTAATATAGAGCTAGGCCTCAAACTCGAACCCCGTACTTTAAGGTAGATGTTATTTGTAGAGTCCTTGTTAACGAATTTATCGTTCAGTTTGATTGCGTTATTTTGAAGTACATGTTTGTGTAAGGGTCTGATCGAACTCAGTTGGGCATAGGAGGTTAGTCTACAGATAGGTACTTTTATTAGATCACATTCAGGCATTTGTTTCTGCAGACGTAGAAGTGTATAATTATGACCAAGTCGTGACCAGTAATTCACCCAGATTCATTGATAGAGCGAGCGAGTCCAGGTATTAAGAGATGTGAGCCCATAAGAGGCAAAAGTAAGATTTGCAGTCGGCCTGAGAGAGCCCAACCATTGAGAGTTTATTGAGTATATTTTGGAAATGCCAAGTATGGCAATGTGACGATCGCTTAATGATTAGTGTTTTGTAGCACCAGGATTTAGCCCATGAGAGGCATAAGTAAGATGAGCGAGATTGCTGAAGTATGGAGACAAGGGCAGATAGCCCAGGTATATTTAAATGAGGGCTTTAACAGCTGACTACGTGAAGTGTTCTTTGAAAGGCAAGACTTTAGCCTGTCTTCCCGTTTGAGCTCGTAAATTAGGGAACTGCCGCAAATGGAGGGGTGAGAATGGAGGTCATTGAGCTTGACGTCACAGGCGGGTGTGTTGGTCGTCTGCAGTATTTCAAGTATGCCAGAAGGGGAAGAAACGACCTTTTGTTTTATGTCCTATTTGTTTACGTAAGATTTTAACACTGGCCCATTTTATACTGACACCCTTGTATGTGTTGATTGGATCTTTGATATTGTTTGCATGGGTATCTTGGACACCGTACCTGTCATAGGACTAGGGTTCGTGACCGTGTCAGGTCATTGTAAATTTTGTGGTGATTTTGTTTGCACCGGGGTTCGACGGCGCGAGGCATTGTAAATTTTTAAGGGAATCATTGTTTTTGTGTCATTAAGCAGATATCCATCTTTCTAAACTTCGTGACTTACACTATGGTTACATGCTTGTTGCAGATTCACGTGTTTTTGTGAAGGCAGTGAAATGATAGTCATCGGCTCAGCGTCATTTTTCCATCTCATATTGAAATGATCTTTTATTTGTAAATAATTCAATTTCATGTAATAAATCCCTATTTGTTAAACTTGGAATGCAGCGGTGTTTTCTGTTAGATATTTTATTTTAAATTTTTTTATTTGTCGAATTCTTACCTGAGGAGGCACATGTCCTAGTGTTTTATCTTTATGTTGCCCCATTATACCCATGTTATCCTGAGAAGAGCGCTCTACCGGCTGATTGAAGAGGACAGTGTTCAGGTAAGACTATGTGCACCAGCTCACGTCTGTGAGAGTTCGTTCACTACTGTACTCTGGGTTCGAGACCGGCCTTCGCCTGGACGGAACTTAATAGTGCAGTAGGGCACAATACATACATACATACATACATACATACATACATACTTACATACATACATACATGCATACATACATACATACATACATACATACATACATACATACATACATACATACATACATACATACATACATACATACATACATACATACATAGGCATATAGGTATGCCTAAGGTTGCAGGCGTGTAGATTTATCCCCCTGCCAGCACTGAAGTTTGCGATCATCTGTTGTTTAGAGATGATCGCTGACAAAAAAGCATGTTGGAATTTCAAATTGGACAGGTGTCAAAAAACGCATAGCTTTAAAGACCACGTGGAATTTCAAGTTATCCACCACCACATGCCAAAGGTAGTAGCCGTGAGGTTTAGTGCTGTAAAGATGGCAGCACGATGCTCTGGTGATTAAGGATATAGATGATATAGATGTTGATGAAAATTTATAATGTCCAATAACGGACCATTTATAATGGTATTACATTGGTATTAGAAGATGATTTGCCAATAGAATACGCTTTAGCAATATCTTCCTTAAAACGGTATAACTGGGCCTCGTGCTTCAATCGATGATATCTGTTTTTCATAAAGTTCCATGATAAGCGAAGAAATGTTTGCTTTGGCTTCCATGTGCTCATAACCTTTATTTTCTCTTCCAATGACCATTCTACTCTATGTTTCTCCGGGTCCTGTGAACTGAGATTGCAGTTTTAATGAAGGTGAAGTAGATTCTTCTGATGGAGTATCTTATTCGTCGGGCAATAACACTGTTTCGGAAACTGGTTCGTATTCATTAATTTCTAAAGTCTGTGTATATATTATTTCTGTATCAGACTCTAATATATCTACTAGATACTGAAACATTGTCTCATCTTCTTTATTTAAAGTTAAAAACTTCATAATTGTTCCGTATTGAACTGAGAATCACAATGTTATAAAGTTTGTGCAACTGTATATCAGTGTATGAATAGGCGGAACCTCTGTTATAAAGTTTGTGCAACTGTATATCAATGTATGAATAGGTGGAACCTCTCATCTTCTTTGGTTAAAACGGAGAGCTGGAAATTATTTTCTTTAAATTAACAACATTAAGAGGGTTTATTTTTATAGGCAGAGAAGCTTTCTTCGGAACTAAAAACAAATCAAACCTCATGGCACCAAAGCCCTTGGCGGGCCTTGGCCTACCAAGCGACCGCTGCTCAGCCCGAAGGCCTCCAGATTCCGAGGTGTTGTGTGGTCAGCACAATGAATCCTCTCGGCCGTTAGTACTTCGGAACTACCCGTACACAATTGACAGTGCCAGGTTCGTGTTCACTCACAGTGTTCTCTCTCTTTCTCTCTCTCGCTCTCTCTCCCTCCCTCTCTCTCCCGCGTCTCCTTACAGCTCGCCAGCAGTTAAAAAGAACTACACTCCGATTGGACGCTAACTCGTAAACGTTTGCACATTTGCTCTTTCGGATGGTGTATAAATCGATTTCAAGTTTTCTTAACATCGGTTGATGGTCCCTTGTTAGCCTCCTCTCCTCATTCCAAGTACTCTCCTGTCATTTCTCCCACCTGTTTGTATCAGAAACCATTCTTGCTACTTCTATATCGGTTTCTGCTAATTTGTGAATAACATATTCCCAGTCAACCCAATTTTCACTCATATATAGAGAATTCGGTATCAAAACAGATTATGTACGGTTAGTTTCTTATGAGAATTAACTTCTTTCTTACAGAAGTCTGTTGATCGCAACTGTGAAATCAGTGAACTATCTTTCCAGCAATGTCACCAACTATACAATCCTGGGAGAATACACATCCGAAACACTTCAAATGATCCTCCCAGTTTGGTGACCCCTCTCTTCCGTACTGGCATCACTTTAGCCGTGGAAATGCCAATTTTAATGTCATACTCCGTGCACCATTTTATTATTATGACAAATATAATTGTTATTTAATTAAATTAATTACATACATAATATTATTTATTTATTTATTTATTTATTTATTTATTTATTTATTTATTTATTTATTTATTCGCAAATCGCTGAACTAGGACGATAAATTTCATTAAATATTTTTCGCTTGATTTAGCTGGTTTTTACCAGTTGTCCTTTCCTTATCCTGGAAAGTCCTAGAAGTCACGATGCTTTTTCTGAATGTGTTTCGCTTTGGGGCTTCTTCTGGTCGTAGACTATTTATTCGAGACCTTCTCGACTTTAATGTACCAGGGAATTGTTGTTTTTGGCTTTGATTCCAATTATTGTTAAACATTGGTTTTGTCAATAATAGTCGCAGGTGACCGTAGATGCGATGGTCTCCTCTATTTTAGAACCGATTTCTCGTCAGAATTTTTTACGTAGATCCCGTCTAGTTTGGGCCCAGTGTGCTATGGAGAATCCCCCCTCGGCCCCTTTTTTGGCTCCAACTTGGCGAGCGTGCATTTCTGTCAGAGGATGCGTACAGACATACTGGACTGACGAGAGTGTTGTAATGATGAATTTGAGAATTTATAGAAAAGCACTTGTTATCATATACCATCGCTCCTATTGCCAAAACTGCGAATGTGACAATCCATTATTTTCCTTAAGTCTTGTCACGCCTGCCAGCTACATGGTGATATACAGTCCATCAGAACAACATACGTTGAGTTCACTTTCCTATGCGCTGTGTAATGGAATATCAAATGAGTGGGTAAATATGTCACACACACATACATTCCAGTAGTATAAGTGGATGGTTCGAGCACCGCCACCGCCGCATTGACCTCTGGCAAGGTTATGTTTGTAAACAAAGCTACGTGCTATTGTTGGTAAACAAAGCCACGTGCTTTTTGACAGCTGTCAGCGGCCATATTTAATCAACAGAGCATCGTGCTGTTATCTTTACGGCGCTAATCCACATACCTTTGAAATATGGTGGCGGCAATTTCCACGTGCTTTTTTGACAGCAGCCATCTTTAATCAGCAGAGCATCGTGCTGCCATCTTTGCGGCACTAAACCTTATCCTTATGCATGCGGTGGAGGGCAATTCAAAACTCCACGTGCTCTTGTTTGTAAACAAAGCCACGTGCTTTCAGACAGCTGTCAGCGGCCATCTTTAATCACCAGAGCATCGTGCTGCCATCTTTACAGCACTAAACCTCGCGGCTACTACCTTTGGCATGTGGTGGTGGGTTATTTGAGATTCCACGTGGTCTTTAAAGCTATGCGCTTTTTTTGCCATTTGCTTTACGTCGCACCGACACAGATAGTTCTTATGGCGACGATGGGACAGGGAAGGGCTAGGAGTGGGAAGGAAGCGGCCGTGGCCTTAATTAAGGTACAGCCCCAGCACTTGCCTGGTGTGAAAATGGGAAACCACGGAAAACCATCTTCAGGGCTGCCGACAGTGGGGTTCGAACCTACTATCTCCCGAATACTGGATACTGGCCGCACTTAAGCGACTGCAGCTATCGAGCTCGGTTATGCGCTTTTTGACACCTGTCCAATTTGAAATTCCACATGCTTTCTTGTCAGCGATCACCTTTAAACAACAGACGATCGCAAACTTCAGTGCTGGCAGGGGGATAAATCTACACGCCTGCAACCTTAGGCATACCTATATATCTATCCGTATGTAGGCCTATGTATGTATGTATGTATGTATGTATGTATGTATGTATGTATGTATGTATGTATGTATGTATGTATGTATGTATGTATGTATGTATGTATGTATGTAAATATGTATGTATGTATGTACGCGCATCATGAGAAATGGCAGAATTGAATTTAATTAAAATCGATGTGTAGGCCTAAAGTTGGGAAATAAAACACTATAATCTAGGATATTTTTCATGCTGGGTGAAATAATAATATATAATAATAATAATAATAATAATAATAATAATAATAATAATAATAATAATAATAATCATACGCCCTACTCCCCAAATGGCAGAGTCTCTGAAGTAGTATGATCCAGGCAGCCTGTCTATCAATTGCATCATTCTGACTGCTGCTGAAAGAGAAATTCTGTTGCACGTTTTCTCTGGGTGAGTTAATTTAATTTAATTTTGCTGGGTGACATGGAGTGCCGAGATTTCTGACTGTCCTTCACTACACTACTTCATTTCCTTTTTAAGGAACAATTCGTAGACGAAATTGGCCCCCTACAATTGACGATGAGTTTACGGGGAATTGAAGTTGGGAACTTAGTGGTACAGCTACATCAACTTAAGAAGCTTTTGAAGGAAAATAACATATGGTTTGAAGAAGCATCTACTCTACCCTGGAGTAATTTATCATCCAACTTGGTGGGCATTCTGCGTACGTTTTCAAGAAGACGAAACTTTGTACCAAAAAAGAAAAAAGAAAAAAAGACAAGAACTTCTCCTTGCTCCGTTCCTAAGTCGAGGATAAGATTGGAACATTGTGCTCTAGGTGCATAATAACAACGGATCAGTGATTAATGAAATTATTGAAATAACAGACAATGGTAAAATGTTCCTAGGCAAAAAATAATTCTACTTTCGTGTTCATGAAAAACAAACAGGAGGTCGATGTTTACTTCACCATCATAAACACACAATTCGGTTTCAGGAAATATTTTTATATATCGTATGGCCTTTAGTGCCGGGAGTGTCCGAGTACATGTTGTCTCGCCTGATGCAGGTCTTTGGGACCTGCACACTTCGGTGTGTGGTGATGATAATAAGGCAGGATCGGTGTTATCACATAGCCTACGCCTACCGAATAACATCAGGGTGTCTGCTTAATGCTAACGTCACCATCCGACGAATGAATCATCATTCTCATCAGCAGCGTCATGTGCCCTCACTCCATATTACCAATGCGGAGAGGTCTGGAGCTGAATCCAGGCTTTTGGCACGTGATCTAGCGATAAGAATTCGTATACTGGCCAGCAATCTGACAGTGGAATTCTTTCCACCAATGTTACTCGAACCGGCTAAACACGGTGTCAAAACATATAGACTTGTCGCCTTCAGCATCATGGAAACTAAGCATTTAAGGAAGCTAATATTATTGGCTTTACGTCCCACCAACTACTATAACGATTTTTCGGAGACGCCGAGATGCCGACATTTATTCCCGCAGGAGTTGTTTAACGTGCCAGTAAATCTACCGATACAAGGCTGACGTGTTTGAACACCTTCAAACACCAGCGAACTGAGCCAGGATCGAACATGCCAAGTTGTGGTCTGAGCCACTCAGCTCGGATAGGAAAATAAGAAAATGGATTTAGTGTCAAATTACCGTTATTCGGAGCGAAATGATATTTGGCCTACATTCCGGATAGTGAACAGGAATTAGATAGGGACTATCACTTTAAATTCCAGGTAGAAAAGGTATTAAAGTAGGCCAATTTTTGATTTGGTAAAATTACTACATAGAGTGGGACAAATCCTCAGCCTCTTTGCAGCCATTCAACCGGGTCAGGAATGGACTAAATGAAGCCCCAATCTAGTGGCGAGGATAGGAACTGTGCCGGCTGCCGAAGCCTGTCGCTCTCCCCTTGGGCGATGATAATGACTGACAGGTGAAATGAAATGATATTGGACAGTGTTTCTGCAATGAAAGATGACAGGGAAAACCGGAGTACCAGGAGAAAAACCAGTCCCGCCTTCGCTTTGTCCAGCACATGTAGTTACCGGGATATGAACTACGGAACCCAGCGGTGAGAGGCTGGCGTGCTGCCCCCTGAGCCACGGAAACTCACTCAAAATTACTACATCTGATACTAAAATTCACAGAGGTGTACGACAAGGATGTATGTTGTGTCTTCGTGTGTTTAACTTATATTCAGCTACAATATTCAACTGAATTCTCGAAGAGTCAGAACGGGGTGTAAATCTCAATAAAATTTACATCAAATCGCTCAGATCGACATTTGTAGGTGACAATGCCGATGCCTCCAAGTCACTTTTAAGTGGGGAAAGCTTTGATCTTCTTCTTCTACTTCCGATTTTCTCAAAACATGATGGTGTCCCTCCTGACATCGAAACTATAATAATAATAATAATAATAATAATAATAATAATAATAATAATAATAATAATAATAATAATAATAATAATAATAATAATAATAATAATAATAATAATAATAATAATAATAATAATAATAATAATAATGTTATTTGCTTTTCGCCCCACTAACTACCTTTACGATTTTTCGGAGACGCCAATGTGCCGAAATTTAGTCCCACAGGAGTTCTTTAACGTGTCAGTAAACATACAGACAAAATGCTGACGTACCTTCACATGCCACCATACTGAAGCAGTATCGAACCTCTCAAATTCGTGCCAGAAGTCCACCGCCTCAACCGTCTGAGCCACTGAGGCCTGTCCGCCAAACCTATGTGGAAGGACGTATTCACTATCTGGGTGGCATGTTGGGGTGCATGAAGAGGAGTTTCTTGAAGCACAAGGACCCCGTTCCCGAGTCGAAGGAATTAACCAGGCGCGATTGTGGTCAGTTGAGGCCTGAATACCAAAGGAAGAAAAATGATGTCCGTGGCTTCAGACATCAAACACACTTTCAGATATCATTACGTATAAATGCTCAACCTATTGAAATAAAAATCACTTTAAAAATCCTGTGATGAATCATTTCAGAAATCTTGGATCCCGAGCGTGAAATTCGCTGATAAATCGAAACAGCTAGAGCAATATTTAACAAGACATCAATATTTTGTAATAATAATAATATGATTTACAACTCTTTTTTAAGCACAGATGGAAAAACCCTAAACAACCTGTCTTCTTCCTATAAGGAACACTAGCTGTAGTACACGTGCTTTGATGGGTTTATCATTTAACATGTACGATTACATTTTTGTCCACCCTTCATACTGTTCTCCCTGTCAGCGGCTCTCTGTGGCCCTTTACAGCTTCATAACTTTTATATTGCACTATTACTGATTTTGATTCGATCTCATCAATCCGACTTATAAGTAAAGTATGGTGTAAATATTTAAGTAAAACGAACACATCGTTGCAAGGACGACCTCCATAGCGACTCTCTTTAAAGTCTATAGAGTTATTTCGCGGCTCTTGGAGTCAAATATTTGCACGACTCCCTGGTATTTCCATTATTTTTCACTGCATGAGAGAAAAATGTTGAACGAAAATCCTTACTTTGAGGCAAGCAACCCAGTGTTGAAAATATCCTAGGGATATGAGCCACGAATTTTAAGTAAATAAAATAAAATGAAGTATGAGAATATATACTTTAATTATTCCTAAAACTTGCAATACTTTACTTAATGATTGTTATCCGGTCGATTAGATTAGCAGCTTGCGACGCCTAATGTGAGTCAGTGTAGAGTTTCATCTAAGCCATATTAGATTTAGATTTAGATTTTAGATTTAGATTTATTATTTTTCTTTAGATCTACAGTAATAATACTCATTTGATCCGTTATAAAGAAAAATAACAATGTCCAGCCTAAGCCAAATTTCATACAACTAACTTGGTGGACCCCCACACAGGCGGAATACCAGACAACCATGCAAGGTTCCACCCCTAGCTAAATCTGTTAAGCTGCCTCTAACATGGACGGATGACCAGCTCACATGCTAGGGCACCCCCTACATCTAAATTAAGCCTATAACTAATTACTTACAACATTAAATCTATACTACTTCTATCCTAGTACCTCTTATCATTAACTAATAAATCACTCCCCAATACTATCTCAATACACATAAATACACCTTCACTTGAATAAATACCCTCTAAACTTCGCCATCTCTCTTAATATCCATCCATCGAACTCAACAATTATTCACTTCATTTCCATGCCACATATCATTACATATCTACCTCTTATCATAAAGACACCTTTACTAGAATAAATACCCACTAAACTTCGCTATCTTTCTTATCATCCATTCGCCACCATGCCCCTGCTGAGTATACACACAAACCCTTGCACATTCCATTCCTCCTACATTTCCTCTACTTGACTCTCTCAGGGTTGCTGATTCCATGCTTCAGCGGTATTATGAATGTCACAGACCTCATACACGCTAACCTTAGCACATTCCATTCCTACTACATTTCCTCTACTTGACTCCCTCGTGGTTGCTGATTCCATACTTCCGTTGCACTCACATTCTGCTAACACGTATTCTACTCATGTTGCAACTTTATCACTGCACTACCTGTCTGTTCCTGCTCATCTTATTCAACCATGCTTAATCTAATTAAATAATCATCTAAAACCAACTTTGCTTGCCGATTTACCATTAACTAATAAATCACTTACCAATACCATTTAAACTTCGCTACCTCTCTTATCATTCATCCATCATCATCTTTATACAGACCCCATCACTTGAATAGATACCATCTAAACTTCGCTACCTCTCTTATCATATATCTATCACCATCACCTTTCATACTTAACACTTCAATTCCAGTAGATACCATCCAACCACCTTTATATCTCCAAACTCGTAACAATTACACTACACATATAGACATATCATTCTTCACTTGAATAAATACCCTCTAAGCTTCACTACCTCTCTTATCATCCATCCATCGCACTCCACAATCATTCTCTTCAATTCCATACCACATATCCTTACATATATACCTCTTATCATTAACTAATAAATCACTCACCAATACGATCTCAATACACATAAAGACACCTTCACTTGAATGAATACCCTCTCATCTATTTCATAACACAGGCAAACCATGTTACTTACTACTGTTACTTGTCTTTTTACTTCTCGTAATTACTCCTTCTTCCATTTTTCCCTTTTTACCCCATAGCTCCTTCAAACTCAAGCTTCTCCCTTTAACCACGGCACTTCTTACTTCTGCTTCCTCCCTCAAACCATTATTCTCGCTCCGATTCTGTCCACTTGTCTTTCCCTGTGATTCTTCTTCCATCCTCTCTTCCTGCATCCTGCTTTCTTCACTCGCGCTGACCTCCGACACTAGTTCGTTCATTAATTTCCTGACTACTTCCATCCTCCTTGCATTTCCTTTTTCTTCAGCTCTTTTTACGATCGCTTCCCAGGAACCCCATCTACTCAGTGTTCCTCCCTTTACAGTATGTACATCAGCCCTGGTAGTTTCTTCTTGCCTCGAACACTCAGCCCTGCTTTTTCCTTCTTGCCTCACATCAGCCCTGGTAGTTTGTTCTTGCCTCGAACTCTCAGCCCTGCTTTTTTCTTCTTGCCTCAAACTCTCATCCATTGATTTCAGTTTCGACACTGTCCACTTCCGGGTCCAATTCCTGTCGCTTACCACAAGTATCTGACCACTAATATACGCTCTCAGCCCCTGGATTTTCGCTTTCACTAAGTGTTTCTTTAGAATTTTGAAATTCCTACTCTCTTCTCTTCCGAAATCCCTCTTAACTCCAATTTTCTCACTCTGCAGATTACCAGCGTTCCTTATCACTATATCTGCCATCAATGAAGATAGCAGCGACACTTTTATGGGCCTGTACCCTCCCACCTTGCCAACTCTCTCCACATTGTCTATATCGACCTCACTGAAATTAATTTTCATTTTATTTTGTATGAGATCTACCACTTTGTAAATAATGTCCACTTTAGATTCTGACTTTTCTTCCTCCACCCCGTAAATAAATATGGATTTCTTCTTACGCTCCTGTCTGCAAACTGCTATTTCTTTCTTCAGGTTTACCACCTCCTCTTCCATATTTTTTATTTTCTCCCTTAGTGACACCAGATCTTTCTCGCTGTCTTTCATTATTGCCTTCGTATTTTTCATGTAATCCTGGATCCACTGTCTCGTCTTTTCGTACTCCTGGACTTGCTCCTGAAGCATCTTTTTTACTTGCTCGAACGGGCATAACTCCTGTACTACCTCTTTTACCACTTTTCTCATAACTTCTACGTCTACCCAGCTCATCCTATCCATCTCTTTGCCGTCTACTTGGCCCGACCGCTTCCCCACTCCTACTCCACTCCACTCCACAGGCGCACGTCACACGACACGTCTGTTCTCCTTACTGGCTTCCGCTAGACTGTGTAAGCCATATTAACTACGTTTTTCAAAAAATAAAAACACGCCTGAGGGTATTGAACCAAGCAACACATTAAATAAACAGTTATGTAGATTAATTAATTTGTCTAGGATTTGAATAAAAATAAGACGAGTAAAGAAACAAGCGAGTTTAGGCTGTTTTTCCGGAACTGCATTTAGGCCGGAATGATTTTCGACATTTGTTTGTTTAGTTTGATAGAGCTATCCACGACTCATCATTTGAAACATTCACCACAATTGAGGAAATTGCTCAATTTTAGGTTTTTCGTAGCATGGGAACCGTACTTTGTTTACTAAGAAATGTTAAACATTAAAATTCCAAATACATGAAACGGTTTTTCACCTTAAGGCAGTCACGACAAAAACTACGATCATTCTCAGTTGACACGATGGAACAATATTTCCTTATCAGCAATGCTCCGGCTCCACATGGACTAAACAATAAAAGTCAGAATTCTCGAATATCTGTGATCACTATAACTGTTGTTATGCAATATTTACCGATAACACCAATAATAACATAGATAATTGTGAATTAAATTTTAAACCTTCCCCTGAAATTCAATTTCACCCAGCTTGAATACTATTATTTATAGCCTAAACTGTAGTGTCTTATTCTCATACAATACATTGAATTATTGTACTCAGACATTTCCTCGTGGCTCGGTATTGATATGGACTGAGCATAACGAAAATCTAACTTCATGAATATCATAGCCGTTATAATGAAAAATGCACAGTACATAAATGATCAAAAATTGTATTTTCTTTAACATTTCTTACCTAATATTTATCGGTAGCACCACTAATAAACATAGATACTTTTTTCTTTCTTTCTTTCTTTCTTTCTTTCTTAATCTGTTTACCTTCCAGGGTTGGTTTTTCCCTCGGCCTCAGCGAGGAATCCCACTGCCTCAAGGGCAGTGTCCTGGAGCGCGAGAATTTGGGTCGGGGGATACAACTGGGGAGGAAAACAAGTACCTCGCCCAGGCGGCCTCTCCTGCTATGCTGAACAGGGGCCTTGTGGGAGGATGGTAAGATTGGAAAAGATGGACAAGGATGAGGGAAGGAAGCGGCCATTGCCTTAAGTTAGGTACCATCCCGGCATTTGCCTGGAGGAGAATCGGGAAACCACGGAAAACCACTTCCTGGATGACTGAGGTAGGAATCGAACCTCCCGGGGCTGAGTGAACCCCGTTCCAAGCCTCGTACTACTTTTAAAATTTCGTTCTAGAGCCGGGAATCGAACCTGGGCCTCCACGGGTGGCAGCTAATCACACTAACGACTACACCATATAGGCGGACATTATTATTATTACCATATAATTATATAGATGCACAGCCTTCTAGCGGTTAGGTGTAAGTTAGGGCCTTGAACCCTAACTTAGTCACAAATGAGGGGATTATCTATGGTGTAAGTTGTTCAATAACACATAACGTTATTCACACTATCAGTAGAATACCTTTTGTATTTAACAAGCAATAATAGTTGCAGGGATGATTATTCATGGAAATTTTTTGACGTCGCACTGACAGGGATAATTCTTACGGTAATGATGAAACAGGTAAGCGCTAGGAGTGTGGAGGAGGGGACCGTGGACCTAATTAAGGTGAGTCCAAGCATTTGCCTGGTGTGAAAACTGGAAACCATCTTCAGGTTTCGAACCCACATGTCCCTGAGAGTTACGTGTCCCGAACCGCGCAGCTAGTTGGTCGGTAATGTCAGTTTAAACTGAGCCCGAACCTCACTCATACCTTCCAATAGAAAGGACGGTATGGATGGAAGGAACATTAATTTTATCTGTCAACATAATGTGAAAGAACAATTGGCGTCATTTCTGTCTTCTGAGAGTAATCTGTGCACCTGTCGCCACATGGAATGCGGCCTGGCGGCACGCGAGTCAGCCCGAGCTCGACAGAACTAACGCTTTTTGTGGCTCCACACATACACCTGCCCGACCACTGGGTGCACCTGTCTACCTGCATCATGTACCGTTCACCTTCATCGGCACAGTAAAAGCTCGCCAGTGTTCTTGAATGTTATGTTTTAGAGCACCGGAATTCGGAGATAGTGGGTTCGAATCCCACCGTCACCAGTATTGAAGAATGTTTTCCCTGATTTCCCATTTTCACACCAGGGAAATTCTGGGGCGGTGACCTTCCCAATGTTAGCCCTTTTCCATACTTTCGTAGCTGAAAACCTACGATGTGTTAGTGTTTTAGTACTGGGCACTCACATCCCTATGCATGGTTTTGATTGCACGGAACTTATCCACTTGCCTGTTGTTTATTGCTTACTTGTGTTCTTGCTGCCTCGCTAATTCGATAATGCTATCAGAAAGAGCTCCTTACTGCAAAATTCCCCACGCCACCCCTCACTGATCTGCATTTGTCTTGAGGTAGAGTATGTCTCTATTTGGACTGTATTAACAGGCTTCTGGCGTGTCAAAGGAACAGTCAGTACTCTCGTTGTTATCAGACGTCTCGCTGTGCGCTGTATCCTTCCGAGATGAATACGCGACACCATATTAGTATGATGATTCGTGTTCATACGCGTATGTGTTGCCGAATAGACAGCAAGGCCGTCAGACTAATCAAATAAGATGGTGGGAATTGCGGCATTAATAAAAAGAAAAATAAACGTTTCCCTTTGCAAAAAGCTAATGGTCTTGAATATGTCTGTCAATTGGCATCATTTCAACTATGTCAGAGGAACTTAACGTGTAGACTCAGCAACTTTGGCGACCAAGGCCTGCGTTAACGACTAATGTGATGTTACTTCTGTCGCACATTTTGTCGCGTTACTTTACACAAGTTTTCGGATGGCCCCAGCCATAAGGCGTATCGGAAGAGAGTAAGATTTGACCAGAGGGAAGCTGTATAAAAGAAGGTGAATACAATGCGAGACTCAGCAATCTGTTGTCACACAAAGGCTTTGCTGGACAGCAAATAATTAAGTCATTGTTGTATGAGCAGCTTTATTTGAAATGCGAGCTCACTGTATTAGTTTGACGCTCCCATGTACACAGTGGCCAACCAACGTTGCAATGAGAAGTCTTTATGTTCAAATAATATGTGGACTAAATTCCTCTGTAAATCAATGGTGGAATTTCGGCCTTCGCAACCCAATATCGTGGATTGAAGCCCGACAGAGGTACGGTAGTAGGGAACTCGAGTTCCATGTGGTACTATGAAAACAAAATCTATCTCTACGAGTATTAGTTTGTGTCTGATGTCCGTACAGACAGAGACACCGCGGAGAGTGATGGGCGTTGGGAAATAACTAACAACCCCGAGAAGGACACGGCTACTGGGAGAGGAGCCATCTTGGGAAAATAACGCCCCTGAAACTCACCAAAGGCTTGCCCCAGATAAGGGGCGCCTACAAAGTCATCCGTTCTCGAGATAAGGAGTGGGCAATTGGATACTATAGAGGTCTGACGTCAGAAAGTGCACATGGTCCTCTTATTTTGAATCCCCAACACTGTGGACTATCGCCGGACATCCCAGTTTCCATTGAAGTAAACTCCGGCTGAGTACAGGAATTCTGCCCCGTTCCTCTTTAGACCACCCAGGGTGCAGGGACCGCGATCAACAAGAGTGAAATATATGGAGATCATTGGACTGGACTCAAGGAATGTATTGAATGTATTGAAAAGGAATTACATCTAAATCCCGTTCTAATTCCTGATAAACACGCACTGGGTCAGTGTATCTTGAGGCCTTGTCCATATGGATCAGCCCCAGGTTTGAGTGAGCTCCATACAAATTTTGTGTCTGTCCTATAGATAGGTGTCAAAATGGGCTCGTGGAAGTGACATACATTTACTTTCCGGTTTTCGTTTCAACCTTGTATATTATCAGCATACCCGCAAAACTCAATCTAATGACAACCAAAAACCCACGTGCGAAACTGTCCCGGCAGTATGGAACAACTTGGCTGTTGCCGTTGACATCGATGTCACGGTATATAAGTGAGGTGGACGTACGCTTCATCCATTGTGATAACTTTCTCCTATTTTGACCCCGCTAGTTGCGTTGAACTATGCGTGGGTGCAGAAAGATAGATGCAATATTTTTGGCTACACTCAAAGGCATGGATATATTATTTGGCTTGAGAGATCATGTGGATGTTCCGCTCTTAGTAGCTTCTTACGACACGCAAGGGGCACAACCTTTCATTCCACCCATAGGGGAGAGAGAAACATTCCGATAAATGGAAAGAAATATGTAACATCACGATCTACGTCCAACAAAATGTGCTCTGATTTTATGGCCACAAATATTCGCAAGGTACATGTTATGAGAATAATTCGGCTGCCTTCGGTGACGTTACCTGGCGTACGGAGCTTTGCTGTGACCTAGACGAAACCCCAATCAAAGACAGTGGAAGCTCGATTAAAACACGGCGCCATTTGTATGTACTGTATATAGAAGGCTGTGTGATCACGTGAGGAAGAAGCTGACGAACACCGGTTGCCTAGTTACCACACTGTCGGTTTTCTGTCCACGTAAACTTTTCTACGCTAAATTGATGGCGCTAATTCGAGACAGACCCGCAGTCCATGTTGAAACGAGCACGAGAAAGGGCCTTCTACATAACGGTTGGTTTTCAGTGCCATATTACGACACTGCTCACGGTAGTACACGCAGAGTTCCAATAAGCACTCTCGAAATGGCAGCAGTATTACGCAATAAGTCAGATATAATCCCAATGACGTTGTGCGGCTCTGCAGTTTACTCGTTGACTCGTTGACAAAACTGCTATAGTACTGGACTCATACGCCATCACTTGTTTCTAACGCCGTTGCATACACCACGCACGCACACACTGAAGAAATTCTGTAGAGAAATGATCGACTTTTCATCGATAATTTGTTTACAATTACACAATGTTAAGTATTACGATGTCATATAATGAATTAGTGTGTGTGTGT
Source organism: Anabrus simplex (assembly GCF_040414725.1). NCBI lineage: Eukaryota > Metazoa > Arthropoda > Insecta > Orthoptera > Tettigoniidae > Anabrus > Anabrus simplex. The sequence goes on along the minus strand of NC_090271.1, from coordinate 16,023,318 downwards.
GTGTGCGATCCAGTTAGTGGATAGTTTGAGTTTAGTGTTTGACGGAAGTAATCAAGATGTGTCATTTCATATTTTGAAATTTACGTTGAGTAGTTCTGTTGGTGTTCAGTAGATTACGTACTGTAGATCAGGTTTACTTTGTTGTGTATCTGCTTTGGGGGAGATAGGAAATAATATTCCATATTTTTGTGTGTTTAAACATCTATAGTTTTGCTGGTAAGATAGTCTATAAAGATAACTTATTTAGTGATGAGCGATATCGTGATTTGATACCGTGATTTTCTGATATCAGTGATTTTTAACCTTGACGTGACCACTGCGGATGCCAATTTACATCTACGCGCAAAACGTAATAATGTTTGCATCTAAGTTTATTTTTTGGACATGCTAAAAACCATCCAAAATATCAAAAAAGTTAGAACCAACATTGGCAACGGTCGTATTGTGAACCGTAACCGATTATTTGTTATGTGTTATGTGTTAGAAAATTAAAGTCAACTCATTTGTGTGGCGAAAATAAAAAGTATAATGGTGGATAACTCTATTTTCGGCCACCTAAATGTAAGGTTAGGGTCACCACCGAACCTTTCCCAAGTTACAAAATCATTTAATTACTTCAGCAAGTATCGAGCGATCACATTATGATCCAAAAGTAAAAGAGTCACTTGTTAAAAGAAACTGAATTATCCTAAAACATAGCAAATAAAATACATAAATTACCACTAAATATGTTGTACCTCCGTGTCCCAGTCTGCAACACGCCGGCCGCCCACCGCTGGATTCCGTGGTTCAAATTCCGATCACTCCATGTGAGATTTGTGCTGGACAAAGCGGAGGCGGGACCGGTTTTCCTCCGGGTACTCCATTCCTGACCTGGTTGAGTGACTGGAAACAGGCTGTGGATTTTTTCATCACTAAATATGCCAATGAAACATTATTATTTATATACTGTGTTTTTGTCAATTTCCTACGCGAGTCCCGTTAATCATGATGCAATTTGAGTGCACGCTTAAAAATAATACCATGCTCCGAGTTAGCATGACCACTTCCTAAAACTGATACTATTAGCGATGACGAGGTTCAAGTCATTTTTATGTTAGGAAGGAATGTGCTCACTTATTATAAATACTGCATGCTTACAATAATTCAACCCTGCTAAAAATTAAATTATAAGTGTCCATACGTTTGGCAGTCATGGTGATGCTCCTTCCTTGATAACATCGCTTCGCGCGGATAGTTACATGTCGCGGCTCATCACATTGGAGTGAAACCTTGAAATCACGGCTGATCGCAGTAACAGAGTAGGAATTATCAGTTGTCACCCGTGATTGTTAAATATCAGTGAAAAAAATCACAGTTCTTGAAATATCACCCATCACTAGTTATTGTGCGGAATTGTAATTTCCACGGTTACCACGTTTACATTCGCATTATTCAAGACACGATATTTCGTATAACAGGTTAAGCTCCGATGCACCTATCATGAAGGGAACAATTTCTTTGAATAAAAACTGCGGTAGTATATTAAATTTAGTTAAAGAACAAAAGGCTTTAAGAGAAGATAGTTGACGGTCTTTGTACTGCTGCTCTTCACATTCAAATGTGCCTCTGTTGGCGTACGGTCGAGTGAATGAGTTCAGCCGTGTGATTTGAGTCTGCGGCATAGTTTAGAGAGTCACTCATTTAGATATCTTCCCGTAACATTGGATACTTCAGCAAATAAGGGCAGCTTTAATTTCTGCTAGTGTTCTTAGTATTCTCAGTATTTATTAATGAACAAAACAGGCCTCCAGAACAGATACATGTTCACAAAGCAATAATCCTATTAATATAATAATAATAATAATAATAATAATAATAATAATAATAATAATAATAATAATAATAATAATAGTAAATATAATAATAATATTAAACAAGAATCTACCTACAAAACAACCAATCTAGCCCTTCCCTAACCTTGCCTTCAACACATGAGCGTCACAACAGATAGTTCTAAAAAAGGAAAAAGAAACAGCTGACCTTACGCTACAGCAGATTCCACTTCAGTCCTTGTATACACAGTTGCTTACTTCCCAATCCTTGTTCGTTAATATACTTAACCTGGATATAAAGTACACCAAATCACAACAATCGCATACTGACTTGCAATATCGCAATCGGTAAGGCCAAATTCTGCAAGTGCATTGTAGATAATAATAATAATAATAATAATAATAATAATAATAATAATAATAATAATAATAATAATAATAATTGTACCGGGCGGTACACCTCCACGCCGCTTATTTAAAATTTGCGCCAGTTGAAACTCCTCTGCTGGAGGAAGTCTGAACTTTGTCTACGGTATTAATTTTCTACTTTCTCAGAAGATGTCACTACCTGGAAATTTTGGAGTTTTTGAACTGTGTCATTTTCGACGTATTTTTGTTTTGCTTGTAGTAAGAAGTGTGAACTTTCTCTTCTAGAGGACACTACTGAAGATCAACAATAGTGCACCCTAGTGCGGAGTGAAAGAACTGTTTTTTTTTTTTTTGGAGAAAATTTAATTTAAAAAGTTTGTTCTTTGCTAAATTTCCTTCAGTCATTGTTTAAGTTGGCAATATCAACCCTTTCTTTCCCCTTGTTTTGAATTTAGCCAATCCCGAATTTCTTAAATTAATTTTCCACCAATGATGTGTTTCTTTTTCATCTTGTGTAGGGGAATTCTTTAACCACCAATAAAAGATTGTGGGCGGGTGTTTTCCTTCCTAAAACGCCTCGGACTTTCCGCGAGAGTATATAAACTGCTGATTTTAGGGTCTCTGCGCCACTTCTGTTCCATCTTTTCGTGTGTAAAGTACATAACAGGGGGCGGGAAGCGCCTCTTTCTTCGGCGGCAGTCAACAACCAGGTAATGGCCGATTAATTACTTCTTTTCTTGCTTGCTCAGCAGTTTAACTCTCGGGGCGGGTCCGAAGTTTTTCCATTATGTAACCTTCCTTAAAATTAAAGAAACTTGTATCTATTCTATCTTTTAAACTACATATTGGGATAGAGAGTGCTTAACCCTCTCGAGCTCCCACTCATATTGTTTTGAGGTGAACTTATTTTCTCAACCTATTCTTCCTTAACATTATGTAAATTTGTTTCTTTCTAAAGTCACCTCTTTAGTATGGGATTAGCCCTTGCATCAGTGGCCTAGAGCCAAATTAGGTTTTGAAACAAATACATTAGGAGTGCAGATCGCCTCCTCTCAAATTGTTATTTTAGAGGTCATGTAATTATCCTTTTATCGCTTAATAGACCTCAGTAGGTTGGGTATTTTACCCCTGTGCTTACGTCCTTAGAGGACAGCTTGAAAGTAGAGTTAGGTGTGGCCTTGTGATAGGCTTAAAACTTTGAGAGCGGATCGCTCTTTTGCAATTTGTTTCTGCGTGCCTCTAGGAGGTATTACTGTGTAATTCGGAGCAAGTGCTCCTGGGCATGATTGGGGTTTTCTGCCCCTTTGCTAAACCTTATGTACATGTAAATTCGGGCTACCTGCTCGAGAATTGGAAGTTCGGGGCCCGAAGCCCAAAACCTGTAAATGCTATTGTTGCTCTTTGTTGCCTTGCTACTCTGTACCTGCCATTCTTGTTATTTCTGAGTTTGAAAAGAAAATATAACCTTGTTAAATTTTAAATTAATTTTACTTTCGTAGCTTGAGACCTGTTCACCACCCCGCACCTTCTTTCACCTCTAACTACCACAAAACACGGTAACAAGTGGTAGCAGAGCGTGGTTGAATGGGTCTCAATTTAGCCCCTTTTGACGGCTAAACATTGTTTTGTTCCGAACTCTAACCATTTTCTCAGTTGCTGGAATTTTTTGAGTTTTTCAAAATTGTTCTGTCATCATGCCCGGCCCTCGCGATGTTCTCCATCTTAACTATTTGCGCAAAGAGGAGTTGATCTATGAGTTAACTATCAGAAATGTGCAATCTGGAGGCACGGTTGCAGTAGATACAAATAAGCTTAGATAGTCCCTTGATTTGCCCATTTCCATCCCCACCTTGGGAGAGAAAGAAATTGACGACTCTCTTTCCACGATCGTCGAGAATATTACTGGGCTAGCATCTGTAGTTAGTTTTTTTGATGAAAATGATCCTTCTCCTAATCAAATTAAGCGTGTGCAAGCCAGGCTGTTTCATTTTTCAAATAGAGTTAACGATCTGTTGTCTCTAAAGTTGAATGACGTTCAGAAGAAGGAAGCTAGTACGCTGCTTGAAAATATTTCTGAATTATCTAGCAAGGTCACTCAATTGTTAACTGGGGAGGTTCCTCCCAAAAGCGATCTACCCACCACAGTGAATGTAGGTAGCGAGGAAGAGCCTCCTAAGGGAGAAGTAAATAGGAAAACCATCGCTGCTCAAACAACCTCTGCCCCATTGGACGAGTCTGAACGCCGTAACTCATTAATTCTGAATTAACTTCCTTGCCACTGAAACCTTTACCTACTATGTCACCCGGGTTCAGCAGTTTGCCTCATCCATTGGCAATGTTGCTCAGTGGTATCTCTAAGGTTTCCGTTAATACCACCAGTGAAGTAATTTCCTTTTTAAGATTTTTAGTTGAATTTCAGGATCATGCCCTTGTGTTTTCTCTTTCTCCATGTCAAATTTTGCAAATTATCTATCCCTATGCAATTGGCATTCTCTCTGACAAAATAGTAAGAGCCATTGCCGAGCAATCATCTATTGAGGATTTCCACGCCCACTTGCTAGCTAACTTCATCCCGGCTAGGGCCAGGTCCTCCCTTATTCAGAAGTACTATTATCGTGTACAGCGTTTGGATGAAAACTTGGCAGACTTTATCCAAGATATTAAATTCTATACTAGGGTGTTTGCTCTTCATTTTCCTGAAGACCAGATTGTACAGGCTATTGTAGAAGGAATTTCACCATCCTATAGGTCATATTTGTGTTTCGCGGCGTGCCCGCAAACCTTCTCGGCACTTGAAGCATTGGCCGTTTCAGCGGAAGGGGTTAGATACGCCGATTCCTTGCGTGTCGCGAAAGAACCCCCACCTTCCTTTAATAATACTCGGCCTCCACCTCGCCGATCAGTCACTCCTCGTAAATGTTACGCTTGCGGGTCGCCTGACCATCTGCGGAACAAGTGTCCATTGATCAAATCTAGTAGGGCAAATAATGGAGCTGGTTCATCACAAGGCTGTTTTAAATGTGGGGCTTTCTCACATATCGCCAAGAATTGCCCAAATTCAAATAGCACCCCCTCCTGCTCAACTTCCGGTGTAAATTCCACCAATGCCAATAATAAAAAATGACTAGTGGCTTCGGCTGAGTCGACTAATCCTTCTTCCCGAGGCTCAGCCCCTGGTAAACAGGTCGAAAATTCAGGGAACGATCAGTCTTCAAATTCATCTTTTGAATGCCCTAAAGAGTGTCTTAGGATTGCGGCGGATACCCCCGCACCGGTCCCCTTTCTCAAAATTGAGGTAAATAACGAACCTATAACAGCTCTATTAGATTCAGGCAGTGTTTGTTCCATTATTTCGGCCGAATGGTATGCAAAATTGAAATCTGTTTGTAAACTACCTGACTATGACTTATCTCCTGTTCAATATGTTTCGGCTAATTCATCCCCATTAGAAATTCTAGGTTCTTTACAGGTCAAAATTCGTATTTTTAAATTTACATGGAAAATCAAATTGTTTGTGGCCAAGCACTTGTCTTGCCCCATTATATTGGGAGCTGACTTCATTTCCTACACTGGTCTTGTGCTCGATCTCCAGAGTAGGTCGTGCTCTTTCAAATTTGCGTTTAATTGTAAAATCCCATTATTGAAATGTAATTCTGTATCATGTTCATCTATTTCGCCTACCCAGGATGAGATGTTGTTAGACCTTAGACATCTACCTGAGGAGCAGGCTGATAGTATTCGTAAGTTGTGTCAGTCATATCCAGAGGTGTTCTCTGATACTCTTGGTGTTACTGACCTTATCGAATACAAAATTGAGGTCACGGATTCGATTCCTGTCCGTTTTCCACCTTATAGGCTATCTCCACCTAAAATGAAGGCATTGAAAGAAATCATCGATCAGATGTTGAAGGATGGTATTATTAGGCCCTCTAAGTCGGCGTATTCGTCGCCTATTTTTCTAGTCCCGAAACCCCAGGGGGGCTTCAGGCCTGTCATTGATTATAGGGCTCTCAATCGGAAGGTGGTGTTACAATCTGTGCCCCTTCCCGACCTTCATTCTTGTTTTTCATGGTTCCGTAAGGCCAAGTTCTTCACCATCTTGGACTTGAATCAGGCCTACAATCAAATTCCTCTAGCCGAAGAGTCTAAACATCTTACAGCGTTTGCCACGGACTGGAATTTATACGAATACAACCGCGTGCCTTTCGGGCTCCCCACGGGAGCAGCTGTACTCACTAGGCTGCTAGATAGGGTCTTCTCCGACATCAAATTTGAGTACTTGTACAACTACTTGGTTGATGTCGTCGTATTTTCAGAGACTTTTGAAGAACATCTAGATCATCAGCGAGAAGTTCTCGATCGCCTTCGTAAGGCTGGGTTAACTGTCAAGTTGTCCAAGGTTGCCTTTGCTAAGCCCTCTATGTCATTCCTAGGGCATATTGTGTCACCTGATGGTGTAGCAGTCGATCATTCGAGAACACAGGCCATCCGTGATTTTAAACCACCTAAGGACATCAAAGGTATCGCCAGGTTCATTGGAATGGTGAATTTCTTCAGGAAGTTCATTCCTAACTTTGCTAATAGAGCGGCGCCCTTGAACCTTCTTCGTAGAAAAGGCATCAAATTCGAGTGGGGGCCTTCTCAACAAGCCGCTTTTGAAGATCTTAAATTAGCTCTATGTAATGCCCCTGTCCTTGCTATGCCTGATTTCTCAAAGAAATTCGTTGTCCAAACCGACGCGTCGTCGTCAGCAGTAGCTGCAGTCCTTCTTCAAGAGACTGAACTAGGGAGGCGACCCATCGCCTATGCATCTAGGACCTTGTCGGCTCAAGAAGCCAAGTATCTATCTATGAGCTCGAAGGTTTGGCAGTCTTATTTGCCTTAGAAAAGTTCCGTCTCTATCTTGAACATGTCAAATTCGACCTGGAGACAGATAATCAAGCCTTAAGCTGGGTCATAGGTAGGCCGCGTCGTACTGGCCGTATAGCCCGTTGGGCCATCCGTATTTCTGCCTTCCAATTCGATGTCAGGCATATCCGAGGCACCGAAAATGTTGTTGCTGATGGACTCAGCCGTATGTTTTCCAACGACGTCGAGACCCATGAACCGGTCGACAGTTCATCACCTTCCGAGTCCATACTATCTGATGTTAATGCCATCTTAACAGATGCTCCCATGCTCTTTAGGGATATCGAGAAATACCAACGTGAAGATCCGACGCTGGCTCCGATAATGGAAACCCTTTCTTCTGGGGAACATGTGGTCCCTTATGTTCTGAGGAATGGTGTTTTATGTTGCCCATGGAGGCATGATAAGATGATGAAAGTTGTCGTTCCAGCTGTTCTTGTACCTATGATCTTCAAGTATTATCATGAGACCCCATTAGGAGGGCATCTTGGTATCTTTAAAACTCGTGAGAAGATTCGTGAAATGTTCATCTGGAAAGGTATGGACGGTGAAATCCGTGAACTAGTGAAGGCTTGTAAATCCTGTTTGCTTAGTAAACCAACCATGTCCACCAAGGTAGGCCTTTTGTCTTCTCATCAAGCGTCGCGCCCCATGGAACGCCTGTATATTGATTATGTAGGTCCCTTCCCCCAGTCTAAGGGAAATGCTAACAAGTTTATCTTTGTATGCGTAGATGGCTTTACTAGATTTTCCTGGTTATTTCCGACTAAGCTGGCTACCGCTCAGTCCACCATTACTTGCCTAAATTCTATTTTTGCTTCTTTTGGTCCATGCCAATATATTGTGTCTCATAATGCTAAGGCGTTCACATCAAATCTTTTTCGTAAATTCTGTTTTGACTTGTCCATCTCTCATGTAACTACTTCGGCTTATTACCCTCAACCATCTCTGGCTGAACGGGTTAATCGTAATCTCAGGTCCGCGCTTATTGCCTATCATCATGAAGATCATTCCAGGTGGGACACGTCCCTGCATTGGTTAGCTTTTGCTTTGAATTCGGCGATTCATGAATCTCACAAGTTTACTCCAGCTTCTTTGATGTTCAAGTTCGTTCCCAACACGCCGCTCTCTAACCTCTGGTCTCTGAGTGACATTCTACCCGAGACAATAGATCCGGATAATATCAAAGATCTTTGGAAGAAGGCTAAAGCCAATCTTAAAGTATCTCATGAAAAGGTTAGGGAAAGATATGATCGTGGACGGAGACCCACCCATTTGAAGGTAGGTGACCAGGTGATGGTCAAGAATTTTGTTCCCGCGGGCAAGCTTGCCCCCAGATTTCATGGGCCGTGTATCATTCTAGATTTCCTTACGCCGGTCACATTATTATTAAGCAATCCAGCCACCGAGAGGATATTAAGGGTTCACCTGTCACAGGTGAAACCGGTGTAATTTCTGGGTTAACTTGCTTCATATAATCGTGAAAGGAATATGAAGGTTATATATATATTTTTTTTTTGAGTTTTCACTTTTAAGGCATTCTGCCTCTTCTATAATATTTTGTTTCATATGTAAGTTTTTTGTAAACCTTACCCGCACGGTTAAACTGCCATTCTATCCTTGCCACGGCCATTACCACGCTCCCGTCTCCTGCTCCACTACACACAGTGGCTCGCATCTGAAAAGAATTTCTGCACGCCGCTGGCCCCTCAACCTCTCCACAAAGCCTGTGCCCACAAAAAATGATGATGGTCCAACAATTCTGCCGCCTAGCTTTAATGTTTCAGTGCCCCCGCAGCCGCGCGGCGCCGTGCTGCGACTGGGATAGAGGAAGGGCCCCCTCTTCCCCAGCGAGGACGACATGTGCACGGCGAGCCGGAGCCCTCCTCCCGGCCAAGGCTGATGTGCGGCGCACGACCTGCTACTGGCCCGCAGCCTGTATATGTTTACCGCGGGCGCGGCGTGCTTCAACACCTCTCTACTCCTCTCATAGTGCGGGCGAGCGGTATCTCAGGGTACTTGAGGGGTCCGAGCGGCCTCCTCTGGACACTAGCTGCAGCGGCCGGTCTGGCCATCCAATTTAATTAACTACATGGACAATTACTATCAGCAATTACTATACCTGAGAATTCAACAACAATATCTGGTGGACTTAGAAAATTTTTCCTCAACTTTAAAACTAAAGTTTTCCTTCTCAATTCAACCTTCTACAAACATTAAGACAGTACTTCCGCTGTTACTACAAGAAATTTTGAAACTGAATCAAACTAAATTTCAGCCATTTCGATAAATGCTTCTGCAATCAATCTTCATATCCACATCATAACTTGGACCTTGTTTTCAAACAAATTTCATGTGTCACCCCTGGAGGAACCTTTGGGGGGGGAGGTCTGTACCGGGCGGTACACCTCCACGCCGCTTATTTAAAATTTGCGCCAGTTGAAACTCCTCTGCTGGAGGAAGTCTGAACTTTATCTACGGTATTAATTTTCTACTTTCTCAGAAGATGTCACTACCTGGAAATTTTGGAGTTTTTGAACTGTGTCATTTTCGACGTATTTTTGTTTTGCTTGTAGTAAGAAGTGTGAACTTTCTCTTCTAGAGGACACTACTGAAGATCAACAATAGTGCACCCTAGTGCGGAGTGAAAGAACTGTTTTTTTTTTTTTTGGAGAAAATTTAATTTCAAAAGTTTGTTCTTTGCTAAATTTCCTTCAGTCATTGTTTAAGTTGGCAATATCAACCCTTTCTTTCCCCTTATTTTGAATTTAGCCAATCCCGAATTTCTTAAATTAATTTTCCACCAATGATGTGTTTCTTTTTCATCTTGTGTAGGGGTTTTTTTAACCACCAATAAAAGATTGTGGGCGGGTGTTTTCCTTCCTAAAACGCCTCGGACTTTCCGCGAGAGTATATAAACTGCTGATTTTAGGGTCTCTGCGCCACTTCTGTTCCATCTTTTCGTGTGTAAAGTACATAGCAGGGGGCGGGAAGCGCCTCTTTCTTCGGCGGCAGTCAACAACCAGGTAATGGCCGATTAATTACTTCTTTTCTTGCTTGCTCAGCAGTTTAACTCTCGGGGCGGGTCCGAAGTTTTTCCATTATGTAACCTTCCTTAAAATGTAAAGAAACTTGTATCTATTCTATCTTTTAAACTACATATTGGGATATAGAGTGCTTAACCCTCTCGAGCTCCCACTCATATTGTTTTGAGGTGAACTTATTTTCTCAACCTATTCTTCCTTAACATTATGTAAATTTGTTTCTTTCTAAAGTCACCTCTTTAGTATGGGATTAGCCCTTGCATCAGTGGCCTAGAGCCAAATTAGGTTTTGAAACAAATACATTAGGAGTGCAGATCGCCTCCTCTCAAATTGTTATTTTAGAGGTCATATAATTATCCTTTTATCGCTTAATAGACCTCAGTAGGTTGGGTATTTTACCCCTGTGCTTACGTCCTTAGAGGACAGCTTGAAAGTAGAGTTAGGTGTGGCCTTGTGATAGGCTTAAAACTTTGAGAGCGGATCGCTCTTTTGCAATTTGTTTCTGTGTGCCTCTAGGAGGTATTACTGTGTAATTCGGAGCAAGTGCTCCTGGGCATGATTGGGGTTTTCTGCCCCTTTGCTAAACCTTATGTACATGTAAATTCGGGCTACCTGCTCGAGAATTGGAAGTTCGGGGCCCGAAGCCCAAAACCTGTAAATACTATTGTTGCTCTTTGTTGCCTTGCTACTCTGTACCTGCCATTCTTGTTATTTCTGAGTTTGAAAAGAAAATATAACCTTGTTAAATTTTAAATTAATTTTACTTTCGTAGCTTGAGACCTGTTCACCACCCCGCACCTTCTTTCACCTCTAACTACCACAAAAACACGGTAACAATAATAATAATAATAATAATAATAATAATAATAATAATAATAATAATAATAATAATAATAATAATAATAATAATCTGTCTCTGAAGTACCGTATTTAGTTTTAACTGTTGTTTCAATTAATCTGTTATAATAATTAGCAAACGCCTAAGTGCAGTTTAAAATTGCGGTGTATTTTAAGAAAATTATATTTCCGGACACACTCTAGTGTGTTATATATGATGGTATTAACAATTCAAACACAGAAATTAATGAGCTTATATCTCTGACACTGCATCAAATTAAATATGCACTAGATTCTCATGAATAAATACGCACATCATCATCATGTTAAACACGCAATTAAAAACTGACAAACACGGGGAAAATATTGCTCTGAACTTGTTAAATAATATGTTCCGTATTCAGATTTAGAATCAGCCGTCAATACCTATATAAGTTGTTTCACTGGTTAGAATGCATTTCTGATATCACGCCCCACGGTAGGACTGAGAGACGCCAGGCCCCAAGCTTATGCTCGTCTCGAAGTGCTCCTTCCAGGCATACCCCCAGTGGAGATGACCTGCTTGTACCTTTCTGAAATCCTACCTACCTTCCGGTCAATCCTAAATTTCTGCAAGTATCTCCTTTATTTCGAATTTCTTTTACATCGCACATGGCGTTGATGGGATTGGAAAGGCCTAGGAGTGGGAAGGAAGCGGCCGTGGCCTTAATTTAGGTACAGCCTCAACATTTACTTAGTGTAAAAGTGGGAAACCACGGAAAAGCATCTTCATGGCTGCCGACATTCGGGTTTGAAGCCACTATCTCTGAAAGTATTGGGAATAGAACATTATGTAGAGGATCGCTGTCCACTGAAGTTCACATGTTCCTCATGATACAGACAAGCAGCAGACCTTACTGCCGGGCGGTCGGTGAAATGAACAGTTTGGATTCGGGAGATGATCGTTTTCCTTTAAAAAGCACTACTTTAACCCATTTATGCCCAAATTATTTTTTCTTCTGATATTGATAACTTGTAGGCCTATATATAAACACTTAATATGATCCATTATTCATGTACAAATGAACAAAACCATATTTACTAGTCTAGAACCCATATAAACACGTGGGTCGTTAACGACCCGCTGAGAACTTGCTCGGGAAAGAGGGAGAGAGAATATTCTACAATGAGTATTATAATGACACAAAAAGCAATAATTAGAATTTGTTCTGTTTAATTATCATATTTAATACAAAAGCACGTAACTTCAGATTGCATAACTGACCGTGGAACTGAGACTCACTCATGGTAATTTACAAAACAGCTGTCATGAAGAGGAACATCACACCTCGCCCCGGCCTTCTCTTTTTTATTGCGACAAATCTTGCATCGGCGCCTAGGTTATTGCCTTATCAGCAGGTGCCCTCGATGGCCCTTCCTCTGGCGTTCCTTGATAATGTCAAGCAATGTAAATCGACCTCTTCCCTTAGGAGCTGTCCCATATTTGTATAGAATTGCCCTGGTTGCTTCCCAACGGAAAGTTAGGGCATAAAGAGACATACCGTAGCTTCTGTTAAGAATCCAGGCATTGTTCATGCATAAATCGAGAAACCAAAATAAAATAGGAATGTAGCATTTTTTGCCACGAATTGAAATTCGTAAACCTGACACGGTATGGTTCATGAGATCAACTCCACCCATGCTTTGGTTGTACTTACGGAAAACATTTGGCTGTTTGACTTTATTTTCACCTGTTGGCTGACTGAGGATCTTGTGACCTCTTGAAGGGGAGCTACACCAAACTGATTTGACATAATGTTCATTACACCATTGTCTTTTCAAGACACAACTATCACACCATGCTCTTTATCAAAACAAGATTCAAAGTAACCACGCTCTTTCTTTCCAGTGACAGGCTTACCAGGAATAGGGCACTTTAGTATTCTGTTGCTTCTGAGAGTTCCTGTAGCATGATGGCCTTTTTCAGAGATCCTGCATAGAAGCTTAGCTGACGTGAAAAAGTTGTTGAAATAGAAAGAAAATGCCGTCGCAGAAAATACTTCAGGAATAATATCCTCAAATGTTATCAGTACTGCTTCACCTAATCCCACTCCTTTCTCCTCCTTTATATCCTCGGTGAATGTCAGCCTGGAGACAGTAGCCTGTCCGCTGAGCGGCTACTCAGCCTTTGAAGTCGAAACGAATTGCTTACACCCGTGGCCCCGAAATACGGGATCATAGACTCAATAGATACTTTGTCTTTATTGGGAGCATTTATAAGAAATGACTTGTTTAGATGATCTATAAAATTTCTCAATTTACCCATTTTGTCACCTGCCGGGAGATTCAAATTACCACAAACATGAAGAAATCGGAATATTTCCTCAAACCTATTCCAACGCATGCTGTTCTAAACAAGTTCGTTTCTAACATCATCTCAGTTCTCCCAAAACATCCTTCTTCATAGTAGGGGTACATACGCATTCAGAAATAGTATGCCGAGAAAAGAATACCGTACATCTCTTCCAACGATAACTGAAACTTTGGATTATTGGTGTAAGAGGCATAACTAACGGTATATTTCAATATTTGAAGAACAGTATCTGCTTTGAGAAATGCTTCCAAAAACTGTATAGGCTGTGATTGGATCATAAAATTTCTTTTACCTGGATGACAAACATTGGATGAAGAAGAGGGTGGGAATTTCATATTAACTATTTCCCAATTGAAAGAGTAAGATTTTACTGTCCAATTAGTAAAATGTGTGTCCAAGTCACTACAGTCAACCTGTTCATTTTCCGGAAGTGGTTCAGGTTCATCACTGAATTTGGGAGGAAGTTCTGAATTGAAGTTACTGTTTATTGGTACCTGCATCACTAACTCTGCCGGAGCTTGAACCTGAGCACGTTTTAGTCTGTCAGGATCTGAACAATCTTCATCACCAGAGTCAGGATCTGTTTCTTCTCCTCCATCTTCAGGCAGCCCAATAAATATATCAACACCTGAGTCGGGGATATCTGAAGGATCGGCCGCTTCGAGCTCACCCAGAATTTCTGCAACTGTTAGTTGCTGTACTCTGCAATAAATTACAGAGCAATTACGAATACTAAGACTAATTACGTAAGGTTTAAACTAAACATATGTTCATTATCGAGTGAATTTGAAAATCAGTGATAGTTCTCAGGTAACTGCCCAGCGGGTCGTTAGCGTTACCGGAAATTCTAAGCAAGTTGCGCATATATCAAATTATGTATGTATATTATTGAAGTTTTAAATAGTAAATACTGCAATGAATAACATGCCAATGAGAATATTTATCAATTTTACTTACATTCTCCTCCCTCTTGTAGAGGGCTGACAATCCATCTTTCTTCTATTGACTCCAGATCAAGAATAACGCCAACAATAAATCAAATTCCCGCCTAAACGTAAATGGTTAGCTTAATCGATCTTATAAGTGTCGACAATGTGATAGCTTAATAAGAACAGCATAACTTGATGGGTCGGAAACGACCCACATGGGCATAAATGGGTTTTAATACCACCAATCAACCGCCTCCGTCACCCTAATCCTTCGTTAAAGAATCATATATCACACATTCGTGGCCTAGAAAGGAATTTCACTTCCTGGAACATCTAAATCATTAACTACACTACTCACAATGGAAGTTGCTGTTCTGACCAGGAGCTGCCCGTCTCAGTTGACTTTGGTCATATCAAATGGAACCTCGGCACCTTGTAAGCAGCCGGTTTCGCGCCTATCGATCCGATTTAGGGAAACTCTCCGACTATTGCACCGTCAGTGGGCGAATCACACTTCTACTTAGCTCATTTACGACCTATGAAGTAGACTATACAAGCCTTAAACGTCCATTTGCAACCAGCTATGTGGTGAGTTACTGTAGTCATGTCTTAGTTCGTGAAGCATGGGCAGGCCTAAGAGGCCTCAGAAGTGGTCTTCCAGTTGCTGTGGAATTAGAGTGGACGTCTCGGTCATGTTCTGCGTCATGGCTGCTAGGACTATACAATGCTCCGGTGGTCTCTGAACCATGGACGCTCATCATGATCAGTTCTATGCCTGTCAGCAGGTTTCCGCATACATTTTCCAAGCCGATCTGTCTTCTGACATTCTGTTAGTCTTCCAGTATGTTTCACACTGTCCATCATCTGATACATCTGCCAGCGTGTGTAGTGCCAACAGTAAAGTTTGAGGCGGTGGTGTTATGGTGTGGTTGTGCTTTCTATGGAAGGGGCTTGCACCCCTTGTTGTTTTGCGTGGCACTATCACAGCACAGGCCTACATTGATGTTTTAAGCACCTTCTTGTTTCCCACTGTTGGAGAGCACTTCGGGGATGGTGATTGCATCTTTCAACACGATCGAGCACCTGTTCATAATGCACGGCCTGTGGTGAGTGGTTATACGACAATAACATCCCTGTCATGGACTGACCTGCACAGAGTCCCGACCTGAATCCTATAGAACACCTTTGGGATGTTTTGGAACGCCGACTTCGTGCCAGGCCTCACCGACCGATATCACTACCTCTCCTCAGGGCATCGCTCCGTGAAGAATGGGCTGCCATTCCCCAAGCAACCTTCCAGCACGTGATTGAACGTATGCCTGCGAGAGTGGAAGCTGTTGTCGAGGCTAAGTGTTAGCCAACACCATATTATACTCTAGCATTACCGATGGAGGGCGCCACGAACTTGTACGTCATGTTCAGCCAGGTGTCGGGATACTTTTGTTCCTTCCTCTCAACCTTCTCTCTGAAACTTTTCCTTCCAATGCCTGTGTTAATAAACATATCCTACGTAAACAGTGACCTATCCGATTATTCTTTCTCTTTTGAATGATTTTTCAGGATTGTCGTCCTTTCTTCACTTACTCTTTCCAATAAAACACCACTCCTTATTTATGTCTTTGCCATTTGATTTTCTCCAAACCCACATTTCAAAAGATTTCGATCTTCTTCCGTCCTCCCTTCTCAAAGCCAAGTCTCAGACCCGTAAAGCGCCATTCACCTCATCTTAAGGTCAATATTCAGCGGCCCACTCATCAGTACCCTTTGCTTCCTTGGTCATTGCGATGCTGCCCTTCACCTCATCCAAACAGTACAGATCAATTCTTATTGTGCTTCCTAAATATCTAAATGCGGTTACTTGTTCTGTTTCTTCACCTCAGATTACTCTCTTTGATGATCATTGCTTTAGTCTTCTTTCTGTTAAGTTTCATACCAAAGTTTTCACACGATTTGCTCAATTTTTCCAGCGTGATGTTCGTCGGAAAATCTAATGCATTCAATTTTCTTTCCATCCACATAAATACCTTGCTTAACTTGATAAGAAATTCGAATTATGTTCTCAAGGTTGGTGAAGGACAACAACCTCGTCCAACGCCTTTATCACTCTCAGAAGAACTGAAGGTGTCCCACCACCACCTTGCAGCCCAGCGACTCCTTGACAGGATGTTATCATTTCATGTATCAATACAACTGAAGGATATCAAACGAATGTTGTTCAACCCACTCCCCAGAAGCAGAATTTTAAGATAAATGAAATTTGACCTTACAAAAGAGCACCATGTTCGAAAGAGAAATATTTGTTATTTATTTATTATACATTCATGTACTTAATGAAGATGTAGCTCATATTTAATCATTTATGTTCAGTTATTATTTCTCCTCTTCACAAAGTGGCTCAGTTCATTTAGCACTTAGAATATTTACGTTAAGTGTAAGAATGTCTTCTGTAAGAGTAGATTATATTTATGTCCTCGTAAAATTTGGGAAATAGGGATTGCATTCTGACACGTATTCAAGCCCTGGTAGATAGCAACATGTTAGCAAAAGTCGAAACAGGCTAGTCCATGAACAGGTTTCAAATTACACAACGTCAAGGGTTGAAAACCGAGAAAAAGTTAATAGAATGACAATAATAGTATGTCTATACATGGTCCCTATAGAGTAATTTGGTTTTATTGCATGTTTCATTCATGTTGTCTAAACATCAAAAACTCCTTCTGAGTAGAGAATATAACAGTACGTAACACTTTATCCTCGCAGGGACGGGATAGAAGTTGAAAAAATTTGTGTGTTTTGCACTCGTCAAGAGTCATATCGTTTCATTGGGTGATGGAGGGAACTCATCCAGAGAGAGGATAATGGATTTCCACGTCAGTTATGATGTTCGTCATGATAGTAGGTCAGGGGCATGCGACTGCAGGACCAGACCTGTGGACACTAGTTATTTATAGAAAACTAGAAATCACATTTTGACACGTGTGCTCTTGATGTTACTGACAGACGACTGACAAGCACTTCTCGTGTTTCTTAAACCGAATTAATCATTTATATTTACCTGAAAACCATCTCAGTTAACGAAATTCTCTCCTCTTTAAACCGTTAAAAATGAGTCTAATTAGCATCCTTCTTGGTATCCTCTCATTCTTTTACCTTTTATTGCCGAGTCCATGATTCCCCTAAGTAACCTGTCCTCATGACCCCACCAGCTTGTTCGTATACAGCCTCTGTCTGTTACATCCAGTTTATGTATAAAGGCTCCTGAAACCAAGCGGCATTCACTCCTGTATATTTAAGTTGTTCTGAAAACAGAGCGACTTCTTTCTTTAAAGACTATAGAATATTGTAACTGCGAACCAAACTTAATTCTGTTTCACTTACCACCATCCTGACAGAATACAGGTTATAAGTACTTAAAGTGAGCCACCTGTTGCAGGTTTTGATATAAATATATCTTTTTTGTTGCGGTCAATTGAAGATTTTCGTCACAAAATGTGTGACGGAAGTGTAAATGTAGCAAACGTGGATGGAAGGTCACACAATGTTACCTAGCAACCGTGCAGGCTCTGATGTAAAGTATCGATGGATGGTCAGACAATGTTACCTAGCAACCGTGCAGGCTCTGATGTAAGGTATGGATGGATGGTCAGACAACGTTACCTAGCAACCGTGCAGGCTCTGATGTAAAGTATCGATGGATGGTCAGACAACGTTACCTAGCAACCGTGCAGGCTCTGATGTAAAGTATCGATGGATGGTCAGACAATGTTACCTAGCAACCGTGCAGGCTCTGATGTAAGGTATGGATGGATGGTCATACAATGTTACCTAGCAACCGTGCAGGCTCTGATGTAAGGTATGGATGGATGGTCAGACAATGTTACCAAGCAAACCTGCAGGCTATGATGTAAGGTATCGATGGATGGTCAGACAATGTTACCTAGCAACCGTGCAGGCTCTGATGTAAGGTATGGATGGATGGTCAGACAATGTTACCTAGCAACCGTGCAAGCTCTGATGTAAAGTATCGATGGATGGTCAGACAATGTTACCTAGCAACCGTGCAGGCTCTGATGTAAGGTATGGATGGATGGTCAGACAATGTTACCAAGCAAACCTGCAGGCTATGATGTAAGGTATCGATGGATGGTCAGACAATGTTACCTAGCAACCGTGCAGGCTCTGATGTAAGGTATGGATGGATGGTCAGACAATGTTACCTAGCAACCGTGCAAGCTCTGATGTAAAGTATCGATGGATGGTCAGACAATGTTACCTAGCAACCGTGCAGGCTCTGATGTAAAGTATCGATGGATGGTCATACAATGTTACCTAGCAATCGTGCAAGCTCTGATGTAAAGTAACGATGGATGGTCAGACAATGTTACCTGGCAACCGTGCAGGCTCTGATGTAAAGTATCGATGGATGGTCATACAATGTTACCTAGCAATCGTGCAAGCTCTGATGTAAAGTAACGATGGATGGTCAGACAATGTTACCTGGCAACCGTGCAGGCTATATCGTATGCCTGGATGTCATTTGAAATTAGCAGCCGTTGATGGATAGCCATGCCGAGAAGAAATATTTATAGTCAGTTGATTTTCGCAATGGGAAAAGTGGTTTCTTTTATTCTCAAATCTGTCTCATAGACATGGTAGGTTGTTTTAATGACTGACGTCACTTTAGTGTTGCAAATTGTAATTCTGGCATCATATGGGCTGTACCTAAGTAAGCAGGGAACAGAAATCTGTAGTGGACAGATCGGAGAGTTGTAATGTCAGTGAAGTTTAGTTTGTACCAAGAGAAGCACTGCGGTCCAGCAAAGGCAACGGGTGTACTCAAATTGGAGTCACAGATCATGAACTTGTAGTGACCTCTTATGGAATGGAGTGACAACAAGCAATGTGTATCTCTTTCATAGAGTTTCCTATTTGTAACCTCTCTATATTGCTACCTTGCATTTGTGACGTTCTGATGTTTTCCTCTAGATCAAACTACAAAATAATCAAATCGTGTACATTGGTAAATATGAGTATTTATTTAACCACGCAATAACGTATCCAAGTGCTTCTCCCAGGGTTGCCGCTTTCTCTCTCGACAGTGAATGAGACATTGCGGAACGTTTTAACAGTTAATTATTATGTCACTGATATAATGTTTTGTTGGCGATGATTTTGGATTACAGTTTATAAATAACGCACATTACTTGTCCCTGGCGGAAGTAGCCGGAAGAAGACTGAGTAGACAGTATTGCCAGTTCAATGAAGATTGACTTCTGAGGTGCATTATGGATTTAACAGAGAAAAGAGCCGCATGGGTGTATTAGCCTACGACCAAGTGCATGGAACATAGAAGAAGACAACGTGTGCCATAAAAGTGATCAACTGCTGATAAACCAAACAATTTTCACAATTGTTTGCGGATGGTGATTTTGCTCCTCAAAATGAGGGCATGCCTACAAAAATGAGCTAGCTTTACTAATAATTTCCGTTGGAGCCTTTGTTTACGGTATATGGTAATTAATACTGCTATTACAAACTACTAATTTCTAAGAGGGTCAATTTAAAAGAAGTTTGAGTCTTTCAAGACATGACTGGGGACATTCGTTACTTTCGAAATATACAGGTATATTTGTGATTAGGGCAGTAGTTTTCAACAAAAACACAAAAACATGTATCCCTTGCATTCACTTCTTTACGTGGTACCGACACAGACATGTCTTATGGCGACGATGGATAGAACAGGGCTAGAACGGGAAGGAAGCGACCGTGACCTCAACTAAGATGCAGCCCAACACTTGCATGGGGTTAAAAGGGGGAAACATGGGAAACACCTCGTCAGGTGTACTATCTCACAGCCACTTGCTCGGTCGTTTGCTCTCCTGCGTGTGGGAGATTTGAAATGGAGAAACATCCATATGTCACTGTGGCTACGTCAACAATATTTTTATTTGAATTAATGTGGAAATTTCCAATAGTTGACAAGTCATCTCGCATGGAGTCGCTGAAATAGGATTTAACAGGTGAAGAGTTCACAAAACGTTCATTACTGTGGAATAACACCTTCTCCTTCTCCCTCTGATTACAATTTATAAGGAGCATGTTTGTTAAATAATGTGTACAAGATACGAACATAGAATAACGGCAGTAAACAAGGTTTTCAACAGACTTGAATTCCCCATTTAAATTTTCAAAACTATTCAAAAACACTGAATAAGATCATGTTTGCATTTATACAAATTGTTAACTTATATCAAAGTAAGGAATGATTAATTGAACGAAGTTTATCAATGCTATGAAACGTAAAACTGGAATAGGTGGGTCATTTGAAGTAATTTGGAGGTAACTTATATTCTTCCAGCACAGTGGTTCGATGCCAGATGAAATCGAATCAAATTAGTGAAGGAAATGTACTAATGTACTAATTTGTAATTCCCATACTTCTTGTTATTGAACTTTTTACTAAGTTTTCCCCGTGATTCGCATGCGAGAAAAGTAGTTTGGGCATTTGTACAACTATGTAAATTGGAAAATATTTAGTAATATTGAAAGGTGTTGATTTCTGCGTATTTAGTAATAGAAGTTGAATACTTTCATAAAGAAGATATGATTAGCGTAGGGAAACCACCATCCTGTACAAAATCGACATATAACACCACGATCGGGATAAAACTCTAGTATTAACGCCTCTAAAGTCTTACAACAACATGTGTTGTGCTAAAATAAGGTTCTTCATATTTCTTTGGATTGAAACAAGAATAACAAGAATAACAAATACAACCACGATTGTCAACGAGAAAGTTACAGCGGATCTGAGCGTGGTAATAGTCAACCACGAGGAAGGTCTCTTGACTTCTGTCTGAAAAGTGGTATTCTAGAGCTTAAAACGTTATTCCTGAGCCCCTGCTGAAGGCAGTGAAATAAAACCAAATGGAGAAAAATTCTAAAAGTCTCACATTAATGCTGGCAAGTTTGAAGAAAAATGACTTCGCAGTTTTTTCATTAATTAAATCCAAATCGAGTGCAAACAGACAGAACCTTCAGAAATGATGAGTATCCTGTCTCGTGTGAAAATGGGAAAGCACGGTAATCCACTTTCAGAGCTGCCGAAAGTGTATTTCGAACCCACTATCTCCCGAATGCAAGCTCACAGTTAAGTGATCAAACAGTGCAGCGACCCGCTCGCTTTTAAGAAATATTTTGTAGATTTAGTGTTAATGATTTGTGTTTAATTTGAAGTTTTAGTTTTGTGTTACTTTGTTTCGTGTGGAGCTTTGTTGTTGTGGCAGCCCTCATTTTCTCGGCAGTAACTGATGCTTTCAAATAATGAAAATAAGTGATAATTATTTGTATTTGCATGTAGGGCTATACATATGATGTATACGAATACAACTGTCATTTTCACCGCATATGACCCACATGCCGATGGAGGCAGAACTTGGATAAACGGCATCCAATGTGTCACAATTCATCTCAGTGACCCCGAAAACTATGGACTCAACAGTAATATACGTCAGTTTAGATTATTTTTGCATGCCACTCCTGGGGGTGCTAGATAGTAGCCTATTAGGACATATGTGTACCTAGTTTGGAGGTTTGCCTATTGTCGCCATCATTTCTTCGGCGCTATCTTTACGTAAAGAACTGTGCGCAACCCGCCAAGTACAGCTGCCTAAAGTGAGCCTTCTCCTGCAAATATTGGAGTGAACATTTAAAGACGTAATTTTAGGATTAATCAACGTTGACTCAACTTAGAAACCTCAGATAACTCGCCTGTCGTATTCATATTGTTTTATGAACATATCATACCGGTAATGAAGTTTATAACACTTCTTTGCATACAATATTCTCTGTGCCTTGACCATTCGGGCGTATCTGATCTTGACAGGATCTTGCTCGAGATAATACGATATGCAATTGGCCGTGACTCAATACTGGTTCGCGTAAGTAGACAACTACTTCTTCAAGAGTTTGTCCCTGCGCTTTATTAATGATAATGGTCATCCAGAAGGCTAGTCGACTTGATACATTCCTGTCTATGCGTACGTCAACTGTTTTCTCTTGACAGCATGTACGTTATTAGGAACGTTCTGCCATCTGTTGAGTATATTTAGAAGCTGGGGAAGGCCAAAGAATCAAACAGTATCTAGCAGAGAATAGTATTCCTCCATGATCACAGGAAGTGTATACTCTCTGGCTTGACAGGTAGTAATGAAAAATGACTGCATACATTGATATTACTAAGGATATATTTCATATATCAGAATATTAATAAAAGTGTTAGTTGCTTAGCAACCTGCTAACTGCAGAATGTAATGCTGGTCAGGGTAAACCTTCATCTGCATTTATTGGTCTGACTATTTAATGATTTGGTTTTATGATTACTGAAATTTGTCTGACCTTAGATACGTATCTCTCTATCTTAAGATTCTTAATCGCTATTAAATTATGGTTGTTATGATTTTTCCAGGGGTGAATATTTTTTTGTCCGGTGAGCTTATGTTAATTTCTATAATTGATAATAATAGCGAACCTGTTGTAGGGTGTCGTGCTCTAGATCCAGAGCTCATCTCCTTGAAGATATCAAGACGGACGGATTTGCCCAAGTTGTTTTAGTCAATTCCTTTAATATACAGATGATTATTACTAAGACAGCTATTATAATGCAAGGGCCTATATTATTCTATGCTTTTGTACGTTTTTGGTTACTGGGGGTGTGTTACCCTGTTTTAAACTATGAATAAATAAATAAATAAATAAATAAATAAATAAATAAATAAATAAATAAATAAATAAATAAATAAATAAATAAATACCTTGGCTATAGCAACAAAAACTGAATGTTTATTGCAAAGTTAACAGATAATTAAACAGAAGAAGTTCGACTGGATGCAAGGAACGTATTGCTCCCTTATTGATTGCAGAACCAGGAAGCATGGGGCGTTTGTTTGCTTCGAAGCGCAGCATACCAATCCTGGAGGAATTGTGTGCTTGTGTATTCCTTCCACACTCACAGCCACATGTAACGGTGAAACTCACTCCATTGTTTGTCCAGGTCACGTGACTGCCTGTCCAGAGGGAGTTAATTGCCTTCTGAGAGGTGAAGAAGAGGCGCTACCACTCCTTCTGCTGGGGGAAGCGTCTTCCTTCATCATGAGAGAACTCGCCTGCCTGTCTTCTCCGAAGCCCATCAATTTAAACTCGTTAGCTTCACCCCACAGCTTGCCTAATTTCCACCCCTTCGCTGTTCAAACTTTACGTCCTTCGCTGCTGTTTTCACAAGAAAAGCCTCCACCGACTAAGATTTCGACAGGCGAATATTTCCAATTCATTCGTATCAAGTTGTATCTATTGGTTTTTCCCTCTTCTCGGCGAGCCGTTAATGACTAAAACATTTAACGATGTTATGTATTTATGAGCCTAGCTTTTGAAAGTAAAGCTCTTTTCTTCTCGTTTAGTGGAGCCAGATGAATGTATATTCTATCGTTAAGAGTCGTGTTGGCGATGGTTCAAGAAGAACGCTACATAGCATTCCTTCTCTCCGTTTTTATTTATAGCTTTCACTAGTTCATTCATTTACCCCGTTTCCTGACAGTGTCCGTCAAAGCGCCTGGCACCTCAGTAGTGGGCACTGGTGAGCTATATAATGATGGATATACCTTACCCTGTTCATGATTCAAGCGGCAGATTTCTTACATATTAATGACGTTTATGTTTACGTAGTAAATACGATTTAATTAGTTAATTTATTTATTAATCTGTTTACCCTGCAGGGTTGGTTTTGGCCTCGGACTCAGCGAGGGGTCCCAGCTCTACAGCCTCAAGGGAAGTGTCCTGGAGCGTGAGACTTTGGGTCAGGGGATAAAAATGGGGAGGAGGACCTCACCCAGGCGGCCTCACCTGTTTTAATGAACAGGGGCGTTGTGTGTGGAGGTGGAGGGGAAGACTGGAAGCGATAGAGAAGGAAGATGGAAGGAAGCGGCCGTGGCCTTAAGTTAGCTACCATCCCGGCATTTGCCTGGAGAAGTGGGAAAATACGGAAAATCTTCGAGGATGGTTGAATATGGAATCGAAGCCCCTCTACCGAGTGGACCTCCCGAGGCTGAGAGGACCCCGTTTCAGCCCTCGTACCACTTTTCAAATTTCGTGTTAGAGCCGGGAATCGAACCCCGTTCTCCGGGGGTGGCAGCTAATCACACTGACCACTACACCACAGAGGGTAACTATTTATTTATTTATTTATTTATTTATTTATTTATTTATTTATTTATTTATTTATTTATTTATTTATTTATTTATTTATTTATTTACTGAAGTGTGCACGAATTGTGCATAACGTCTGGTGTTACCACACCATGTACATTTTCATATTCCGATCACTTCAGACTGTTTACAAGACGAAAATTCACTACGGATTTTACTCGTTCTTTTTATATGCAGTAACATGGTTAGACCACAGAGTTAGAATTTTCTGTCGGGGTCATGAAAACACTCGTCACCGAGCGAGTTGGCCGTGCTTTTAGAGGCTTCCCTCAGCAGTGGGCCTGGATTCGGGAGATAGTGGGTTCGAACCCCTTTGTCGGCACCCCTGAATATGGTTTTCCGTAGTTTCCCATATTCACACCGGGCTGTATCTAAATTAAGGCCACGATCGCTTCATTCCCATTCCCGTCGCCATTACAATTACCTGCGTAGGCGAGATGTAAAGCCAATTGAAAGAAAAGCTTTGGAGATTTTGTGACGGTATCAATGTAAGTACTGCCACCGAGTTTACAAGATGTGGAAGTTCTTGATTAGTGTCGGACCATGATCTATTCGTTGTGTAGAAGCTGGGCATATCTCATTTTTGTTGCTCTCCCTTTCGTGCAATAATCTGTGCCAGTTGTCCGTGTATGAAAGGGCAAACTTCATTGGCAAGTCTTCTATAGCTCATAGGCTACTCTCGATCTTGTGTGTTTTGATATACCTAGTGCAGTTTTCAGAAAAGCGAGATAATGTCCTTAGGTCCTTTACGCGGAGACTAAAATAGATGAATAAATATTAATATGAATATCCACCGCTGACCATCCTTCTAATGCCTGACCCCTTTACGAATACATTTCCAAATGCAGCTCCCTATCCATGAACAACTTACCTGTAACATCGTACGCATTAAATTCCTGGCAGTTTGGATGAATTTCAACCAGCAGAAGCTCATGTCTGTTTTTCCGTAAGAAAACAGCAGGACTTCAGTCCTCCGTCACACTAGTATGTGAAGCATTTGAGTATGATGTACCTGGTGGAATCGACACAAATGGCAGTTCCTTCAGCAGACAGCTGAAAAAAAATTGCAAGGAAACCTGAACTAAGTAATGGGTTATCATTCCTCAGCCTTTGCTTCCCCCACTCTGCAACGTTTCCCTGAAGATAGCGTCTGTCGGTCTTCAATGCAACATCATTTGAAATTTGTCGCGCGAAGACATCCGTTACATGTTTTCAGCGACAAAGAACAAACACTGCACTCCCCCGTGCTGTTACCGACATCAGTATAACTAGTGTACAACATTTAGCCGCGTCACTCAGGGAAG